>NC_068929.1:74288201-74588201 GCF_023091745.1 Budorcas taxicolor | reverse complement strand
TAATTAGCGCGTAGCTCTGGAAGTCAGATGCCCCTCTTTGCCAGGGTGTGCTGATTTTATTCAGTATTCTTGCTGTTTTGACTGGCTTAGGCTAGCTCTCTTTTGAGGACCAGGCTGGCGTGTAAACGTAGTCTTCTCAGGTCTTTCTGAGCCTGTGCCTCTCCTGGTCATTTGCAGTCAGCTCCTACTTTCGGACTGTGCTGACAGCTGAAACACTGCTCATGCCTTTCCCTGGAAGGTGGGAGCCTTCAGTGGCCTCCACAGCCCCGCAGTGTGGCCCCTCACCCGAGTCCTCTGCGTGTGGTGGTTGTCCAGTGGGGGCGGGTTCCTGGCTGTCCTTGCCTGCCGCCGTCCTGGCACCCCATGCTGTCCCGCGTGGGCGTTTCACGGTGCCGTCTTTGCCTTCCCCCCAGTGCCCGAGATCGTGAGGGAGACGCAGGACCTCATCGAGCACGGGGAGCTGCTGCAGGCCCACCGGAAGCTGATGGACCTGGAGTGCTCCCGGGACGGGCTGATGTATGAGCAGTACCGCATGGACAGCGGGAACACGCGTGACATGGCCCTCATCCACAGCTACTTTGGGAGCACGCAGGTGCTGTCCGACGAGTTGGCCAAGCAGCTGTGGATGGTGCTGCAGAGGTCACTGGTCACCGTGCGCCGCGACCCCACCTTGCTCGTCTCTGTCGTCAGGATCATCGAGAGGGAAGAGAAGATTGACCGGCGCACACTCGACCGGAAAAGGCAGACTGGCTTCGTGCCTCCCGGGAGACCCAAGAACTGGAAGGAGAAGATGTTCACCATCCTGGACAGAACAGTTACCACCAGGATCGAGGGCACGCAGGCGGACACCAGGGAGTCGGACAGGATGTGGCTCGTGCGCCACCTGGAGATCATACGGAAGTACGTGCTGGACGACCTCACTGTTGCCAAGAACCTGCTGGCGCAGTGCTTCCCGCCGCACTATGAGATCTTCCGGAGCCTGCTGCGCACCTACCACCAGGCCCTGAGCGCGCGCATGCAGGACCTTGCAGCAGAGGACCTGGAAGCAAATGAGATCGTCAGCCTGCTGACCTGGGTTTTGAACACTTACACCAGGTAACTCCCCCTTCACACCCAGCGTCTCCTGTTCCATAGGCCGCTGGCAGTCTGCACAGCTGCTGGGTCCTTGACCGAGGGCAGGCACCTGGCACCCACAGGCATTGCCTCTGGCGGACGCGTCTCCTTCCTGGGCTGCCTGTGACCCGGGGTTGGGTTGTGCAAAGGCTCCTGTGCTTGAGGGGCTCCTGTGCCTGGACAGTGGTGAGCAGCTCAGCATTGCGTGTGCCCCGCGGTGACCCCAGGAGCAGGAGGTGTTGGCCGTCTAACCCAGCGTGGCTGCTGAAGGGGCCCCAGTCGCTCTCGTGGGCTTCCGACAACCCGAGTCTCATTTCTTCTCCGCTACGTGCGCAGAGAATCGGTCATGCTTTTGCTCTTTGGCCTTGAGGTTGTGTCACTCCATGAAGGGGTCATGACCTTTGTGCCAGCATTACTTTGAGGTTGGACTTGAAGAACAAGGTGGTGGTGGGGTGTTCTCAAAGTCTGTAAGGTTAGCTAGTGAGAGGGACGGAAAAGGCAGTGGCAGCCCACTCCAGCACTCTTGCCTGGAAAATCTCATGGACAGAGGAGCCTGGTGGGCCACAGTCCATGGGGTCGCTAAGAGTCGGACACGACTGAGCGACTTCACTTTCACTTTTCACTTTCATGCATTACAGAAGGAAATGGCAACCCACTCCAGTGCTCTTGCCTGGAGAATCCCAGGGACGGGGGAGTCTGTGGGGTCACACAGAGTCGGACAAGACTGAAGCGCCTTAGCAGCAGCAGCAGCAGCAGCAGTGAAAGGGAGGCACAGTTTATCCTAGCCTGTCTTGTCACTAATGTGTAGAAATTGAATCTCTTGTTTTAGTAGTAAGGTTTGGGGATTTTTTTAAAGTATTTTTTAATTGATACATTTTAATTTTATTAAAATTTATTTCCTTTTAAATTAAATTCTAATTGCTTTTATTCATTTGCTTGTTTGACTGTGCTGGGTCTTCGCTGTGTGTGAGCTTTCTCCAGGTGCAGAGGGTGGGGCCCCTTTGAGTTCTGGCGAGCAGGCTTCTCACCGTGGCGGCTCCTGCGGTTGTGGAGCACGGAGTCTAGGGGTGCGGACTTCAGCAGGTGTGGCGGGCAGACTTAGTTGTTCCACGGCATATGGCATCTTCCCAGATCAGGGGTTGAGCCAGTGTCCCGTGCGTTGCGCGGGAGATTCTTAGCCACCATGGAGGCCTGGTTTGGGGATTCTTTGCTTTGTGTTTTGCTTGTTGTTTGGTAGCTGCTTATAGTAAAGAACGTGTACGTGTGTACATTTCAGTACAGGAAAGGGTGAAGAGAAAGAAAACGTCTGTTGGTTGCGGCTGACGTACTTGTAGTGGCTGGGCGGGACTGGGGCCTCCGAGCTCCCTGTGTGCCAGCCGCCCACCACAGCCATCCCCAGTGCGCAGGCCCTGTGGGTCACCCCCAAGGAAGGCCTCTCACCGTCCCCTTCGCTCTGAGGCCTGGGGGGACTGTGCCTAGCGTCAGTCGGCCAGCCGGTGGGGAGCAGGACTTGAGTCTGGGGTCCGGGCCTCCGCCGTGCTCGAGCCACCAAGCTGTGGTGTGTGCACTGTGTGGCCAGCGTGGTCCAGGCATTGTTTCTCACGCACCATGCGGTGAGCACCGTCCTGTCGGTGGCGGTTCTTTGACAGCCTCCTATTGCTCATCGTGGTCTGTTGTGTTGGACTTTCTCAGGGGAAACATTGGGCTGTTTCCACACTGGAAACATGTTCCTGCAGAATTGAGGTTCTTGGGGCAGAAATAGTCTAGACTGTAGATGGTCTTTGGGTGTTTGCAGAGTGTCATGAGGTACTTCTTCACGCAGGAAGACCTGGGGTTCCTTACGGGTGTTGGATGCTGTTCATGCCTAGGGCTGTCATTCTGGACCCATGCTTAAGGAGTCATCGGAACAGTCAGCCCTGGCCTTCTGGGAACCCAGCCTTGTACCTCGCTTTCATGTTTTTTTGTGAAAGCTCTTTCCCAGCACTCGGTCCGCACTCCAGCCTCCTGGGCCCCCCGGGCCGGGTACAGACGTCAGGGTTAGCACCTGCACCTCGTGTCTAAACCCAGGGCTCATTTCCCAGCTCCCGGGGCCTCCTGCCTGCTGGGCCCTGCGCGTCCCCAGGCTGCCACGAGGGGCACACGGACCTCCCCTCCAGCCTCCGGGCAGATAGGGCGGCGGGAGGGGGCTGCCTCGCTCCAGACCTGGAGCTGAGTGAGCCCCAGCCCAGGAGCAGCCCTGCCGAGGGGTTCCCGCCTCCCTGGTGGTCAGTCTGTCTCATCCTCCCGCCTCCCTGGTGGTCAGTCCGTCTGTCTGTCTCATCCTCCCGCCTCCCTGGTGGTCAGTCCGTCTGTCTGTCTCATCCTCCTGCCTCCCTGGTGGTCAGTCCGTCTGTCTGTCTCTCCCGCCTCCCTGGTGGTCAGTCCGTCTGTCTGTCTCATCCTCCCGCCTCCCTGGTGGTCAGTCCATCTGTCTGTCTCATCCTCCTGCCTCCCTGGTGGTCAGTCCGTCTGTCTGTCTCTCCCGCCTCCCTGGTGGTCAGTCCGTCTGTCTGTCTCTCCCGCCTGCTGGGTGGTCAGTCTGTCTGTCTTGCCCCACTTTGCCACAGCGTGGAGATGATGGGGAACGCGGAGCTGGCCCCCGAGGTGGACGTGGCCCTCCTGGAGCCTTTGCTCTCTGCAGACGTGGTCTCTGCGCTGCTCGACACCTACATGTCCACGCTGACCGTGAGTCACGGTTGGTCCCACATGGGGCTGGGGCGGAGGGAGGGCGGCCCCTTCTGGATTGGGCGGAACCTGCTCCGCTGGAGGATGGACCTGCCTGTCCCCTGGGCTGAGACCAGCTGCCTGGACGCGCAGGGGGCCTGCCCGCCTCCAGCGCTGAGCGGAGGGGCGGGTGGGCGGGCGGGGCAGGGCACCTCCTGAGCCCTCAGGGCCCAGGGAGAGGGGCAGCGGGCAGGCTGCTCTGAAGCTGCTCCCCCGAGATGGGGCGTCGACTCCACGGCCGTCCCTGTTCTCCCTGCGGCTCAGTCCAACATCATTGCCTGGCTGCGGAAGGCCCTGGAGACCGACAGGAAGGACTGGATGAAGGAGACAGAGCCCGAGGCCGACCAGGACGGCTACTATCAGACGACGCTGCCTGCCATCGTGTTCCAGGTGCGGGGCCAAGGGGCCTCACACACACCCACACCCACACCCACACCCCACACACACCCACCCCACACCACCTCCAGCCCCCCGTGGGGCCTCTAAGGGCCTCACACACACACACACAGACACACCACACACACACAGACACACACACACACACACACACACCCCCCCCCCCACACACACACCCACACCCCGCATGGGGTTTCTAGGGGTCTCTCTCATACACAAACCACACCACTCCCCAACCCCATGGGGCTTCTAGGGGCCTCTCACACGCAGACGCACACACACACACACACACACATTACCCCCGCCCCCCGCGGGGGCTTCACACATACACAGCTGCATGCTGGCCTCAGGGAGAGCCTTTTTCTCTCCAGAGCTGGGGAGCCAGGGGTCAGGCTCGCCAAGTAGTTTTGCCCTTGGTCACAAAACCTTACGTCTTCTGTGTTCCTAGTGGTTTTTTATTTCAAACTCGAAGCGATTGGGTTGGCCAAAAAGTGCTTCAACTTTTAAATAAAAGACACATTTTTCATTTTCACCAAGAACTTTATTAATCAACATATTCACTGTTCCACTACCTTCTGCCATATATCCAGGCAAGTTCATAATCCCATCTTCCCAAAAGTTTTTATCTTTTTGAGCAAAGAGCTGTTCCAGTTCCTTTTATAGTCTTCCAGAGAACTGAAATTGTTTCCATTAAAAGAGTTTTATACAGACTGAAATAAATGGCAGTCTGAAGGTGCATTGTCTGGTGAACACAGCAGATGAATCAGAACTTCTCATCTAGGCTGTAACTCTTTTTGCCTGATCATCAGAGAAACATGTAGGTTTATGTCATGCTGGTGGAAGATGACGCATTTTCTGTTGACTAATTCCAGACACTTTTCATCGAGTGTTGCTTTCAGTTGGTGTAACTGGGAGCAGTACTTGTTGGAATTGTTTGGTTTCCAGAAGGAGCTCATAGTAGAAGACTCCCTTCCAGTCCCACCATATACACAACATTGCCTTCTTTGGATGAAGACCAGCCTTTGGTATGGTTGGTGGTGGTTCATTTCGCTTTTGCCACAGGCTCTCATCTGTTGCATGTTATCGTATAGGACCCACTTTTCACCATCTGCCACAGTTTGTTTCAACAATGAAACGTTTTTGTTATGTAGTATGTGGATATATAGTCAAGAAGGTTTTTTTCAGTTAAATTACATGGCACCCAAACATTGAAGTGATGAACATAACCAGTCTGGGGCAAATGATTTTCAGCGCTTGATTTGGATATTTTGAGTATGTTGGCTGTCTCCCATGTGGTGGAACATTGACTGTTCACACAATTAATGTCTTGATATGACTGCTGTTAACTTCAGCCAGTCTGCCCCCCTGTGGAGCGAGAAATCTCCAGCACGAAACTTCGCAAACCACTTCCCATTCCATCAGTCACAGCACCTTTGCCATACATCTGCATAAGTCTTTCTGCCGTTCAGTTGTGGTTTTACTTCTTTTGAAGTAGTAAAACATAATATGCCAAAAAATTACTTTTCTCTTCCATTTTCACCGTTAAAATGGCTTCACAAAAATTCACCGATTATTAAAGAAGGAAGACGCGCGCGCTGATGTGAAGCTGTCTGGATGCAGCCTAACAGGATTGCTTGAGTGAAATTAGAGGCAGGCAAGTGCTCCTAGAGCCGTCTTATGGAAAAGCAGACAGTTGCTGTGGCCGGCCCATCAGTTGCGCTGTCTGTCTGGCGCTTACTTCCCGAGGTGACTGGCCTGGGCGACTCTCACGTGATGTACTCTGGCGGAGTCCTGTGGGTCTAGGGTGATCATGCGCTCTTATGATCAGTCTGGACTTTGACGCCTGCTGTGTCTCGAGTGTGCTTGCCTGCCCCCTCCTGGCCTGTCCAGTCTCCTTTCAGAAGTTGCTGGCCTTGTTCACACATGCTCCTGCTGAAACACGGAGCTGGGCCCTGCGTGGCCTTGTTGGTCCCGGGCGTGTTAGGCCCACCCTCTCCTTATTTGGAGACTGATGTCCTGTGATGACGGGGGGCAGGCTCTGCCTTCCGGTCCTTCCCCACCTGTCCTCATCTGGCGCCCCCGCTCCAGGGTATATTCTCCCAGCTTCAGGGTGTATTCTCCCAGTTCTTCGTAAGGAACCCATGTGCCAGGACCAGTCCCCGTGTGACCTCAGCTACCCTGGCCCCCATCTCCTGTGAGAATGTGTGTTTCCCCTGGGGGAGGCCAGCTTGTCTATAGGTGATCAGGAAATGGTTCACTGGGCTTCTTTTTTCAACCTGCTTAGAAAGTTTTGTGTGTTTGTTGGATTAACTTTGTTATTTTTCAAGTGGCTTCGTTTTTTTCTCTGAATTTCGATTGTCCTAACTACCAGTTAACTTCTTGGGGACTGATATGGGAAACTTGTATCCTCGTGACTTTATATCAAAGTTCATAAGTTCTTCAATTTTTAGATGTTCGAGCAGAACCTTCAAGTTGCTGCTCAGATAAGTGAAGATTTGAAAACAAAGGTACTAGTTTTGTGTCTTCAGCAAATGAATTCTTTCTTAAGTAGGTATGTATTCTTACCAGTGTGCTAATTATAAAGTGTATTTTTTTTTTCTTTTAATGAAAAGCTAAACTGTGTTGATCTTAGTCTGGCTAGTATTGAAAAGAATTTAAGGCTGCACTCATCATAGTCAGCTTCTTCTGCTATTTAGAACTCACACCCTGCCTTTCTATCTGCCTTTTTTGTGGGTGCACCCCCTGGGGTCCCGGTGGGGGGGTGCTGAGCGTGGGGAGGGGGGCTGGAGGTCCTGCCAGGGTGGAGCGGGGGTCTCCTCCAGACTGCCTTCCTGGTGTCTGATTTCCTGGGGGGCTGCCCTCAGAAGGAAGGAAGGTACTCAAAGACCAGTACCTCACAGGGATGCCTGCACCTCTGAACTGTTCATGAAGGAGATTTTCAGACACAGACAGAAGCAGCGTGACACAACGGCTGCTCCACCCACTGTCCAGCTCCAGAGCCGTCCGTTTAAAGCCACTCTGGGCCTCACCTGGTTCTCTCCCCTCATTGTGCTGAAGCACACTTAACTCGGAGGAAGATGTGGGCCCTGGAGGGCGGACCCCACTGCAGCTACAGGTGCACAGGGCACCTCCCAAGCGGCCGTCCTGCCCGTGGTCCCGAGTCCGCAGCTTCAGCCAGCCTCAGCTCCCGTTGTGCAGCGGGCATGGCGACTGAAAAAAAATGCACGTGGCTGTGAACCTGTGCAGTTCAAACCCACGTTGTTCAGGGGTCAGCCGTGCTTGACTGCGGATGCCAGACCCTGTGGCCTGGCTCACCTGCTTGCCTGCCCTGACCTCAGTGCTGTTCACTCGCACACAACAGCCACGAGCGGCCGCTGGCCGCCCGCGGCGCCGCGCTACGTTTGGGGTCCCCACTGGTGTTGGACCTGCCTGCTCACAGGTGTATATCCAGGCTGGGTCAGTGGACGGCCTGCCCCCTGGGCCCCTGGCCCGTAGAGACCACACGCCCTCCTGTCCGCTCCCAGGGCCCTCCCACCAGGCCTCAGGCTGCTGTCTGCCCCGGGCCAGGCACTGACTCCAAAGGCTGAGGCCCCTCTGTGTCTCCTCACTGCTGGGCCGGAACGCAGCAGGCCCATGTCCTCCGCACTCCTGCCCTGGTGGCTCAGGTGCCGACAGCCCGGCCCTGCACGCGTCCCCGTCGGCCTCCACCCGCAAGAGTTGTGCCCTGAGTTGGGCGTCTTGTTGGGATTCTTCTGTGAAGCTGACACTCTGCTCGTGAGCCTCAGCTGTGTGGTTAACTGAGCCGTGCTTTGGGCAGAACCGTGGAGTTAATGCTTAATTACTCCCCTTTAGTCACCTTTTCCGTTTGCTCCTTCCTGAAGAGCCTCTGGAAGCATCACAGATACGCAGGTGTGCTGTGGTCTTCTGCTACTGTGTCTTGAGAATCTCCAGAAAATGTTCAGAAGTGAAGTGTGCCACCATCTCAGTTTCTGCTCCTGACATCTTAAAGTCTGATGTATTTTTAGTTTGACTTCTTTGGGGAAAGTTTCAGAAAAGGACGTTTTATCTAACATTGGATCATATTCCCAACACTACTGTATGAGTTTCTAGGCGAGTTACATGTCAGGTAAAATAATACTTTCCCAGTTACAAACGTTTCAGAATATTTGTATAATCAGAATATGGAGCCATAGTTCAAGGCCTGATATGAAATTTGTAATAATCTGTTTTAATTGATGAGCTGCTGTTGGCATAGGTCGCTCCCTCACCCCCAGCCCCGCAGTCTTTCAGTCTGAGCCCCCGCTGAGGTGCCAGGGGTGGGCCTGTCTGCTGGGCGTGGTGCCGGCCGCGCCGGGCCGTGCTGACCGCCCGGTTCCGCAGGTACAAGGAGGAGGCGCAGCTGTACAGGGACGAGCATCTGCGGGACCGGCAGCGCCCGCACTGCTACGTGCAGTACATGGTGGCCGTCGTCAACAACTGCCAGACCTTCAAGTGAGCCGCGGGCGCGGGCGGGTGTGCAGGCGGGGGCGGCGGGCGCGCGCCTCACGGCACCCTGTCTGTCTCCTGCAGAGAGTCCATAGTCAGCTTAAAAAAGAAGTATCTGAAGCACGAAGCGGAAGAAGGCGTGTCTCTGAGCCAGCCGAGCATGGATGGGGTTTTGGATGCCATTGCCAAAGAGGGCTGCAGCAGCCTGCTGGAGGAAGTCTTCCTGGACCTAGAGGTGGGCACCCTCTCCCCCGCCCCGCGCTGGGCCCTCCCGACACGATGTCGCATAGACACGCTTCCAGGAAGTGTCCCGTCGGTTTCGGGGTGGGAGCTGGTGGTGGTCACTGGCAAGTACTGGACTGAGCCGAGCACGGCGCATAGTCAGGAGTGAGGCCCAGGCAGGTCACCTGAGAGGCGTGGAGTGTGACGAGCACGTGAGTTTACATGGAAATGGCTCATGTTATACAGGGATGGCAGGAACGAGGATGTCCTGGAAAGCAAGAGTCATGATGCCTTGGGTCCTGCAGGGAGGAGCTCGTGGGGTTATGGGCGGCATGTTTCGTGAGGTCTGTCTCAAAAATGGTTAGAAAACAAACGAACCGTTTAAAAGACAACATAGTAGAGAGAGAGACAAAGGACACGAGGAACATGCCACAGGAAAGGGAGTGACCTACGTCCTGAGTAGGAGACAGGACGCCCAGTCTTGCCGATCTTCTAAGAAAAGTAGATTAAGACGATGTTTGTGTTGCTTACGGGGATGGCGTGGATTAAGAACATTTGTACCGCACAGTGATAGGGCTTGAGGAAAAAAAAGACTCTTGTATTCTTTGTAGCACTGTGAACTGCTGTGGTTTGGGGAGCAGTTGGTATAAGTGTTGGAGGCAGCAGTCATGAGGGTTGTAATTTGCTACCTTTTGACTGAGCAGTTCTGGTTTGGGGATTTCACCTGCAGAAACATACAGATTCAAAAAAAAAAAAATACATTCACGGGAGCCTTCTTTGTAATTGAAAAATGAGACATTTTAAATGTCTGTCAGAATTGAGCACATGAGTTACAGAGCATACGCACAGTAAATAGATGGAGTCAGTTCAGGTGAAACATTCACACACACGCCTCCTTCGGGTGTAGGGTAAGTCTCGTGTGGGTCGTGTGTGTATGTAGAGTTTCTGCACGAGTGTGGCGGTCATGATCACAGCCTCAGGCAGGTGTGCGAAGGTGGACTCCTGGCTCCCCTTCCCCTCTCCCCATGATGGGCCAGCGCAAGGGTGTGACCTGTGGTTTCTGCTTCCAGCAACATCTCAATGAACTGATGACAAAGAAGTGGCTGTTAGGGTCGAACGCTGTAGACATCATCTGTGTCACTGTGGAAGACTATTTCAATGATTTTGCCAAAATTAAGAAGCCGTATAGAAAGGTAAGAAAGATCAAGGGGCCCCATGTGGTCTCAGTCCCCAGGCATCTCCTGTAGAATCTGGTGTCATTAACTCTCAGGGTGAGAACTCAAGGGTGTTTTGTGCCCCAAGCAGGTTGGAGACACTGGTGTCTCAAGGCAGAGGCAATGGGGCGTCCACCGTGCTGCCCAGGGCTACACCGCACAGCTGCAGGCCCAGAGCCCTGTGGCAGTGGGCCCGAGCGAGGGTGGGGTACCGGCCACGGCTCTGATGAGAGGCCGGGAGCCGCTGCACGTCTGTGCTCTGGGCCCGGCGGGCAGCGATCAGCACAGGGCTCACCGGTCCCTCCGGGCCCCATGAGACTCCCCCGTCCCCATTCAGGGGTCAGGCAGCCGCTGGGGAAGCTCAGGGATAATCTTCAGGGCCTGGGGTGGTTTTTGCCGTTGTTGCTTTAAAATCAGGGTTTCCATTTCTGCCTTGCGGAAGCACGAGTGCTTCGATACAGGGAGCTCAGGCCCAGACACTCAGAGGCGGTCTCCAGGCCCCCTCAGGGCCCCGTGGAGATGCTCGTCACGTCTGTGAACAGCGTCGCCCTGCGGTTTCCTGTCTGGTCCTCGTGTCTTCGTATCTTCTCGTCTTGCTGCCCTGGCTGGGACCCCTAGGGAGGGGCATCTTTGCCCCTTGAAAGTTTAAATTCTGAAAGTTTTGAATTTGAAAGTTTAAATTCCAAGTCTGCCATCAGAGTAATGCAGGGAGTATCTGGTGTTTTGGTTTTTTGTGTTTATTTAGGCTGCCCTGGGGTCCTCACTGTGGCTCGAGGGCTCTAGAACGTGCAGACTCAGTAGTTGCCTGTGTTTAGCCGCAACATGTGGGATCTTAGTTCCCCAGCCAGGAGTCTAACCCAGGGCCCCTGCGCTGGGCGCAAGGAGTCTTAACCACCGGACCTCTAGAGGAGTCCGTACCCTGACAGTCCCGTCTCAGTGTCGGGAGCTTCTGGTGGTTCGAGGTGGGACCATTTCGTTCAGTTTTGGATTTCTTGTTGCTTGTAGTTTTTGGTTCCACCTTTTGTTTTTTTGAACCTTCTGTGCTTTGATCTGACAGTGACGTGTAACGTGCTCAGCCTGGGCTTGTGGCTCGCCCTCTCTATGGGATCGTCTGCTCTGCCGAGAGCCTGGCCTCACCCGGGTCCCTGAGGGGCTGGGCGCCGTCTTACTTTGTCTTGTTTGGGGCCCTTGGGGTCCCCCTCGCGTCCGTGCGGGGCAGGGGCTTCCCGGCGTCCCTGGTAGAAGGGGCTTCTCATGTCTCGGGGCCCTGATGCTGTGTCGTGTCAGCACTTTTGTGCTCACATGTCCACAGGTGACTTGCCTGAGGTCTTTGTGTCACTGAGGGTGGGCTCCGCAGAGAACCACAGCCTTCTCCAAAATGCTCCCAGAGTCGTACTGTCTGCAGAGACCGGTGTTGAGGAGCCCTCTGAGCAGGGGTGTGAGGTGGGAGGGGCAGAGCAGGGGCGTGAGGTGGGAGGGGCAGAGCAGGGGCCTGGCCAGAGCCCAGTCCTCCCATCAGCTCCACACTCCCCCTGAGCTGAGACGCTCAGAGGTGTGTGCAGGCCCGGCAGGGCAAGGAGACCAGCCCCAGTGCCCCCGGGCGGCCTGCGAGCCCATGAAGGGGTCTCAGTCTGGCAGGCCCAGCTGCCGCCCACCGCCTTGCCCCCGCAGGAAGCACTCGGCAGCGGGTTTGTGCCCAGAACATGTCGGGCGAGGCTGCAGGCAGGTGCCCCCGCGGGCGCTTTATTCTAGGACAGGCCTGAGCCGCAGGGCGCCCGGCGGCGCCAGCTTCTGGCTTCGGCCCCGTGGCTGCTGCGCCTGCCCTTTTCCCAGACGTGAAACAAGGTGAGCTTGCTGCCCTGCTAAATGCAAGTTCGTAAGAAAGCCTCAGAAGAGCTCAGTTTGTAGACACTGAAATTGTGTCACTGAGACGGGAAGGCTGACCGCGCCCCGTCCGCAGCGGATGATCGCTGAGGCGCATCGGCGCGCGGTGCAGGAGTACCTGCGGGCCGTCATGCAGAAGCGCATCTCCTTCCGCGGCGCCGAGGAGCGCAAGGACGGCGCGGAGCGCATGGTGCGCGAGGCCGAGCAGCTGCGCTTCCTCTTCCGCAAGCTGGCTTCCGTGAGTGCTCCGCCTCTTCCGGCTGGGACCTGCCAGGCCTGGGGGCGGGGGGCGGGTGCTTAGTGTCCCCGTCCGTCAGAGGGCTCGGGCTGCCCCGCTACCCCTTCCTGAGCCCTCTCTGGGGAGCAAGTCCTGAGGGGTTGCCGTGAAAGAGGCGGGTGCTGGGCAGAGCCCCGGGCACACGCGCCACTCAGCGCCCTGCCGTCCCGCAGGGCTTTGGCGAGGAGATGGACAGCTACTGTGACACCATCATCGCTGTCGCGGAGGTCATCAAGCTCACGGACCCCTCTCTGCTCTACCTGGAGGTCTCGACTCTGGTCAGCAAGTACCCGGACATCAGGTGCCAGCAGAGTCTCTCCTGAAGTCGCTGGGGAGGGCGAGGGTCCCAGACGTTCGTTAGGTGGGAGCCCCCGCGGTGGGGGGAGTGCAGCGGCTCTGGGCCTCTGTGAGGACCCTGAGGCCTGCAGATGGCAACGTGGGCAGAGTGTGCTTCAGAGACGGTAGTGAGGCGCTCGAGTCACCGTGCTGGGCGTCCCTGGGGGTGGTGTGCCAGGGGAAGGTAGCCAAGCAGACAGCTTTCTGGATCTCATCCTGTGCTATCTCCGGGCCCTCCTCTGTGCTAGCGGGGGAGGGAGGTAGGGGCTGCCCTGCGGCTGCACCCTGATGCCCTCTCGCCCCCAGGGACGACCACATCGGGGCACTGCTGGCCATGCGGGGGGACGCCAGCCGGGACATGAAGCAGACCATCATCGAGACATTGGAGCAGGGGCCGGCCCAGGCCAGCCCCGACTACGTGCCCATTTTCAAGGATATCGTGGTTCCCAGCCTCAACGTGGCCAAGCTCCTCAAGTAGCCGGTGTGACCCTGGCCTCAGACTGCCGCGCGTCAGAAAGCACTCCCCTCCCCACCCCCAACCCTGTGTGCACACTTCCAAACTATTACTGGACAAAAACGCTGAACTGCTATCAGGGACTGACAGCTTTTTGCCACCACCTCACCAGTGATGACCTTGCAGACCCGCCCAGAAGCCACTTTGGGGTTTCAGATGCCTGAGGTCAAGGTCAGGCGGAAGCAGACCTGCCAGCAGGCAATGCGGTGGGTGTGGTAGGTGAACCCGCAGGCAGGTGGACGATGCCAGGAGGCACACCCAGCGGATTACAGGCCTGCACCTGAAGGAACAGGGAGCCCTGGGTGAAGTCTTGCCTCTGACGCCGCCCTGCTGGACACGGCTCTTGGCCCGCACTCCGAGGGAGCTGCGGGATGGCTCCGGCACTCGCCCCGCTCCTCCTCACAGACAGTGTGTGGGTGCTGGGCGGCTCTGAGGACCCTGTCCTTCCTCACCCGTCTAGAACCAGAGCGCATGCCATGCTGTTTCCTCCTCAGGAGAGGCAGAAAATTCGCATGGAGGGCTCTCTGCTCAGAGGAGTTACACACAACCTTGGAGATGGGAGAGGCGGTTCCCACAGCCGATCCTGGTGGGAGGACTGTCTCTCTGGAGGACTCGCAGCCTAGATGGAGACGTGAGAGGCGGTTCTCACAGCTGACCCTGGCACAGGAGAGGCCTGGCTGTCTCCCAGGCTTCCTGCCAGCTGCTCTCTGCTAGCACGTCAGTCCAGTCCAGCTCCTTCTCAATCAGACTGAGAGTCTAGGATTCAGTCGTGCAAGGGTTCTGGGTTAGTGAAGTTGAGTGTTAGCAGTCATTAGTGGTTGCTCCTCGTGATAATGAAAATACGTTTGTTTTTCCACTTAATGGGAGAATTTTCACTCTGAGTTACTTCTTGAGTAAATACCCACGGTGACTGCAGATTGTGGCGGCTGACCCAGGTGACCGGCCCTGTGGTGGCCACCACACGCCTGCACCATGGTGGGTCCTGAGCTGAATGCTGGACACCACCACATTCCGAGGGCATCCCGATGTGCTGGGTGGCGTGGTGGGGGCCACTGTGGAGGGCCGCTCCTGGTGGGCGGATATGGTGTCCACACTGACGCCCAGGGAAGGGGCGTATCCAGGTCACTCAGTGCAAGGCCCGCGGGCACCTGTGCTGAAGGCCAGCATCTGCCCCTTGCTCAGGCCCCATGTGCCTGCTGAAGGAAGTGGGTTCAACGGTGGGCAGCTTGGGCTCACGGTGGGAGCTGACTTCACAGACACATCGAGTCTTGGCATTGTTTGTAGAAACACTGCTGTTCAGTGGAAGCACATCTTTCAAGTCGGGAAATTTCAGACTCAGGTTTATTTAGCAGGTTTCCAAGACACCGGGGAGAAGGGTCCTGACCGCACGTGCTCGCCACACTGCCTGAGGTGCTGTCCCGTGCACCTGCCTCACGCAATCTGCGCTCCCGTAACGAGGACACGGAGGCAGACCCTGGAAACGGGGCTGGGTTTCTTCCTCTGCTGAGGACCTCAGTCAGGGCTAGTGGGCAGCACGGGTGTCCAGCTGCCCTGAGGCCCTCCTGCATGGGAAGAGGCTGTGAGTCCCTAAGCAGACATGACTGTTCTGACAAGGTGACTCCCAGTGAAGACGGTCGTGGTGAGGCTTCTGCCAGCCTAGGACCACCAGAGGCTGCAGAGGCCGGAGGACTCACCTACAGGGCTTAGGGGGCGCAGCCCTGGCCCCCCTGCCCTGATTGCCAACTCCAGCAATAAGTGTTGTGTTTTGGGGTGGGGGTCAGCTGCAGGAAAAAGCCCCCTGCTTGCTGGAGACTATGCTTTCCATCAACATGGAAAGGGCTGTAGTTACTGAGTTCTCTTAGAATGTCTATGGCCTAGATTTTGACTTGCTATAGCGTTTTTTTTTAATTAATTTCTTTTTTATTGAAGGATAATTGCTTTACAGAATTTTGCTGTTTTCTGTCAAACCTCAACATGAATCAGCCTTAGTTACATGTATATCCCCTCCCTTTTGAAACTCCCTCCCATCTCCTTCCCCCGACTCATCCCTCTAGGCTGATACAGAGCCCCTGTTTGAGTTTCCTGAGCCGTGCAGCACATCGCTAGCTTCTTTATACGGTAAGATTTCAGTGGACTTCCTGGTGGTCCTGTGGTTAGGGATCCACCTTCCAATGCGGGGGATGTGGGTTCAGTCCCTGGTCAGGGTAGGAAGTGACAGAGCAGCTAAGGCTTCGCAGCAGCAAAAGATCCTGTGTGCCATAACTGGGACTCAATGCAGGAGAAAATAAACAATTAAAATAATGTTAGAAAATTCAACTATTAAAAGGTGTGTCTCTGACAGGGAGGCCTGGAGGGTGACCCACAGGAGAAGACTGCCAGCCCCGGGCGGCTCCACCTGGGGGCTGGGATCCACTGGGACATTTAGGGCCAGGTCTACCCACAGTGGCCACAACACTGGAAAAGTCAGTTTTCATTCCAATCCCAAAGAAAGGCAATGCCAAAGAATGCTCAAACCACCGCACAATTGCACGCTAGTAAAGTAATGCTCAAAATTCTCCAAGCCAGGCTTCAACAATACATGAACCATTAACTCCCAGATGTTCAAACCGGATTTAGAAAAGGCAGAGGAACCAGAGGTCAAATTTGTACTATCCGCTGAATCAAAAAACCAAGAGAGTTCCAGAAAAACATCTGCTTTATTGACTATGCCAAAGCCTTTGACTATGTGGATCACAACAAACTGGAAAATTCTTCAAGAAATGGGAACACCAGACCACCTTACTTGTCTCCTGAGAAATCTGTATGTAGGTCAAGAAACGACAAAGAGCGTCACGACCCAGATAATCACAATGGTGTGATCACTCACCTACAGCCAGACATCCTAGAGTGTGAAGTCAAGTGGGCCTTAGAAAGCATCATTATGAACAAAGCTAGTGGAGGTGATAGAATTCCAGTTGAACTATTTCAAATCCTGAAAGATGATGCTGTGAAAGTGCTGCACTCAATATGCTAGAAAATTTGGAAAACTCAGCAGTGGCCACAGGTGTGGAAAAGGTCAGTTTTCATTCCAATCCCAAAGAAAGGCAATGCCAAAGAATGCTCAAAGTACTGCACAATTGCACTCATCTCACACGCTAGTAAAGTAATGCTCAAAATTCTCCAAGCCAGGCTTCAGCAATACGTGAACCATGAACTTCCAGATGTTCAAGCTGGTTTTAGAAAAGGCAGAGGAACCAGAGATCAAATTGCCAACATCCACTGGATCATGGAAAAAGCAAGAGAGTTCCAGAAAAACATCTATTTCTGCTTTATTGACTATGGCAAAGCCTTTGACTGTGTGGATCACAATAAACGGGAAAATTCTGAAAGAGATGGGAATACCAGACCACCTGACCTGCCTCTTGAGAAACCTATATGCAGGTCAGGAAGCAACAGTTAGAACTGGACTTGGAACAACAGACTGGTTCCAAATAGGAAAAGGAGTACGTCAGGGCTGTATATTGTCACCTTGCTTATTTAACTTCTATGCAGAGTACATCATGAGAAACGCTGGGCTGTAAAAAGCACAAGCTGGAATCAAGATTGCCAAGAGAAATATCAATAACCTCATATGCAGATGACACCACCCTTATGGCAGAAAGTGAAGAGGAACTAAAAAGCCTCTTGATGAAAGAGGAGAGTGAAAACGTTGGCTTAAAGCTCAACATTCAGAAAACTAAGATCATGGCATCTGGTCCCATCACTTCATGGGAAATAGGTGGGGAAAAAATATCAAACTTTTTTTGGGGGGCTCCAAAATCACTGCAGATGGTGAGTGTAGCCATGAAATTAAAAGACACTTCTTGGAAGGAAAGTTATGACCAACCTGGACAGCATATTCAAAAGCAGAGACATTACTTTGCCAACAAAGGTCCATCTAGTCAAGGCTGTGGTTTTTCCTGCGGTCATGCATGGATGTGAGAGTTAGACTGTGAAGAAGGCTGAGCACCGAAGAACTGATGCTTTTGAACTGTGGTGTTGGAGAAGAGTCTTGAGAGTCCCTTGGACTGCAAGGAGATCCAAGCAGTCCATTCTAAAGGAGATCAGTCCTGGGTGTTTGGAAGGAATGATGCTAAAGCTGAAACTCCAGTACTTTGGCCACCTCATGGGAAGAGTTGACTCATTGGAAAAGACCCTGATGCTGGGAGGGATTGGGGGCAGGAGGAGAAGGGGATGACCGAGGATGAGATGGCCGGATGGCATCACCAACTCAATGGACGTGAGTTTGAGTGAACGCCAGGAGTTGGTGATGGACAGGGAGGCCTGGTGTGCTGCAGTTCATGGGGTCGCAGAGTCAGACACGACTGAGCAACTGAACTGAAATGATGCAGGTGACACCAGCCTTATGGCAGAAAGTGAAGAACAACTAAAGAGCCTCTTGATGAAAATCAGAGAGGAGAGAAGAAAGTTGGCTTAAAACTCAACATTCAGAAAACATCGTGGCATCCGGTCCCATCACTTCATGGCAAACAGATGGGGAAACAATGGAAACTGAGACTTGATTTTCTTGGGCTCCAAAATCACTACAGATGGTGACTTCAGCCATGAAATTAAAAGATGCTTGCTCCTTAGAAGAAAAGCTATGACCAACCTAGATAGCATATTAAACATTACTTTACCAACAGGTTCATCTAGTCAAAGCTATAGTTTTTCCAGTAGTCACGTATGGATGTAAGAGTTGGACTGTAAAGAAAGCTGAGCGCCGAAGAATTGATGCTTTTGAACTGTGTGGTGTTGGAGAAGACTCTTGAGAATCCCTTGGATTCCAAGGAGATCCAACCAGTCCATTCTAAAGGCAATCAGTCCTGAATAGTCATTGGAAGGACTGATGCTGAAGCTGAAACTCCAGTACTTCAATAATTTGGCCACCTGATGCAAAGAACTGACTCATTGGAAAAACCCTGATGCTGGGAAAGACTGAAGACAAGGGGACGACAGGATGAGATGGTTGGATGGCATCACCGACTCAGTGGACATGAGTTTGAGCAAGCTCCGGGAGTTAGTGGTGGACAGGGAAGCCTGGCATGCTGCAGTCCATGGGGTCGCAGAGAGTCCGACAGGACTGAGTGATTGAACTGAACTGCACACACTAGGGTCTTTCCCACCAGCCTTGTCCCCCGAGCTCTGGACCCAGCTGTGCCCACCTGCCTCTCCAGCCCCAGGCCTGCCCCCTCTGGGCCCCTCTTGTGTGGCAGGTGCTTGGTCCTCCCACTCCGGCAGCCAGTGATGGTGGCCACCATCTCTGCCAGGGGTGTGGGGTGGGAGCGGGTTCCCAGGGCTCAGGCTCTGCCCGCAGACTCTGCACTAACCCTGAGCCTCACAGACACACACAACACACACACACACACACACACACAGGCAGGTCCACATGATTACCACCCCCACACACACATCCAGGGCTCAGGCTCTGCCTGCAGGCTCTGCACCAGACCCGAGCCACACACACACACGTATCCGGTGCTCAGCCTGGGCCCTCAGCCTCTGCACTAACCCTGAGCCTCACCTACACACACAGATGCATCCAAATGACCGTCACTCATATACACACACGCCACACACACACACAGCCTGTGCCCTCAGCCTCTGCACTAACCCTGAGCCTCACACACACACACACACATGCATCCACATGACCCTCACTCATACACACACACACACACACACACACGAGGCGCATCCATGTTAATTTTAGTGCCAGAATACTATGCCTGCAGGAGAGGCGGCCCCTCAAGACCTCCTTGATACGATCTCACTTGTAAACAAAGTTTTCACCCAAAGTGTCTTGTAATATTTTTAATAGACTTGATCAGGCTGCTGCAGGGTCTGTGGTGGGCTCCGCCCAGACACTGTTGACAGCACACGGGCAGTGCTTTAAGGCACATGGTCATGATGAGGGTCACACAGCTTGACAGGGTTACATTCACAAAACCAGCATCCACAGTTTTCACCACTCATAATGTAAAATACATTCCCATTCCAGTTTCAATGAAATTCCTCCATTAAATCTCTAACAATAGAAATCAATAGTTCATTGAGCACTGCACTAAAATTATTTCCAAGAAAATGTAGAAGTGAGAGAATGACTCCTAGATTTGTGTGCTTTATATCACAAAGTCGGCCAATGTTCAGTATTAAATAAATAAGAATCTTCCTAATAAAAAAATTTTACAACAGTTTTTCTAAGGAAATACATTCATAAGACTGTTTACATTCTGTTTTACAATGACAAGAACAGCTCAGATTCTCATTTATGAAACGTGTCTACAGTACTACGGCTTATAACGCTGTGTCACAGACCGAACAGTCTCTTGGGCTGGATGTCTCGCTGGAACTTCGGACACTGCTCAGCCTGTGCAGGTTGACAACAAGCAATGCCTGCTCTCCGCGGCACAGCTGGCCCAGGGGAGGTCGGCCACGCAGAAGTTCAGTGTCTACAGTGTCAAGTGGGTGTCTCAGCCTCTGGCCCTGCAGTGAGGAATCAGATCTGGGTCCAGCGGTCCAGGAGAGTTGTTAAGGCAGCTGGAGATGCTGGACAGCTGGGCTGTGGCGCCTGGGCCAGCCCGCCTGCTCGGGACGAACCACCCCTGCAGAGTGGATGGAGAATGTGCCTTCCGCCAGGCTTGTGGGACAGACGAAGGCTGGCTCTTGTGCTCAGAGAATGGGTCAAAGTGGCTGTGAATGTGAGAACAAGCATTGCAAACCACGTCACTCCTGTCCTGGTGACAGCTGAGCAAGCAACTCGGGTGGTGAGCAGGCCTGCACATCAGCCCACGGACCATCCCTGGGTGACGTGGGCCACAGCCACCCTCCCTGCTGCTCCCCGCTTCTCAGCAGCTCAGTGTAGACTTTCCACCAGGGCCACTGGAGACCTGCGAATTGCCATAGTCGGGGGGCACGGGGGCGCTGCAAGGACACACAGAGGATGTGGTCACAGCACAGCGGACAATTCCCTGAGCAGGGCTGAGCTGCTGCACAGAAGCTTCCGGGAGCCCCTGACCCTCTGCTCCTTGACTGCCTTGCAAACCCTCCTGAGGAGTGGGTGAGGACCGAGGCCTCTGTCCAAGGCCACGTTCCTGAGCCCCTGAGGGTGGGGTGGGCGTGGGGGGGGGCCAATCCCCCTCATCCCCTCTCTGTGGTGAGCAGGGCCAGCTGTGACTCTAAAGAGGACTGCTTCCTGGCAGGCCCACACGTCTGCTGGGGCTGTGTGGGCCTGTCCACTGGGTCACTGCAACCCCTAACCCAGCCTGGGCCATCGTCCAGCATCAGGTGAGGCCGCTCAGGCCACAGACCAGGGGCTTGGGGAAGTTTAGAGCCTGGTGCCCAGAGGCCCCCATTCTGAGGCTGGGTCTGTGCAGGGTGAGCAAGCATCAGGCTCTGGGAATCTCAACACGAAAAGGACAAGCAAACAAAAGATGCTTCTGCAGCCGTGCCTACGGTCCCTAAGGTGACAGGTGGTTCAAAGACCTGGTGAGTGGCCACATCCCACCCTGGGGTAAGGGCTCCCCCCACCCTGGGGCTGACAGTCCAGGGGGCGCTTTGGGAGAGGCCAGCCTGGGTGGGTATCACGGTGGGCAAGTCTCATCTGGTTTTGGTCGTTTCCCCAGCAGAGCTGATGAGAATGGACACAGGTGGCAGGGACTGAAGCACAAACTGTCCCTGAGTCAGGGGTGGCAACAGCAATTCAAAAATGCCGGCTCAGCTCAAGTCCAGGACAGGTGGACAGAGGGCCTGCAAGGGAGCCTCCCAGACTGGGGAAGGCTCATGCCCACCTCCCACCCGCAGCAGGCCTCTCCACAGGAACCCCAGAGAATGCCTCGGCTCAGATCTTGCAGCTCATTTGGTCCCAAGTTCAGCTCCTGTACATCCCAGCACCTAACCGGATCGGTGAGTGTCCAGGGCTACTCCAGGTCACCAGAAGACCCCTTGGGAGGGAGGCCACGGAGGGCACAACCCTAAGAAACTGCGGCCAGGCGAGCAGACCCCCAGATGGGCCGCTGTGGCGGGAGTGGAGACCATGCGTGGGGGCAGGCAGTGACGGTGGCTCAGCTGGGAGGGGCAGGTGGGAACCCCTAAGAGGCGAGGTCGTGAGGGTCGAGGTCATCCCCTGGGGCGAGGTAATGGGTGCAGATCCTAGGAGGGTGGCCATGATAGGGGCAGAGACCCGTGGGGGCGGCCGTGGCGGAGTGGAGCCCCCCGGGGTGTGCGGCCGTGGCAGAGTGGAGCCCCCCGGGGTGTGCGGCCGTGGCGGAGTGGAGCCCCCCGGGGTGTGCGGCCGTGGCGGAGTGGAGACCCCTAGGGTGCGTGGCCGTGGCGGAGTGGAGCCCCCCGGGGTGTGCGGCCGTGGCAGAGTGGAGCCCCCCGGGGTGTGCGGCCGTGGCGGAGTGGAGCCCCCCGGGGTGTGCGGCCGTGGCGGAGTGGAGACCCCTAGGGTGCGTGGCCGTGGCGGAGTGGAGCCCCCCGGGGTGTGCGGCCGTGGCAGAGTGGAGCCCCCCGGGGTGTGCGGCCGTGGCGGAGTGGAGCCCCCCGGGATCCGCGGCCGTGGTGGAGTGGAGACCCCTAGGGTGCGTGGCCGTGGCGGAGTGGAGACCCCCGGAGGGCGGCCGTGGGGGTCACCCCCGGGGGCGACGTCAAGTCTGCAGACCTCGGGGGGCTGCAGTCACAGCGGAGTCTCCTCCTGCTCCAGCGCGTGCGGTGGCGCGTGGCACGACGGCGGCAGCGACGCCAGCTTGAGCAGCGCGGGGCGGCGGCGCGCGCGGGGCCGCTGGAACGAGCGCCGGCTGTGTACGCGGCGCGCCGCCGCCGACCGCGCGTGCGCGCCCAGCGGTCCGCGGCGCTCCGGCCCCGCCCCCTGCGCGGGCCCCGCCGCGGGCTCGGGCTCGGGCTCGGGCGGTGGCGCGGGGCTCCGCGGGGTGGGCGGGGCCTGCGCGGGGCTGGGCGGGGCCGGGCTGGGCGGGGCCGGGCTCGGGGCGCGCGCGCGCGGGGGCTTCTCGACGGCGGGCGGGGACGAGCGTCCGGTCAGTGGCGCGTCGGAGCCGGTGTCACCTGCGGGAGGAGCCGGCGTGAGCGCGGGGCGGCACGACGCCCCCCGCCTGGGCAGGAAGCGGGGGTCACGCCCCAGGCCCAAGGCGGGTGCGAGGCCCCGAGGCGAAGCTGCGGGAAGAAGACGGGCGCCTGCCTGAGGCGGCGAGCCGGGCCTCGGGGACCCCTCCCTGCCCCGCCCGCTGCACTGCCCTCCGAGTGAGGGTGTCTGCCGAGCCGCTTCCACGGGCTTCCCGGGGTCGCGGGCCTTGAGGGAGAAAAGTTCGTGCCCTTCGGTGCCAGGGTCCCCGAGTCGGCGCTCTCCTAACCGACAGCCCGGAACAGGCGACCCTCACCCAGCGGGACCCTCACACAGCGGGAGCTTAACACTTTCACTCAGCGGGGACCCCCACTCAGCGGGGCCCTCACTCAGCGGGGCCCTCACTCAGCGGGGACCCCCACTCAGCGGGGCCCCCCACTCAGCGGGACCCTCACACCCTCACCCAGCGGGGCCCTCACTCAGCGGGACCCTCACACCCTCACCCAGCGGGGCCCTCACTCAGCGGGACCCTCACACCCTCACTCAGCGGGGACCCCCACTCAGCGGGACCCTCACACCCTCACTCAGCGGGGACCCCCACTCAGCGGGACCCTCACACCCTCACTCAGCGGGGACCCCCACTCAGCGGGACCCTCACACCCTCACTCAGCGGAGACGCCCCGCCCCCGCTCGCGGGAGAAGCAGGAAATCAGATGCGCCTGAAGAAAGAAGCGCGGCTGGAAGAGAGGCTGAGGCTGGTGAGAGCAGGGGGAGGCGGCGGTGGAGAGAGAGCGACGCGCGGGGCTGAGGCGGCGCTGAGGAGCGGGGGCCGGCGGGCCAGTTACATGTGTGTGGACTCGGGCGGGGCGGCGGGCGGCTGCTCCTCGGGGCCGTCGGCCAGCAGGAACGAGTCCACGGACTTGCCGCTGAGGCGGAAGGGCGCCAGGCGGTGGAAGTTGCCGGGGGAGTGGGGGATCTGCAGGCGGGCCCTCTGGGAGGGCACCACCGCCTCCCCGGGACACAGCCAGGGCGGCACCCCAGAGGGGATGCCGGGGCTCTCCTCCAGGGAAAACGCGGGGTTGTCAATTCCTAGGAGAGAGGGCGGCGGTCGTCAGCTTCCCTCGCTCACCGGAAGGGCAGAGAGGGAGGCAGCGGCCCTGGGTCAGACAGCAGCTCGTCCTCGGCCACACGGAAGGTCACCTGGAAGGTCTCGGGCCTCTGGGGTTCAGGCCCTGCGCCGGCTCTCGCTCGCCTCTCTCAGAGCGGAGGCCTCTGCCCGTGCCCGCACTTGCGCGGCCGCGGGAACCGCGCTCCACCGCCTGGGCCTCCCGCCAGGGATCGCCTGTGGGTAGCGGAGGGCCGTGCCCCCTCACCTGAGGGGGAGTCTGTCGCTGTGTCCTGCCCGATGTTTGCCAGGAACTCGATCCCGCCACTCATCTCATCATCATAGTTGGGGGCTTCCTCAGTGTCTGAGAGTTCCAAATCTGGTGACAGGGAAGGGACAGCGTAAGGGGACAGGCAGGAAGCGCAGATGACCTCGTCTGAGCCGTTGACCAACTGCCCCGGACCCGCTCACCGCCGCCCCCAACCCCCGCCGCGCCCAGGGTCCTCATGTCTGCCGCCCCCACTTAGCGGCCTCTGGGCAGCTCAGTGGACCGTGGTGCCCACCTGGCCACACCAGGATAGGGCTGGGCAGAGAGGACCACACTCGGTCTTCTCGAGGAGGGGGGGAGGCAACTGGAGAAGGGGGCGGGCCACAGAGGAAGGGGATGGGAAGCCCAGGTCGCAGCCCTGCCCCCAGAGTGGCTGCAGCCTGTGAGGAGGGCCCTGGTGCCCAGGGCATGGGCTTCCTGGAAGTACAGCCATCTGCACCCGGCTGCCCTCAGGTGCCCCTCAGCTCCTGCTGACCAGCGTCCAGCCATAGCCCAGCCTACCTTTCTCCTTGATGGTGAAGTCCTGCAGGGAGCTCACCATCGGCAGTTTCCCGTTGGGAATGCTGCTGTTTCTCTGAGGAGCAGAAGGAAACCGCTCACAGCTCTGGGTCCTGCCTGATCCGCTTGTCCACCCCAGGGAGGCCTCTGCCCTGCCACCAGGGTGCCCCCTCGGTGGTGCCTGCCCACGTGTGCCCTCTCACCCGCTTCTGGGTGCGCTCCCTCTTGAGCAGCTTAGCGGCCTTCTTGTGGGGGTTGATCCCCAGCTTCGCCGACTTGAAGGACTCCAGGCGCTTCCGCATGGTCCTGTGGAAGATCTCGGTGTCCTGCTTCTCGTCCTCATCCGCGGTCAGCCCGTGTCGGCTGTAGAGATGTTTATACTGTGGCGGGGAGGCGGGGGGGGGGGGGGGGGGGGGGGCGATGGGAGGGGTGGTTAGGGTTAGCTGGTCGTGTCCGCAGGGCCTGGGCTGCCCCCCCAGGAGCAACCTGCACTAAGTAGGGACATGCTTTGCCCTGGGGCAGGACGGGCAGGGCGCTGGCTCTGGAGGGCGCACCCACCTCCTGCCGGGGCTTGTACAGGTACTGCTGCAGCGTGTGGTGGGTGATCATGTCCTCCGCATCCCGGATGCTCTGCCGCCGCTGCTCCAGGGACTGCATGTCCAGGCGCACGGCGCTCACGTTCTCCCTCCTGCGAGGGCCTTGGTGAGCAAGTGGGCACGACCACCTGCCCTCCCGCCTGCACCCCTGGGGCCTGGGGTCATCCCGGTGAGACCTTCTCTGCCTCTGGTTTAAGACTGACCCCACAGTGCACCTGCCCCTCCAAAGCGCCAGCAGTGATACCCAGAACCGCCCTGCACTGACAGGGCAGAGGCTGGAGGCCTGGAATCTGCGACCAGCACCCCTGTCTTTGGTGGTGGGGAGGGGGCGCTCCTTAAGCGGGCTGCTGGGCCCTGGCTCACTGCCACACTCCAGCCAGCCAACTGACACGACAGGTGACAGACGCCACTGGCTCTGCCTGTTTCCCATGTGGGCAGCCCCAAGAGGCCCGCTGGTCATGCCTGTGGCTTGGTCGGGGAGCCTGGAGAGAGCTTGGCCCACAGCAGCTCTGGGGACCTACAGGAGGTAGGAGACAGAGGCCTCCACAGTGGAGGGGCGTGGGGTGCTGAAGTCCACGTTGACCATGTTGTCCGTGCTGGGAGAACGGATGAAAGCCAGGGACCCACGGCGCTCTCCCTGCGAGAGGAGGTGGCCTTGTCAGTCATGGCCTGGCCCCAGGGAGCCCCACCCTGGGGTGCTGTGCACTGACCCCGAGGCACCTGGGAAAGCCAAGACCCCAGAAACCACGGTGGAGGCCCCGCTGGAGCTGGGAGGCTCACGGAGGCTTGGGCAAAGGACTTGGTGCCTCGGGGAGCATGGGGAATCCCCACGGGATGGGGGAAGAGGCCCTGTCCCCACAGGGGCTCCAAACCAGCTGCCCTAGTTTTCCCCAGAAGAGAAACCCCAGCCTCCAGAGTCAGGCGAAAACCAGGCAGAGTAGAGTCCACAGGCATGGAGGTCACACTGCTGAGTGAGGTGCCCTAGGAGAGCAACTGGCCCTCCAGGGAGAGGGTGGAGCTGGGGAGGGCAGCCAGCTGAGGGCCAACCTGCTATGGCAAAGCTGGTGCTGTGGGCGTTGTTCACGGGCACAACCGCGGTGCAGAGGAGCCCACAGGCCTGCATCATAGGCACAAAGGTGGCAGGCGGCAGGGGGGAAGGGAGGCTGGTGCCCTGCTGGGAGCCTGTCACCAGTGGGAACTGGGGGCCATAGAGGGTCCCCAGGAGAGGAGGCAGCCAGCAGGGGTCACCACCCACCTTCCCAGCCCCAGGGAGGCAGCGAGGCCTCAAAGGCTCACGGTCAGAGGGGCTGGGATTCCTGCTCTGAACTTCCTCAGCTGGTCGGAGGTGCAGAAGACAGGCCTTGCGCCCATGGCCTCGCCCCGGCTGGAGCCTGGAGCTTGTGCTCACTGGGGTCTGTGACCTCAGACCCAGCACCGCAGAGCGGGAGCTGTGGTGAACCCCACTTTCAGGGTGCCTGAGGGCCCTTGAGCTCAGGTGAACTGCGGCTGGGGCAACAAGAAGACTGTGTGTCGCTCACCAGCTGCCCCACCCCTGCCCGGGCCTCAGGGTGCAGACCCCAGCACTGTCCACACACAGGTCTGTCTCACCTCTTCCCGCCCTCCCCCCACACTCCTACAAAAGAGCAGATGAGACGGCCAGTACCTCGGCCACATAGCTGATGGCATCCTTCAAGTTGAGCTCGTGGAAAACGTTCAGAATCCGATCTCGAGACTTCTGAGCTGACCTTCTCATGAGGATTTTGCTGAGGAATTTCCTATCAAAATTCGACCACCTGCGAGGACGGGTGGGTCAAACCAATAGTGGTCAGCACTTGGTGGGGTCTGGGTGAAGCCCTGGGATGGAACCCTGGCGACATCTAGACTCATGATGGACACAGTGTTGTAGCTGCTGGGTGGGATACTCAGTTTCTATTTACTGTGACAGCCACACAGGCAAGCTTTGAAGTGAAAGAGATGACTCTCCACGTGCCGCTGAATGCTGCCTCATGGCCCTGCGGCCGCTCTACCTTCCTGTCCGATGGCAGGGTCATGGTGTGTGCGTGAAAATGGGATTAACCTCCTGTAATGCGGTCATGCAGATTTCCTCTGACTGCATAACCCTGTAGGAAGATGGGAGGACGGGGCTGGGGGGGGTAGGGTCGGTGAGGGGTGGCGGGTGGAGATTTAAAGCGGGGAAGGGGGTCACAGGAGGAAAAGTAGGATTCTAGGAGGAGAAGGGGCTTAAGGGGCTCCAGGGGCAGGAAGGCAGAAGGGGGGGGTCCCAGGAGGAGAAGCAGAGGTATTTAGGAGAAGGGGCTTGGGGGGACCCCAGGGACAGGAGGGGAGAAGCGGGGACCTGAACAAGGTGGTGAGTGGCCCTGGGTCCTCCGAGGGCAGTATTCTGAGGTCACTGGGGCTCAGTGGGGTTAGGGTCATGGTGATGCCAGAGATTCGCTCTATACCCTGTGGATCCTACAGTCGCTGGTTAAAGAAGGGGACTAACAACTGAGATGAACGTGCCTCTGAATTTTCTTGTTTCAGTTTGTCAGGGGCCACTGCAGCGACTCACTTATCTCTCAGATAATTGTGTCCGATTTGCCCTGATATGTCCTCGATGGCCGAGAGGATGTGGTCGAAAGCCTTTGGAAGGAGAGGCAAGTGGGTCAGCATCACCTGGACAGCCCCTTCCTCCTCCTCCCTCCTACCTCAGCCCTTCCACCTACCCGGCCGTGCAGCTTCTCGTTGAGCTTGGGGTCTCTCTGTTCACTTCTCTTCACCTTCAGCCATTGCACCAGGGGCTTGATGGTCAGACCCTGGAAGATAGACACCCTGACACTGAGGCTGGGCCAGGCCTCACCCCAGACCCACACCCCACTGTGGCCCACTGATCCCGAGCCCACACACCCCAACGGGGTGGAAGGGGCCACCCCTTGGCCAGGACCCAGGTGATCTGTGCCCATCTCCTGGCAGAGGAGGCCCTGCCACCTGTGGGTCATTGGACGTCCTTGGACGCCCCTGGCCAGCTCCTTAGAGTAGCCAAGAGCCAGGCAAAGCGGGGCCTTTTCCTTTCTGGTCAATGAAACATTAACTGGGGCTTTGTTAACCAGCAACAGCCAAGGAAGGAGGTTTCTAGGCCAAATCGCGCTGCACCCTGTGGGGCCACATGAAAACCTACAAAACTGCACCTAGTTACTAAAATTATCAACCCAGTTAGGCCTGGCACCTGGGAGGATGAGGCCCCTCCACCACCCGTACCTGGAAGATGACGGTGAAGAAGATGACGATGATGGTGGTGCTGACAAACAGGTTCTTCTCTTTGACCTTGTTCTCGTCCAGGAGGACCACCAAGGCGTAAGCCACAGCTCCTCGAAGGCCGCCGTAGGACATGACCACCTGGTCTATGATCTCCAGCTGCACCATCCGGTACCGATTCAGAATCCAGGTCTGCAGGACGACCCCTGTGGGGTGCGCATGCACTCAGCACTTGGGGGAGATGCAGCCCCTCTGTCCTTGCCAGCACCCCCTGCAGCCGCAGTGGGGGAGGAGTCACACTGGGAAGCTGCCTCCTCCCACGAGCAAGCAAGCGAGCAAGAGGCACCACTGTAGCCCCGCCTGCAGGTCCCTCGACTTCTTTGGAGCTCTCTGGGCCCCGCCTGCCTCTGCACCCCCAAGCTGTGCTCCAGCCGCTCTGGAAATTCCTAGGTCTCAGTATGACCACATATGTGACTGCCCAGCAGCTCCAGGACAAGAGGCCACCCAACCACAGGGCCTCTGTTTTCCTGAGCCCTCAGTCCAGCGACTGCAGGCAGAGCAGGTGGGGGTCACCCGACTGCCTTCTCCCCTCCCCAGCCCTGGGTTAGCACTGCACACCAGGGACCAGTGACCAGGGCTGAGTGGGGCCACAGCGGCTCCTGCTTCTCACGTGCCATGGTGACTGAGATGTCACCCAAGTGACCACATCCAGAGTAAGTCGGTGGGAAGCCACATGGGTTCCCCTGGCTTCTGGAACCTTCCACTTGTACCTCAAGGTGGTCTTATTTCAGTGATGAGGCTATAAGACTGAGAAGGCCTGTCCCTTCACTGAGGGTGACTAATGTCCTGGCCAGCCTTAGGTTCCCCAAGGTCTCTTGAGTCTGTCATTCACTGTGCTGCGGGGCTGGGGGCTGGGAGCCAATGTGTGTTGCTGGTTCTGCAGACTCCCCATGGCCAATCCCTGCTGTTGGCTGACTATGTCCCCTCACCCCTCTGTCTCCCTCAATCATCCTCTCAGCCCCCCTCATCGCTATCACCCTCCATCGTCCCATCATCCCCATCACCCTCCATCATCCCCCAACCCATCACCCTCTCATCCCCCCATCACCCTCCATCACCCTCCATCATCCTCATCATCCTCCATCATCCCCATCACCCTCCATCATCCCCATCATCCTCCATCATCCCCATCACCCTCCATCATCCCCATCATCCTCCATCATCCCCATCACCCTCCCATCACCCTCCATCATCCCCATCATCCTCCATCATCCCCATCACCCTCCATCATCCTCTCATCCCCCCATCCTATCACCCTCCATCATCCCCCATCCCATCACCCTCTTATCCCCCCACCCATCCATCACCCTCCATCATTCCATCACCCCCCATCATCCTCCCATCACCCTCCATCATCCCCCATCACCCTCCATCATCCTCCAATCACCCTCCATCATCCCCATCACCCTCCATCATCCCCCATCCCATCACCCTCCATCATCCCATCACCCTCCATCATCCCATCAGCCTCCATCATCCCCATCATCCTCCATCATCCCATCACCCTCCATCATCCCCATCACCCTCCATCATCCCATCACCCTCCATCAGCCTCCATCATCCCTACACCCTCCCTCATCCCCCATCCATCACCCTCCATCATCCCATCACCCTGCATCATCCCATCACCCTCCATCATCCCATCACCCTCCATCAGCCTCCATCATCCATCACCTTCCATCATCCCCCCATCCATCACCCTCCATCATCCCCCATCCCATCACCCTCTCATCCCCCATCCCATCACCCTCTCATCCCCCATCCATCACCCTCCATCATCCCCCATCCATCACCCTCCATCATCCCCATCAGCCTCCATCATCCCATCACCCTCCATCATCCTCCAATCACCCTCCATCATCCCCATCACCCTCCATCATCCCCCATCCCATCACCCTCCATCATCCCATCACCCTCCATCATCCCATCACCCTCCATCATCCCCCATCCATCACCCTCCATCATCCCCCATCCATCACCCTCCATCATCCCCATCAGCCTCCATCATCCCATCACCCTCCATCATCCTCCAATCACCCTCCATCATCCCCATCACCCTCCATCATCCCCCATCCCATCACCCTCCATCATCCCATCACCCTCCATCATCCCATCACCCTCCATCATCCCCCATCCATCACCCTCCATCATCCCCCATCCCATCACCCTCTCATCCCCCATCCATCACCCTCCATCATCCCCCATCCATCACCCTCCATCATCCCCATCAGCCTCCATCATCCCATCACCCTCCCTCATCCCCCATCCATCACCCTCCATCATCCCATCACCCTCCATCATCCCATCACCCTCTCATCCCCTCATCCCATCATCCCGCCATCATCCCCTCATCGTCCTCACCACCCCCATCACTCTCCTTCATCCCCTCATCTGCCCATCATCCTCATAATCCCCCCATCATTCCCCATTGTCCTTCCGTCACCCCCCATACTCCGCACACCCTCACCTATGGCCCTGTACACAGAGATGAAAAGCAGCGTCAGGAGCACGAAGGCTGTGTTCCACTTCCAGATGAGAGGGTCCACGGCTGAGATGCCCAGGAACATAAAGATGATGGTCTCGGCCCCACTGGCCAGCATCTTCATGGTGTAACGCACTGTGGTGGCTGACTGCTCTGAGATGTTGGCCTTCACGTACTTCTGACAGCAGATGCCACAGAAGGTGATACTGCACATGGGACAGCCCGCCATGAGCGTTCAAGCCAGGGCTCAGCTCCCACCAGACCCCGTGGGGCTCAAGCCCATCTCCCAGAAGGCAGCACTTTGGGGCCCCTGCATCCTGGGCAAGCATCCCCCGCTACTCATCAGCACTCCTCTTTGTGAGTACAGGGCTCCTCCTAGGGGCTTGGTGCCCTGGTCTGGCTACCTTGACACTGTCTGTGGGCCTCTGGGGGCCTGGGTCCCACACTGGAGGGGAGGGGGGCAGCTCTGCGGGTCAGAGCCCTGGGAAAGGCTGCGTGGGGGCAGAGCAGGTGCTGCAGCCCCTGGAGAGCTCTATGAAGACGCCAACTCCTTAATTAAAAGACTAAATAGACCAAATTCTTCTCCCCCATAGCGAGTTCCCGCCCCGCCCAGGGAAGTGGCCAGGCCTCCCCAGGGCAGGTCCGCCGGGTGTGCGGGGGCTGGTGGGTGGCCGACCAGTGAGGAGGGACTCACGCCAGGATGGCCGACAGGGACAGCATCTCAGACGTGAGGTAGGACAGGTAGGAGAGCACAAACACGAAGCCAGGCTCGATGATGCGCACGTGCTTGGTGAAGCGTGTCACCAGGGAGAGCAAGAAGGCGAACACGATGCCCACCAGCGTGCCCCCCAGGCTCACCACGAAGAAGGACACTGCAAGGACAAGGAGTGCCGCTGGCCTCTGAGGGGCCCTCTGTGGCCGCGGCGTGGGCGAGCTGGCCTGACTGACTGACTGTTCCCCATTGAGGTCCCGGGTGACCCCAGAGGCACCAGCAGCTCAGCAAACAAGAGGCTGATTCTCTCAGCAGACAGAGGCTCTGGCTCCACGGGGAGAGGAGAGCACTGCACCAAAGGAGGCCCGGCTACCCCACTGCGGGGGCAGCACTGAGACCAGCAGCATTGGTGGGGGGTTGACAGCAATGACCAGGCTCTGGGCTCCCAGGAATGCCAACTGTAACTGTCCCTGCCCAGAGGGATTCCCAGGACCCCAGATACAGGATCCACGTCCTCCCGTCGGTCTGTGGGGGCAATGATCCTCGCCACCCAGGGTGGCTGGGGCCTGGGAAACCAGATTAGTGTAACCTGCCAGGGAGGGCGGGGGCCTGTCACCAAGACTTTGAAATGGAAGCATGTTTCCCTGCACAGGCTGTGGGTTCCAGCCTGGCACAGATGCTGCCCCACGGGGTCCATGTTCCGGAGAAGACACTGGCCCTGGCTCCCCACTGGAACACAACTGGCAAGCCACACACCTATTCCTTTCACGCAATCCACGCCGGTCACCTTGTCACCACCCAAAGTCACAAAAGATTCAAACACGTTGTACAGGACCTGCGGGGACACAGACAGACAGGACCCTGTCAGCCTGCGGTCAGCACTGACTCCTCCCCGTCTCGGCCCCCCAGGCCTGGTGAAACTTGGGCCAAGTGAGGAGACCATGGCAGCAATCTGAAGGGAAACTGAAAACCGCCAGGGCAAACTCATCTGGAGCAGTAGTGTGGGGTCTGGGGTGGGAGGACAGTCTGGAAGGAACAAGAACCCTCAGAGAAAACCTGGCCTTCCCCGCCCTCAGTGAAGCAGGGCGGCCACAAAGCCAGCCTGCTGTGATGATCTTTAGTTTGCTTCCCAAGACACAACCAGAGTTTCATTTGCTGCGACTTTGCCGTTATGCGGCCCCCGTCAGTGGGGACGCACCCCTGGCATCTTTGCCTGTTGACATTCAAACCTCATCCTGCTATGAAGTGAAGTCTGACTCTTTGCGATCCCATGGACTGTAGCCTACCAGGCTCCTCCCTCCATGGGATTCTCCAGGCAAGAGTACTGGAGTGGGTTACCATTTCCTTCTCCACATCCTGCTATGACGTGGTGATAAATGCCTAACACCTTATCCAAGGCTGCAGGGCTGTGTGTGTGGGAGGTGCCCGCTGTGCTCTGAGCGAAGCTCCTGAAGGATGTGCTGGCTCCACGTCCAGGGGAGGGGCCTGGGGGCCACCCAGGTCGGGGGGGGGGGGGGGCTGTGGGGCCCTTGGGAATAAGTGTTTCTGTGTCTCCAGGTCTGTGCTTTCCAGGGGGGAGAAGGCCCTCATGGGGCAGATCGCAAAGCTGTGTTTATGGAAGGAAATTTGGTGGTGTTGCTGCATGGGGACTGCGTCGGAGGGATGGCACAGCTGTGAAGGTTGGGGGAGCAGGGCACAGCGCCCTGCTTCTCCCGCCGCCTCCTTCGTAAGGAAGACAAGCCTCACAGGAGCCAGGGAGGAGCTTCCTGGCTTGGGCAGAAGTTCACGCGTTTACAGGACATGGAGGGGCAAAGAGAAGACTGGACGCCCACTACGTCTGCGAAACTGCAGGGCTGAGGAGACCCCAGGCAGGTGCTCAGCCACACTGCTGACCAGCCCTCTGTGCTGCCCCTGGGACCTCGCTGCTCCAGAGCCCATGGCCGGTGTGGGGAGGATGGCCTCTGATATCCAAACGGGCCGCCCTTTTCTCTGGGCTACCCAGAGCCGATGTGGACCGCCAGCCCTCAGGCCGTGGGCACACTGGGCCTGGCTGAGTTCCCCTCCTCAATCCCCACAACACCGTGATCACCCACAACTCCACAGTCAAGGGCAGACACCAGGCCTGCAGCCGAAGCTGGGATGCCAGCAGTGAGACCCTGGAACAGGACCAGGAGGTGCATCCTGCTGGGCACTCACCACGGTGACAGCATCGTTGAGCAGGGACTCCCCGAAGACGATGATGAACAGCACCTCGTTGACGTGCACCTCCTCAAACACAGCCAGCACGGCCACCGGGTCCACGGCGGCAATCAGGCTGCCGAACAGGAGGAAGTCCAGTAGCCCGATGTTCAGGTCTCCTGGAAGACCAGTGGGCCGTCAGGGGGAGCCCTCCTCCCTGGAGGGCCAGTCCTCCCCGCGCCGGCCATGCCAGGAAGGTCCCAGGGACAGGACTGTGGCTGCTGGACTGTGTGTTCCGGGACCCTCCCCAACTTTGGCCTTGCCCACCCGCGGGGCCTCTTGATGGCCCGGGGTTTCTGGGTGCTGGGCTGCTGTGCCCAGATGTCCCCAGGACGTCTGCTGCCTGGCCCACCTGTGGCCACCCAGGCTGACCCTTCCTTGGCGGTGTCCCCCAGCCTTGGGGCAGACCTCAGAGCCAGGAGCGGGCTGACAGCAGAGACCAATCCCTGTCCGCCGGCTGCAGGGCCGGGCTCTGGGTGTCCCCTGGGCACTGCCCTGCTCCATGACCTTGGCTGACACCCAGCCATGACCACTCCATCCCAAGGACGGAGCACAGGCCTCAGACGGCCATGGCCCCTCAGGGAGCCAAACCCCAGAACGTTCCCTTGGGCCTGGGGGCCAGAAGTGGCCTTAGACTGTCCCAACTACCTGAGGGCACCACCAGGGATGGCAGTCTAATGTCACCTGCGTGGGCCCTGTGGCCCGGGCGTTGGGGAGAACTGGCCGGGTGTGTTTGGCACCACGCCAGCCTCAGGGGGCTTCCAGGGCTGGGCTTGGGGATGGTGCCGGATGGCTGTGGGGGCTTGAGGAAGCCCGCACTGTCCAGGGGTGAGGACAGGGTCCTAGGTGACTCCTGCAGATGGGGTGCCTTAGCCCTCAGTGTGTTTCTCAATGTGTCTTCTTTGTCACTGTGATTTCAAGGGAGGTCGTGAGCCCCACTGGGGGGGCTGGGGGTGCTTGCTCTTCTGTCAGAGGGCCTGTCCCTTGTCTGGTTCTGCTGGTGGAAGTGTTTGAAGCCGAAGCTGAGCTGAGACTGCTGCCCAGGGAGGTGCTAGCAGCCCCACCTCCCTCGTCGCCCCCAACACCGGGAGCTCAGCCTGTGGAGCACAGAGGCACGGGGAAAGCAGGCTGAGTTCAAGGCCATGCCATCCGGCACGTATGCACGGCCTCGGTGAGCAGGGCCCCACCTGCTCGCTTCCCCGGGTGGATAATGACCGACTCCCAGGTGGGTGGGGTGCACCTCAGAGGTACGCCAGGGCTGAGGTTAGTAACCAACTGGCAGGAAACACGGGCAGGGGAAGAGCCTCAGACACAGATCCCACGTGATGGAGGAGAGGCTTGCCCGCCTTCTCCCTGCTGGATTGAGTAGAAACGACACCCAACCTTCTGTGCAGGGGCAGGTTTATTTGGGCTCCACGGGTGTGGGGCTCAGGTGTTGCCCTGTGCCAGAGGCCGCCGCCTCCTTCCCTGGGGTCTGAGGTTGGACCCGACCTCCCTGCCAAGGGGGAGGGACAGCAGCCGGCTCGTTCCCGACACCCCACCCACCAGCCAACCTGGTCGGACCAGACTTCATTCCCAAGCAGGACACATGCCTCAGCCTGAGGATGGGCGTGGACTGGCTGTTGATGAATTAAAACCCAGGAGGGTTAAGTGGCCACTGGTGACATCTCTGGATGACCCCTACACTCACTCTCCTTTTAAGCCTGTGTTTTTGGCTTGTGCTTTCTTAGATGCAGCTTCTGGGAGCCTACCCTAGGACCCCCGGGACCCTCCAGGAGCCCCCCAGCCCCGCCAGGTGGTGGTGCCCACTCACCCATCAGGCCACTGAGGAAGACGCCGTAGAGCGACAGCCCGGTGGTGGCCGCATTCCACACAGTGCCGATGACCGCGTACAGCAGGATGGTGCCCAGGTTGCCAAAGAAGAGCCGGTTGGGCATGAAGTAGCCAGCGTCCAGCACGATAGGCGGCAACAGGTAGAAGAAGAACACCGTGGGTGTGAGTGAGAAGGAGGCGATGTGGTCGGCCGCCAGGACGATGCCGCCCAGCACCAGGCCCAGCACGATGAGCAGGGCACTCTCAGGGACCACACTGGTGACCTTGTGGGACAGGTGGAAGCCTGCGGGGGGAGCGGAAGTCAGAGGGCCAGCCTGGCTCCACAAAGAGAACTTGAGCTCGGGAAACAAGGCCCCCGACCTGGGGCTGTGGCCACCTCCCTCCCGCCCCTACTCGTGCAGCTGAGAGGCCCTACCAGTCCACCCGGCCCTGGGACACCCTCCTCAGAGGTCTCCTGCCTCCTGCTCAGAAAATGGCCCCCTTCTGCAGGGAGTCCCCATGGTAGAGTCAGGCTGGAGGGGCTGCATGGCTGCTTTGACAGAGGCCAGGTAAGCAGAGCCCCCACGCCCCAGGCCCCACGGACCCCCTCTGACCTCACCCCTCATGCTGTATCTGGTGCCCTGGACCCCCACCCTGCCTGAAGCCCCACTGTATCTACATGGGAGTGCCCCCATGCAGGACGTCCCCCCTGCCCTCCAGGAAAACAGCCTATAAGGCCAGGCGTCCCAGGGCGCCCCAGCCGCAATCACCCCCACCACAACAGTCGTGTGCTTGAGGACAGCACCAACAGTCCGTCCCCTAGGCCCCCTCACCCCTAGCCCTGCCAGGACCTCAAGGGAGGTCCCACTATTGGGGCCACTTCTCCTTTGTTTTAAGACTCCAAGGAAAAGGTGGTAAGAATCCTGTGTTAAGTCTGATTTCAAAATAATTGGAATATTGACAGAAGAGATGGGTGTTTGAGATAGTTCTCTTTTTCACTCATGCTCAGATCATAAACTCCTTCAAAATTCGACTTTAATTGAAAAAAGAAGGGAAAACCACTAGACTATTCAGGTATGACCTAAATCAAATCCCTTACAGTTATATAGTGGAAGCAAGAAGTAGATTCAAGTGATTGGATCTGATAGACAGAGTGCATGAAGAACTATGGATGGAGGTTTGTAACATTATACAAGAGACAGTGATCAAAACCATCCCCAAGAAAAAGAAATGCAAAAAGGCAAAATGGTTATGTGAGGAGGTCTTACAAATATCTCAGAAAAGAAGAGAAGTGAAAGGCAAGGAGAAAAGGAAAGATATACCCATTTGAATGCAGAGTTCCAAAGAATAGCAAGGAAAGATAAGAAAGCCTTCCTCAGTGATCAATGCAAAGAAATAGAGGAAAACAATAGAATGTGAAAGACTAGAGATCTTGTCAAGAAAATTAGAGATACCAAGGGAACATTTCATGCAAAGATGGGCACAATAAAGGATAGAAATTGTATGGACCAAACAGATGTAAAAGATATTAAGAAGAGGTGGCAAAAATACACATAACTGTACAAAAAAGATCTTAATGACCTAGATAACCACAATGGTGTGATCACTCACCTAGAGCCAGACATCCTGGAATGTGAAGTCAAGTGGGCCTTAAGAAGCATCACTATAAACAAAGCTCGTGGAGGTAATGGAATTCCAGTTGAGCTATTTCAAATCCTAAAAGATGATGCTGTGAAAGTGCTGCACTCAATATGCCGGCAAACTTGGAAAACTCAGCAGTGGCCACAGCACTGGAAAGTCAATTTTCATTCCAATCCCAAAGAAAGGCAATGCCAAAGAATGCTCAAACTACCGCACAATTGCACTCATTTCACATGCTGTCAAAGTAACACTCAAAATTCTCCAAGCTAGGCTTCAACAGCATATGAACAGAAAACTTCCAGATGTACAAGCTGGATTTAGAAAAGGCAGAGGAACCAGAGATCAAATTGTCAACATCCATCATAGAAAAAGCAAGAGAATTCCAGAAACCATCTACTTCTGCTTCATTGATTATACCAGAGGCTTTGATTGTGTGGCTCACAACAAACTGTTGTGGATCCCAACAAACAAAAATTCTTAAAGAGATGGGAATACCAGACCACCTTACCTACCTCTTGCAAAACCTGTATATACATCAAGAAGCAACAGTTAGAACCTGCCACATGGAACAACAGACTGATTCAAAATTGAGAAAGGAGTACATGGAGGCTGCATATTGTCACCCTGCTTATTTAAAGTATATGCATTTTACATCATTCAAAATGCTAGGCTAGATGAATCACAAGCTGGAATCAAGATTGCCAGGAGAAATCAATCACCTCAGAAATGCAGATGACACCACCCTCATGGAAGAAAGCAAAGAATAACTAGAGAGCCTCTTGATGAGGGTGAAAGAGGAGAGTGAAAAAGCTGGCTTAAAACTCAACATTCAAAAAACTAAATCATGGCATCTGGTCCCATCACTTCATGGCAAATAGATGGGGAAACAGTGGAAACAGGGACAGACTTTATTTTCTTGGGCTCCAAAATTACTGAAGTTGGTGACTGCAACTATGAAATTAAAGAATGCTTGCTCCTTGGAAGGAAAGCTATGACAAACCTAGGGAGTGTGTGAAAACGCAGAGATCACTTTGCCTACAATGGTCCATCTAGTCAAAGCTGTGGTTTTTCCTGAGGTCATGTATGGATGTGAGAGTTGGACCATAAAGAAGGCTGAGTGCCAAAGAACTAATGCTTTTGAACTTTGGTGTTGGAGAAGACTCTTGAGAGTCCCTTGGACAGCAAGGAGATTAAACCAGTCAATCCTAAAGGAAATCAAGCCTGGATATTCATTGGAAGGACTGATGCTGAAGCTAAAACTCCAATACTTTGGCCACCTTATGAGAAGAGCTGACTCATTGGAAAAGACCCTGATGCTGGGAAAGATTGAAGGCAGGAGGAGAAGGGAACGACAGAGGCGGAGATGGTTGCTTGGCATCACTGACCAGTGGACATGAGCTTGAGTAAACTCCAGGAGGTGGTAATGGACAGGGAAGCCTGGTGTGCTAAGTCCATGAGGTGGCAAAGAGTTGGACATGACTGTGTGACTAGAAAACAAAGTTCTGTTTATTAAGAAGTCTTCTTTTGTACTCTAAGGATGGTCTCCTGAGGTGCGAGGACCCAGGAGCGGCGGGGTCAGGGAGGAGGCAGAGCACAGGACGTGGCCCGTGAGGTCCGGCCGGTAAACTGAGCCTGGCCGGCGCGCCCTACCCCCCGGGACCTGGGTTCCGATCCCGGAGCCCCACACCCTGTCCTCGGCCTGACTCCTCACTGGCGACCTGGGACATTTGGGGGCTAGATGCTGGCTCTCAGAAGGTCTATCTCTCTTCCCCAGGACAGTCCTTTCCGGGTCTGGTTGAGGCACAGTGGGGCAGGCGTGGGCGCTGCTCTGTAGCCCAGGGAGCGTCAGGTCTCAGCCAGTGGGGCAGAGTGGGCCCTGAGGCCCTGAGGACCCACTGGGTGCCCCCCAGGAGCCCTCAGGCCTCCTGGGCTCAGGCACTGCGGCAGCAGCGGGTCATCTGGATGTCAGGACGAGGTCCCACTTCTTCCTCTGATGGTTTTCACGGGAGTCCTGTGAGGGCAGCCACCCAGGAAGCCAGCTGTGGGGTCCCGCCTTCACGGACAATCTCAGAGGCCAGGAGGCTGGCGCCTCATTGTTTCCACGGGACACAGTTCCCAGCCCACGGGGGGGCTGCCAGCTGCACGGCCCAAGGTGCCCACGTGGGAGGCTGCCTGTGAGCTCGGGGTGGGGGCCCAGAGTGGGGGCCGTGCTTCCTGGAAATCCTCCAGCCCCGCCCTGCCCATCAGCAGGAGGCCTGAGCTTGGCCTCCCTGAGGTCTGCAGGCTCTTGACCCCCTGGAGGGCCCTCCGAGCCCAGCACAGGAGGGTCCCTGACGGGGAGACAGGCAGGAGCCCAGGAGCCCAGGCCTTGCCGCACCTGCTCCCTGCATGCACGTGCCCAGCTGGCTGCCCACCGTGGACGGAGGGATGTGTGTCTTCCTTCACGGCCTGCTCCCACGCCTCAGCCTGTCCCAGAGCCCTCCCTGCAGGCCCCGGGCCCCACCTGGAGGCCAGGCTCAGTGGGCCTGGACCCGGGAGTCTGCGCTGGTCCCTCCGAGTGATGCCGTCACAGGAAGGCCTGGGCTCTCGCCTGGCCTCCCAGGGGCTCACTGAGTCCACAAATGGCAGTGTGTCCTCTCCTCTCCCTCCTGCCGCTTGGCGTCTGGGAGCTGAGTTAGAAAGTACGCCCAGAGCCAGAACCACGGTGCGCCTGAGTTCCCTGCTTGCTGGGCTGCTGTGAGGCCACGCTTCTCCCAGGCTGCACATGGCCTCCGCTCCTGCGCCTCAAAGGCCCACAACGAGCCCCGAGTAAGCTGCGTGGAGGGCCGCCCTGCCAGCCCCAGCTGCTGTTCCCAGAAACCTGTGCCAGGCTCCTAGGGGCCACATCTGGTGACCACTGGTCGGGTTCCCCTCTGAAGAGGCCAGCACTGCAGGGTCGTCAGGTCCAGGGCCAGGTGTGGCCAGTGCCAGCCGACCCCGCACACCCCCTGCCAAGACAGCAGGCTGGTTTCAGCTCAGGCTCAGAGTTTGCTCTTCAGCCAAACATCTCCCCAGAGTAGATGTTCACGGCGGGTCTCAGGTCACAGCTGTGGGGCCAGTGGGGCAGGAAGGTGCCAAGGAGCCAGGTGACCCTTAACGACGACAACAACAAAACTCTGCCCTTTGGGACTCAGAGTCCTAATCCTCTGCCACATTCCTGTATGGTTACTAGAAAACCTTAATAATTTGGACAAAGCGTGGATAAGTCACAGGCTGACCTCTGACCAAATGCTCCTGCTTGGAAGGAAGCCCTGAAAACCCACAGAAAAAGTGATCTGAACTTTTCACCTATTGAGAAAAAATACACACACATATACACACACACACACACACACGCACATAGACATGCACACACACACTACACACATACACTATACACATACATGTATACACACCACAGACACATACACACATACACCCACACACATACATGCACATAGACATGCACACACACACTACCCACGTACACTATACACATACGTGTATACACACCACAGACACACATATACACACGCACACACATACACATACGCACAGACATGCACACACACTGCACACATACACGTATACACACCACAGACACATACACACATATATACACGCACACACATACACACACACGACGTGGACAGACGGGCCTGCTATTCCCATTTCTGCGTCCGTCGGCACTGCATACGCGCCTCTGAGCAGGGCAGCGCCTGCTAAGCACTCATCCGTGTCCTGAACAGACACCTGCCTCACCTGCCCATGGTGGGGGGCACACTGGTCCCTCATCCTAGGCAGGTGGGAAAGGGCATCTCCTGGAGATTTAATCTGACTGTCTCATTGTGAGTGAGGCTGAGTGTCTGATCTCATTTGGGAGACATTTCTTCCTGTTCTGTGACCCGTGTATCGTGGTCTTTGCTACTGTGTTACTGAGTTATCAGGCTTTTCTTATCAACGGGCGGCTCTTCACGCACGTGCACGGGTGCATTTTCACTTTCAAAGGTCAGTTCAGTTTAGTTCAGTCACTCAGTCGTGTCTAACTCTTTGCGACTCCTTGGACCACAGCACGCCAGGCCTCTCTGTGCATAGCCGACTCCTGGAGCTTTCTCAGACTCATGCCCGTTGAGTGGTGATGCCCTGCAACCATCTCATCCTCTATTGTCCCCTTCTCTTCCTGCCTCCAATCCTCCCCAGCATCAGGGTCTTTTCTAGTGTATATAGTTTATTTCTAGGATCTCACTGCGTTTGCCCTTCTCCAGTCTTTACCTTCGTCACTGTGACACTCTCAGTGTGAGCTCCTGCCCTACTGTGTCTGTGATGTCAAAACCCGCAGGACCTTTCCCATTTCTCGCTGACGTTTTTCTCCGGGGTAGCCCTCAATCCCCTGCCCCCACCCCCACCCCATCACGTGGCTCTGTCCGCCCCACTGTCCCCAGGAGCGGGAGGCCGCCCTGAGGCAGGCTTGCCACCATGTGGTCCACAGGCCGTGCCTGGAGCTAGCGATCGGGGCAGGCAGTGCTGTCCCTCCCTGTGGTCTGAGGGCTCCGGCATCTGGTTGGCCCTTGGTTCCCAGTTGGTCTTTCTGGTCTTGGGGGAGGGGAAGCAACAGTCTTTGGGGTGGGTGTGGGGCTCCTGTTCTCTGTCCCTGCCTGTAGCTCCGGGTCTCTGCATGATGGGAATTCCTTGCGAGCAATCCTCCTACCCAGCAGTCAGGCTGCGGGTGGCACTCCCCTTCTCCCGTGACCACCAGACAGCAGTCTGCATGGTAATGAGCTAATTAAGCTGAAGAGTTGATTGATTTTAAACGGCAATTTGTGAGAGGCTCAGCCATTAAGCCCATAATGGGCGTTTTAGGAGCTAGTGGGCCAAGCTCCAAGCGCCCTGGGCAGGCATACCTGCTGTGGCCAGCCCAGAGATGCTGTCCACCCGCCAGGAGGGCGGCCACTCCCTGTGGGGCCGTGTCCCCGAGGGCCAGACCCTCCCTTCAGCCTCGGCCTGAGTGTGGTTAGGACAGACACTCCTGCCACAGCTTCCGTGAGATTACTGGGACGACCGGCGGCCAGAGCACCTGCTGGGCCCTCTCCTTCCAGTCTCCGAGGCCCCAGGTGGCTGGGTCTCCTGGGGAAGCCGGGAGGATGGTTGGGGAGTCACGGGATCGCCACTTGCCCCTCCCCACCGCCTCCCAACACCCTGGTTTGCAGTGGGGGGACCTGAGTGGGGCCTAGTGGCCAAGGGCCCAATCAGCCTCCTAACCTTCATCTCCTTTACTCTGAAGACAGAAGGGCCCACAAAGGAAGTCAGAGCAGTGACCTTGGCTCCTCGAGCCGCAGCACTGCGCAGTCTCCACGTCCAGCACCCCGGAGCCTGGGCCGCGGACACGGAGGGCCCTTGTCCCAGGGGAGTGCCCTGGGAAGCGAGTGTGGGGGGCAGCCTTCCCCATCAGAGCCGAGTTTGCCAGGAAGCCCACTGGCTGGGAGGACAGAGACTGCCCTAGGTTTTTCCAGGACTCAAGCACCTTGTGTGTCAAGGGCCAACACGGGGCCCGAGTGTGCATCCACTGTGGGGCCAGGGCCAGGTCGAGACCCACAGGCCGCCTCATGGGCAGGAGCTACGGGGATGGCCAGAACCACGCAGAGCACTGGGGCCCAAGGGAGACAGGATGGCTCTCTGTGCAGGACAGACCGGGGGCCTCATGGAGGCCGGTCCCCAGGAACTGTGTGAGGCTGGCCTGGGGCAGCCCGGCCTTCCACAGGGACCTCCCAGCCCACAGGTCACTGACGGCGGAGGCCTGGCGAGTTACAGCTAATTGAGCTCAGCCACGCGATGGTCACAGCACGGGACACGTGCCTCGACCTGTAATTACAACCCTCGGACTGATGTTAAAGGTCAGAGGCACCCGCGCCAGCCAGCCATTCTGGAGGGGCCCCGAGTAGGGCGGGCGCTGGGAAGTTACTGCTAACCATCTTCACGCCCCCTTGGAACGTGGCCTGAGACCTCGGGCCTGGGTTCAGGCTGTCCGAGGCCACCTCCCCCAGGATCTCACACAGATTCAGCTGAGTCCTCGCAGTGCAGAGGCACGGTAAATCCCTTGGTTTTACTTTAACGTGTACATCCAGACCTGCTTCAGAGCAGCATCCAGACCTGCTTCAGAGCAGCCAGACAGTGCAACGCTTCCAGAGAGAAGGGTGGGAGGCTTGGGGCTCTGCCTGCTCCAGGAGACAAGCGGGTCCATGTGGGACCTGGGATGTCACACACTCAGGCAAAAACACACAGACACACACACAGGACACAGAGACACACACGGAGACACACAGTCATGGTACACACAGACACACTCAGGGACACCCAGACATAGGGACACCCAGATAAACACCCAGGGACACACAGACACACTCAGGGACACCCAGACATGTACACAGGGACAGTCAGACACAAGGACACCCAGACATATACACAGGGACACCCCACACACACATGCTGTGACCCAAACCCACACAGGCCCCAGTTCTGACTCTCCAGTCCTCTCTACAGCCATGCTGTGGTCTCCCTGGGGCCCCTTCCTAGACAGACACTGGCCCAAGGACGCTCATTCTGTCTTCAGAGGCATCCACCCTGATGCCGTCCCCTACAGGGCAGGCAGCAACCACAAGGTAGTGTGACTGGTAATGTCACATATAATTATCCACACTCAGAATCAGTTCAACCGCTCAGTCGTGTCGGACTCTTTGCGACCCCATGGACTGCAGCACGCCAGGCCTCCGTGTCCATCACCAATTCCTGGAGTTTGCTCAAACTCATGTCCATTGAGCCGGTGATGCCATCCAACCATCTCATCCTTTGTCGTCCCCTTCTCCTCCTGCCCTCAATCTTTCCCAGCATCAGGGTCTTTTCAAATGAGTCAGTTCTTCGCATCAGGTAGCCAAAGTATTGGAGTTTCAGCTTCAACACCAGTCCTTCCAATGAATATTCAGGACTGATCTCCTTTAGGATTGACTGGTTGGATCCCCTTGCAGTGTAAAGGACTCTCAGGAGTCTTCTCCAGCACCATATTAAAAGTAATAAACATAAGTGTTTTCAAATGAACTCACGTGAGCAGCCTCGTCCCTGCCTACAGGTGGGTCTGCAGCCGCCAGCGCCTCTCCACACGCCACATTTCTCCCCAAGAGCCTTCTCACCCGTCTTCCACATCAGTCTGCTCTGCGAGCTCCGCATACGGAGGCACAAGTTTAAGCTCTGCTTTCACATGATGTCATGACTGGCTCCAACTTAGAGTTTGTGACAGTTACACCTCACGGCACCAGTGGAGTTGCTCCCGTTGTCCCAGCAAAGGAACCGCTGTCAAGAGTTGTCCAGCCACCTGTCCCCCGGTTAATGACCATGAGGTCTGGAATGAACACCCACAACACTGAAGAGAGCCCAAAGACAGAAACCAGAGGGACCTACACTTTGAGGAAGAGACCAGAATGAATCAATCTCCGTGTTTCCTTCTGGCTGTTTTCCAAAGGGCAGGTCTTACCGGGGGTCATGCAGAGTAGCCGACACTCAAACAGAAGCCTATAGCCTAACTGGATTGAAAAATCAGAGCTCAGGGTGACCACAGTAACTGAAAAGGGAGGAGGCAGATCCCAGCAAGGAAAGAGCTTGACAGGCCAAACCCAAGTTCTGGGTGAACTCTTGAAATATCTGGCTGACCCTTGAATCACACACAAGAGGCAGGTCTTGAGATGCCTGCAGAAGCTAAAAATCCAGAGGTTTCAGCTATTGTCACCACAGGGAGACACACTTGGAGTTTCAGCCCAGTCTTGGCAAAACAACAGCGACCAACAGCAACCACAAAAATCAGTGCTCTCCAGAAGAACAGAATAGATTCTCTGCAATGCCTCAGTCACAGTGTCCCGGAAACAATGCAAAAATTACTAGACATGTGAAGAAACAGGAAGACAGGACCCACAGACCAGTGGAGACCTCAAGGTGACCCAGATGTTGCTAAATCTTCGTAGCAGACAAGGATTTAAAAAGCTATTGCAACCATGCTCAAGGATGTAAAGGAAAACATGTTTGTAATGAATTAACAAAGAGTCAATCTCAGCAGTGGAATAGAATAGGATTTGACTTTTTTCTTTTCTTTTTCCTAAAAGAGCCAGATAGTAAATTGTTTAGGTTTGTGGGCTATACATTCTGATTTTCAATTACTCAGTTTGCCACTATAGCACAAAAACAGCCATGACGTACATGAACAGACGGACACCACTGTGCCCCAATAAGCCTTTATTTACAAAAACAGCTGGCCAGCCCATCGGTGTAATCAGCTGGCCCTTGAAATGGAATATATCTAAAAGAACTGAACTGGAACTCTAGAACTGAAGAGCCCAATATCCGATACAAAAAAAGTCAACGGACAAGCTTAGCAGCAAACAGAGACAACAATAGAAATTACCCAAAGTACAAAGAAGAAGATAGAAAGCGGACAGAGCCTCAGTGTGATGATAACAGAAGATACAGCGTATGCAAAGTTGGAGCCCTAGAGAGAGGAGAGGAAAATGGGGTAGAAAAACCTGAAGAGATGCTGACCAAAAGTGTCCCTGATTTGATGGAAAATATAAACTTAGAGACTTCAGAAATACTTCAGATTCGATGAGCTCTACTGATCTGTCTTCCAGTGAAGCTGGAGCAGGTGTGAGAAAAACTAGGGGGCAGGGCAGGTAAGCTCGAGGGGCCGGGGCCTCAGACGAGGGGGGCTGAGGAGCTGCTCTGGCTGGGCCCGAGCGGGGAGCCGTGGCAGAGGCCAGGTGCAGGCGGGTCACGCAGACAGTCACAGGGCGTGCTTGCCGGAGTAGCTGGTGATCAGGTCACCGAGACCTTACTCCACAGAGGATTCACTGAACACGAGCTATGACAGGCAGACACCAGCAAAAACAGCCAAGGCAGGAAGAAGTGAGGTTTCCATCAGGGTCACACAGACCCCAGCACCACACAAACCCTCTCTCTGCACGAGATGTGAAAAGGGCCCAGAATGGCATGTACTCAGTGACTCTGCTATTACAGAATGAGGAAGCTGGAGGCTGGTGCCCTGGAGGCCAAACAAACCAGAAAAGGTGTTTTTCAAAGTTCTAAGATTCAAGAACAGAAAGTTAATTACGTCACAGGGAGCCGTCATGGGAGGAGACGAGCCAACCTCAGTCGGGCTGGTGGTCGGCTCGGAGACTGAGGGTGACAATCAGATTTGCCTTGAAGTCCACTGGAGCCAGGACACAGGACGCTTCACTTTGCTGGGGGCGGGGGGGGGGGGGGGCGGGGCGGTGCTGGGCTTGGAGAATCGGCAAACAGATTTCCTGTAGGGGAGCAGGATTACATCTCATCGCCCTTTACCATCTGAGCCGCCAGGGAAGCCCTCCATCGACCTTTATACTTTCATGTGAAAAATTTCAGCAAGGTGTTTTCTCCAAGGACATGTTTTCTGCAGATAAAGTGTGTGGTCAATGTTCCAAGGTGTCATAAACCGCGCCTGCCATTCACGTGGCGGCTCCGTCACTGTAGCCACTGCTATCAGGGTGCTCCCAGTGTGGTCCCCAAAGCCAGGACTTTGTCACGAGCCACTGCCTGGAGCCAGAGCAGCAGGGAGACGTGGGGCTATCGATTTCTGATATGGACACTGTGCTGCAGGGGGGAAAGGGTTCCCAAGGCGGGGAGGCCATCAGAGGACCCCACATGGGTACCAGGTTGTGAGAGAAGCTGGAGTGAGAAGCTGGTTCTCATCCCTGGAGAACAGTACTGCCCACACCCTCACTGGGACCACTCTGCACCCCAGCATGCAGCTGCCCCAGGACCCTTCCCTGGATGCTACCCCCCACCAACGCTTCCCCCCTGCTGGTCCCCAGGACCCTCCATGGCCCCCCACCCACCACTGCTGGCCCCCAGGGGCCCATGGCCCCCCCTGCTGGGGCTGCTCAATGGAGCCCCACCTGTCTGAGGGATCAAGAGTCAGGGTTTCTGCACATTCGAGTGCTTTCTGTTCTGAGGTCACTAGCACGTTACTGTTTTATCCCTTGTAGACTAGGTTTCCTCATCGTATGAGAATAAGGCTAGACCTTTCTGAGCAGCCATAAAGATGAAAGTCAGATTCCTGCAAGGAAGGTGGATTAAATGCTTCTTTCCCAAGCCAGGAAAAAATAAAAGGGTGATGGTGTCATTTATTTTCTTTATGCTTAGATTGTTGGCGGGGCCAGCAGGAAGGAAGGACCTGAAAATGCTGGCATCCCAGCTCTTGACCCATGCAGCCCACAAACTCCCACTGGGCCCCATGAGGTCTGGCTGCCCGCGGGCAAGGACAGCCCACTGGCCACTGCTGAGGGTGGAGATGGGAGGTCTGGGGCCCGAAAGCCAGTGGCCGGATGATGTGAGGAAACCTGCGGGAAAAGGAGCTGCAACCTCGACAAAAAGTGCGTTCAGCGATTACAAACCTTTTGTTAAATGTGAGAAAATACCGGAGCAGAAACTGAAGACTCAACGGAGGAGCTGGAAGATGAAATTAAGAGTCCTCTCAGAAGACAGAGGACGAAGAGGAGGCACCAGCGCAGGGGAGGAAAGTCGAGGAGAAGGCGCACACGTTCTCTCAGGGCAGCCGGCAGGGAGGCTGCCGCGGGCTCCGGGTGACCTTCCCGCAGGGGCCCGGCACTTCGAGGCAGACGCGTGCCCCTGAAGTGCACTATGGCTGGGGAGTGGGGGTCCCCAGCGTGAACCCCGTGGGTCACAGGCCGCTGGGGGTGGTCTCTGTCACCTCCACTGCACAGCCAGGCCGTGAGCAATGGGAGAGTCGAGTCTGGTGGACAATAGTCCACACAAAGGGGACTCCCCAAGGCCGAAGGCGTGGAGCGCCAGGTGAGATGCCAGTGGAAGGCAGAGGCTGAGGGCAGGTGCTGGCCCTGCAGAAGGGGCGAAGCAGCGAGCAGGGGGCTGGAGGCCGGCAGCCTGGGCGGGGGGGGGGGGGGGGGGGGGGGGGGGGTGGCATAAATAGGACATTCAGTGTCAGTTCGGAGGAAACTGCACCGCCGACCCCGGACGGCACCGGCTTCAGGAAAACGGACGGGCCCACAGGAGCCAGAACAGCGTGCGTGTCGCCCCATAGCCACCTTCCAAGCGCGCGGGCTGAAGTCTGTGCCGCGGGCCTCCTCGGGATGGCGCGGGGCGGGGGCTCCGCTCGGCAGGACCGGGGCGAGCAGGTTTCCAGAGGAGATGGTCCCCTGAGGCCCAGACCAGCGTGCACGCCTGCCGCCCGACCCTGGACTTCCCTGCCTGGACACCAGGCCGGAGGCTGTGGCCCCCGCCCCGCACACACCTCAGGGGCCGCGACGGAAGGGGGCCCGGAGCGCGGACCAGGGCGTGGCCGTGGGCCGAGGACCTTGCTCCCGGACGGTGCGTCTCGTTTAACTTTAACTGCCCGCGGTAAGGCCGGGGCCCGTGCGGATGTGGCTGAGAACAGCCGACCCTGGCCCCGCGGCTCCCGGGGGCACGCTGGGGCGGTGATGCGGGGATCCCACGCGCCCCGGGCAGCCCGCCCTGGGACGCGGGTACCGCGGCGGTGGGCGCAGGGCCAGGGCTCCTCCAGGGACAGAGCGCGCGGCCTGCCCGCCCCGTGTCCGCCCTCTCCCGCGGGCCCGCCTCCCTCCGTGCAGGGGGATGCGCGCTGGGCTCCGAGGCGTCACATTCGCCTAGAGAGATTCCGAAAGGGTCCCGGGGAAAACGGGGGTCCCCATGGAAAGCCTCAGGGTGCCTCTCACAGCCAGTCCCCTGGGTGCCCTCTGGGGCGCTGCAGAGACCAGTGCAGGAGTCCCCATCCCCCGCACCGGCTGGACGCCGCGGTGGGGCGGGGGCGGGGAGATGTTGGGAAGAGGGTCCCAGAGCTCCAGGGCGGGAGACCAGGACTTGAACTCGTTCCCCTGGTCTGTTGAGAGAGCTGGGGCTTGTCCCCCTGGGCGGCCGCCATACGCGCCCACCCTGCACCTTCCCATGCGCCCTGCGAGTGCCCGGGGGAAGGCAGAGGGGGTGCTGAGCCGGGAAGGCCTCTGGCCCCCATGCGCAGGCCGGACTCGGAGCTGAGAGCGCCCAACCTGCAAAGCGTTCTTGGTTCTGTCGAGTTAATGAGTAAAAGATTTCCACAAGGGGTGCCACATTCTCCATCCCAGGGCCTGCCCGGAAAAACCACCCTCCTTTACCAGCTTATCCCCTGAAGGTAGGGTGTGGGGGGGCCGGGGACTGCTGGATGTGGGGGTGTGTCCACAGTCCCCACCTCACAAGCTCACCCCTGAGGCCTGCTCACTAACTGTATTTTTAAATGGCAGTCAGCTGACCCCTCCCCCCAAATCCTAGCAACAGGGTACCAGAGACCCCAGCACGGAGACGGTCACTAGTAGTTGGGGTTTGAGGTGCCCCTGCGTGGGGCTGACGCGGGTCACACAGAGGTCTGTCCTCACCCGGCTGGCTCCATGCAACACCCTCTCCAGCCGCAGACTCAGTGGGTGAAAGCCAGCGCTCTGATGGGGCCGCTAAATCATCCCCACCCCCACCAGGGGGGCCGAAGCTGCAGGGACAGGAGCGGGGGCAGGAGTGTCCGACCGCCCCCCCCTTACCCACACTAGAGGGCCCTGGCCCCATCCTGGCCGCCACTGTGAGGTCCTGCCTCCCACTACTGACCTCAGATTTAGTGTCTGGAGCCTTTGTGTCTGTTTTGGCATTTTCATTTTCATTCAGCCATTATTTGTTGAACTCTTACTAAGCTGGGCGCTGTGCAGGGGGCTACGAGTTCACGGAATGTCCACCAGGCACCTTCTAAACACCTGTTAAGATGCTGGACATGGCCGTGTCCCCGCCGAGGAGGCTGAAGTTGACAGTTGACAGTGCAGACGGGACTGGCTGCCCTGCAGCCCGAGGCGAGTGCGTCACGGCCTCAGACTGCCTTCAGCTTCTGGGAAGCCGGTGAGACCCCTGGTTCTCAGGCCAGCCCCAACCCTCCACATCAGAGCTTCTGGGGTGAAGAGGGGGCAGCAGCTTGCCTGCAGCAAGGTCTCTCGCCTGTCACAAGGCCTCTTACGTGCAGTGACAGCCCAAAGGAGCCAGGCGTGGGGGGCCCTGCGGAGCCTCAAGTCCTGTGAGGCTGAAGGCAGCCTCCAGGAGCTCAGCCCAGCCGTGCCTGCTCAAGGCAGTGCCCACTGCCCACCCCGAAGCCCTGTGAGCCTGGAGCCCCATGAGCCTGGGCCTGGCCCCAGCCTCACCCCAGAAGCTCTGATGTGAGCTGTTGGGACTGGCCTGAGAACCAGGGGTCTCACCGGCTTCCCAGAAGCTGAAGACAGTCTGAGGCCATGACACACCCACCCCGGGCTGCAGGGCAGCCGGTCCCGTCTGAACCGTCAGGGAAGGAGCAGGAGGACGGCTTTGCCACCTCGGGGTGTGGAAGGGGCGGCAGGCACACTTGACGTTCCTGGGCTCACCCCGCTTGGCTCCCGAGTCCCTGCCAGTATGGCCAGGGTAGGACATGGCCTCCTGGAGCCTCCGTCCGAACTGGCTCTGCAAAGCAGCTGGAGGCAGATGGGCCCCCACCCCACCCACAGGCAGAACGACAGCAGGCCTGACTCTGTGCAGGGCTCTGCAGCGCCCCCGGCACAAGGCCTTGTGTCCCCCACTCTCTGGCTACAGGAAGCAGCCTTCATTCCGCCTCTATGACCTTCCCTGAGTTCTAAGGGGCAGATTCGAGCAGTTGTTCATTAGGGAAGGGAGGGGATAGAGACCAGGGAGGGACAATCAAGAGCAGCCTTGGGGCAAGGTCCTGTTTTCCCATCAAGGGACACACACCGGTGTCTCTGAGCCATTCTGCAGATACAGAAACCCCTCCAGGTGGGAGCATTAATGATTAACTGTATGCTGCCCGCAAGCATGCAGACCCCAGACCAGTCAGACCTGAAGGCTGACAGTGTGAACTCCTGCTTACCTCACCACCCACCCGTCAGAAGAATGTCCATGAGCTGATCACGCCCTCTGAACAATTACTGTGAAACCTGTCACTGTCCTCCCCAGTGGGGACACATGGCTTTGGGAGCAGGAGCCCACGGTGGACCCCTTTGCCTGGCAAAGCGATAAAGCTCTCCTTTTCTACTTCACCGCAGACTCTGAGATTCGACTGGGCTCTGGTGCCGGGAAAAGCTAAGTCTTTGACATCAGCTCTGGGGTCCCGCCCTTGGAGGGGGTGTCCAGTGACTACTCCGGCTGGAAAGGCCTCTGTGAGCCCAGGACAACTCTCAGGGGCCAAGCCTCCTTCTCCCACCTCCCCCCGACAACAGGCTCCTTGCAGCAGCCCTCCCTGAGGGCCGGCCTCTCCTGCTGGGGGTGGGGGGCGGTGCTTCTTGTCCAGGCCAACGCTCCTGACTGTGTTGGGGTATGTGCACGCGTGCTAAGTCGCTTCAGTCGTGTCCGACTCTTTGCAGCCCCATGGACTGCAGCCCGCCAGGCTCCCCTGTCCGTGGGATTCTCCAGGCAAGACTCCTGGAGTGGGCAGCTACTCCCTCCTCCAGGGGGTCTTCCCCACCCAGGGACTGAACCCACGTCTCCTGTGACTCCTGCGTGGCAAGTGGGCTCTTTTCCGCTGGGCCACCGGGGCCTGGGGGTGAAAGCAAGGCGAGCAGGCACCAGACCCCGAGCCGGTCTCACACACCTCTCACGGGCACCGGCAGGGAGAGCTGGGACCCAGAGGCACAGGAGGGGGCCTCAGGTCCCCAGGTCCACCGCCACACGAAAGCTAGATCTGAGTTGGTGCCACAGGTGAAACCCTCAACCCACGGGCACGAGCGCACGGCCCCGGGGTGGCCCTGTGCAGCCGGGCCCACGTCGGGCGGGGGCGGGGACTGAGCAGCGCCACGCCTCCTCCGCGCAGGGCCACATTCTGGGAGAGCAGCTGTGGAGGCTGCAGGCCCATGTCCACTCCACTGCGATGTCCAGGCTCGCTAAGTCTGAGAAGGAGCCGAGCCCTGTGAGCTGGTGGCCCCTCACCCTTCTCCTTGTCCCAAAAGCTGCTGGAGACAGACGTTTCCAGCTTCCACGTCCTACCTCTCTTTCCCAGCTGAGAGCTCACAGCTGGCTGGACTTTGGCAGGGTATCTCTGCAGGTGGCGAGCTCCCTGGAGCTTCCCAACTTACCCAGGAGGAAAGGGAGCCTGCCCTGCCCTCTTCCGCGAGTCCACACCCGGCCTCCCGTGCACGGGCCACGTCTGCGCCTGAAGCGCAGTCTGACTGGGGCCTGGCCCACCGGGCGCAAGGCTGCCCGAGGCCACGCCTCCAGCCTGTCCCCTTCCGCACTGACACCCGCAGGCTCCCCGGGCCCCGACGGCCTCCCCTCTCAGCAACGCCCTGCTCCCTCGTTGGTGCCTTCGCCCAGACCACCTTCCCCAGCCCCTCTCGCTTTGCCAGCCCCACCCTTTGCGGCCCTTCTTGACTGTCCCCCAGACGGGAAGCCTGCACCCTGGCCACCACCTGACCCCTCAGCCTGGACTCTGACCCCCCATGTCCAGCAAGCCCCGGGGCCTCTCCATTCTGTCTAGAACGAGCGCGTAAACACTTGGCTTGCAGGTGTGGACTTGAGACACAGCAGTTCCAAGGACAGACCCCACGGCCTTGAGGCACTGCCTGGGGCTTCAGCCCTGGCTCCGCAGGCTGGTCAGGCTGGCAGAGGTGAGATGGCTCCTCACCCTGCCCCAGGGCACAAGGGGCCTGGAGGCCAGAACACGCCCCTCACAGCCGCCTCAGGGCCTTCGTAAGACCTTGGAGCCACCTGGGTGCCACCTGGACCCTGGGCCACCTGAGGGCCACCTGGGTGCCACCTGGACCCTGGGCCACCTGCGTGCCACCTGGACCCTGGGGAAGCCCACCAGCCACGGGCTCTCTCCTGCCCAGGCCCCCGCCCACCCACCCTCCCTGCTCTCGCTGGCACATGGTGCCCTGTGTCCCGTGGCTGACCTCGCCTGCCCCCAGGGACTGACACACCCTGAGGGAGGTCTGGTCTGTTTTAAGGGAAGCCGTGGCACTACCAGGCATGTGGCAGCATTAATTTTGGCAAAACGAATGTTAAACAAGCGCTAGGAGCTGCAGCTGCTAAGAATCCAGCGTGTCGGCCTCAGTAATAAACAAACGTTCAGGCCCAGAGGTCGTCGCTGTCCGTGCACCCCGGACCAGGTTTCTCACGGGGGCGCATGAGCTGACCGTGCAGGCGCTGTGGCCGGCAGGTCTGAGCCTGTGGGTCTGCCCTGTCCAGTCTTGTGCCAGAAGGCGGGGCTGGGTGTGAATGCACAGAATTTCAGCTCATGGGGGAGCTGCTGCGGGCCAGGCCTCAGGGGTGAGCTGCCCCCGCCGCAGAACCCCAGAACCCTGCCACGCCCACGGGGCTCTGAGCAGGTCCGGCCTCGCAAGCCCACGGGGTGGTTGCCGGATGCACCCCTCACGGGAGGCTGTGTGATAATTCGGTTAAGAATTTGAGGAGCTTCGGGAGCCTCTTGCTGGGCCGGCACCTGGAGGGTTTGCCGTGTCCATCCCTTCACTGTCCGGCACTGCCCGGCCAAGCACACGCGTCTGTGCAGACCTGCAGGAGCAGGGCCTGGGCGGGCTGGCCTCCAGGCCTGGGGCTCTGTGCCGCCTCTGCGGGGCTGCCCTGCCTCAGACAGAAGGCCTGGGTGCTGAGGGGTGACCTGAGGGCCCATCTGATGGGTTCTGCAGGCAGAGCTGCTGGGGAGAGCGGCCTTCGCAGGCCCCTGGGTTCCCCTGGCGCCCCTCTGACCCCCCGCCCTGAACAGATGGAGGAGACAGACTTTCCAGCATGAGAGGGGATGGAGCAGGGACAGGAGACCACGGGCAGGGTCGGCGAGGAGGGGTTGGACGGAGCAGGCGCAGGTAAGCGGGTTTCTCTCAGGAGTGCACCCAGGCCACCCCCAAGGCTTCCTGGTGCGGGGGCAGGGCCCCAGCTGAGCCCGGGGAGGACCCCACAGCCTGGGCCCCAGTGCGGGGAAGTCAGTCCCCAGGCCCGGCGGGGGTGGAGACGGAGGAGCCCCTCCCCTGAGGGATGGCGGGGTGGGCGGAGGAGGGCTGGGGGGAGCCGGCCCTGGCTCACGGGGACCCTGCCTGCTCCATGCTCCCACTAAGGGCGCTTGGACGCTAGGCAGATGACGCGGGGTCCAGTCGGGCACGGGGCTGGGAGGGCCCAGCAGAAGGGTCAGCGAGCTCAGGCCCCTGTCTTAGAACCCCGTGTGGTTCTCTCGGACGCCCTTGTGGGAAGTTGCCAGACAGACGGCTCCCCAGGGCGTCCCGTCTGCCGAGCAGGCAGGACTGGGGTGTCAGCACCTCCCAACCTTTGCCCCTCGTCCCCAGGACACTCCAGAGAGACACCTTAGCTCCAAATGCCAATTGTTTTACAGCTACAGTAATTCTTCTGCAGGCGGTTCCTGAGAAGGGAGACTTTATACCTTCAGCACGGGAACGCCGCTCCTGTGGCGACTCCAGGGAGCGGCCCTGGTCCCAGGCCTTGGCCAAAGGGCCTTGATCCATCTGTCCTGCCAAGCTGGAGTCCACTGGGGCCCACGCACTCGTCTACGCCAGGGAGCGCCCACCAAGCCGTCCTGCGGCTCACCCGGCCTTTCCCGGTCACCCCCTCCTCCAGACCCTCTCACAGACCCCCTCAGGGGTGCGAGGGAAATTCAGTGGGAGCCACAGGAGGAGGGCGCTCCCACAGGAAAGAGGAACAGGGGCTGGACACGGCAGGGGGTTGCTCAGCCGTGAGAGCAGAGTCCTCACTACTGCGCCCCCGGGGAATTCCCACAGGCGCCTGCTTTCGACTCCAGGAGGTCAGCGCTGTCTGCCGCTCCCCACAGCCCAGGAGCATGCCTCAGGGCCCGCGCCGGTGCCCAGGGCCCACACCGGCACCCGGGGGGTCACACCGGCACCCGGGGGGTCACACCGGTGCCCGGGGGTCACACCGACGCCCGGGGCCCACACCAGCACCCGGGGCCCACAACGGCGCCCGGGGCCACACCGATGCCCGGGGCCGACACCGGCACTCAGAGGCCCACATTGGTGCCCGGGGCCCACACTGGCACCCAGAGGCCCACTTTGGTGCCCGGGGCCCACACCAGCACCCAGGGGCCACACCGGCGCCCGGGGGCTGCGCTTGACAGAAGCCACTGACGATGCACCCAGTCAGCACAGAGGCCCTGGGTGTCCCAGCACGGAGGTCTGTGCCCCCTCCCCCAGCCAGGGCTGGGCTGGACCGCAGTCCTGCTGAGCCGATGAGAAGCCGCAGAGACAATGCTTTGCAAGTGGCAGGCGCCAGGGCGCGGGAAGCAGAGCCTGGGCGGGTGAGGCTCTGTGACCCCCAAGACTGGAGTCCAGCGCGCACACGGCCAGGATAGGGGCTTGCGTCTCCAGGGGCCAGGCTGCTGCAGCCTCCGAGTCCCAGGTCTGGGCTGGGCGGGGGTGTGTGTGAAGAGGGTCACACCTGAAGCCCGAGGCCCCCAGCTACTCCTCAGGGTGCCCTGGGGACCCTTCGGATTAGGAAAGACGCCCCCTGCACCCCCCGCAGAGCCCCTCCCTCCCAGGCTGGTGGAAAGGGAGGAGGTGACTGAGCCCCTTGCAAACCCAGGGGCCGCGGGGGCAGGGCCAAGGCCTCGAGGGCCACCACGGCTGGGGCCTCCCCCTCTGCCAGCCCCCCACCCAAGCCGCCTCCTCTGAAGCCAGCAGGGCTCATAGGCACCCGTCTTCCCTGGAGTGTTTCTGCTGGGCCCAGGGTGGGGGGTGGCTTGGGGGCCGCCCTGAGAGAGGCAGGGGGGAGGGAGGTGGTGAATCCCCACCTGCCCTTGTGGCTCCTGGCTCAGGAGGAGAAATCACACCTCCCAGCAGCTCTGGCCAAAAGTCAGCACTGCCCTCACCCCCCGCCCCCGCCCCCGCCCCCGTCCTGGGAACGCCACGTCCAGGGAGGAGGGCAGGGGAGGGGGGTCCTGCCCTCTGCCCCCCTCTAGGCCTCGGTTCCGGAAGCTGCCCGGATACCCCAGCCCGGGTGGACCCCCACCCAGTGTGGCCTCAGCTTCAGGATCCAGCTCTGCCGATGTGGGCCCACGGAGCGCTGGCCCCCAGGGGAAGCGAAGGAGGCAGAACGGGAAGAGGAAGAAGGAGTCCAGCCTGTTCCGAGGCCCCAGTGGGTCCTGGTCGGTGGCTGCAGACTCAAGACCCCCAGGGAGCACGTCACCCACCCAGGGCCCCGGGCTGGCTGAGAAGGAGGACTTGCCCCCAGCGGGGGCCCCGAGCACACGGGTACTCGGAGGTGGCTGGGTGCAGGTGGGGAGACCTGGGGGTGCCACGAGGGGAGGGGACCAGCTGAGGGGCCAGGAGGGGACAGAGAGGGGTTGGGGGGGCTCCGGAAGCAGGGGTCACAGGACGCCCAGGCTGAGCCACCGGGCGGGCCCTGGGGACCCACGGGAGTCAGCGCAGCAGGTCCTGGAGGACAGGGCGAGGCGGGGTGGGGCCCGGCTTGCCTTCTACGATGAGAAAGCGGGGAGGGGGGCCCCAGCACCTTCTCAGAGGAGCCGCCAAATGCAGGGCAGCACGGGGGCCCAGGGCGGAAGGCAGCCCCTCAGGTCTCCCCGGGGACCCACTCAGTTTCCTTGGCGTGTCTACCCAAGCCTCCCCCAACGTCTGCCTCACCCCTCCCCTCAAGTGGAACCAGCAGTTCCCCTCAGGTGGAGCTGTTGAAAGGGCAAGGGGTGGGGCAGGAAGACCCCCCTCAAGACTCAGGACGGAGCAGGCTGGAGCAGGCAGCACCTCCCCAGAGAAGGTCCCCTCGGGAGGAGTGCCCTGGAGACAGGGGGCAGGCTCTTCCTGGAGAGTAACACCGGCCCTCCACGTGCATGCCCCGCGTCTGAACCCGGGCTGGACTTGCACAGAAAGCTTTGTGCAATTTGCTCCCAGGGGAGCCTCAGGTCAGGGTGCTTCTAGAGCCCCGGGGAGGCTGGACCTGCCCAGCAAGTGACCAGTGTTGGCAGGTCCCCCGAGGCGGAGACATCCAGGGCAGACATAGCATGTGAGACCATATCCCCCTGCTCACATTTCACTTCTGACATCAGGAACTCCCACAAAGAGCCAGCGAGTCGGGGGCGCTCGGGGCCAGGCAGGCATGGCCAGGGAACTGAACAGACACCTGAGTGGCAAGGAGGAGACCAGAGAGCTTGAAGAAATAGAAAAGACGTGACGGACTTAAAAAGGAGCTGGTTGGCAGGCGGGGCTGAAGCAGAAGCAATCTGTAACCAGCCGCCACCAGGAATCCCCCAAGCCGGGTCCAGAGTCCTCGGACAGACTCTCCCCAGAGCCGGCCCCTCCCATCCTGCTGAGGAGGCCGTGCCCCGCCCCAGACCCCCCATTCGGAAACCACTGCTGAGCTGTCCCAGTCTCGGCTGTTCTGTGAGTGTGTGGGGGTGTCCTCAGCCCCCCGTGGACAGTTTCCCCCTCTCCACTTGCTAAGACACACACACCATCACACGTCCACCACCCCGGAAGACCCTCCCTGGTGTGGAAACTTTGGTCCTCAGCTGCTCCTGAGAAAGCTGACCTTCCTGTCACCTTGCCTGGAGTTTCCTGCAATCCCTACTTTGCCGGCTCAGTGGAGCAAGTCAAGAGAAGAGCGGTCTTTCAGACCAGGACTTTGAGTAGAGAAACACTGTCAATGGAAAACTCGCTCCTATAAATAGGATTTCACTGAGCTTCATGTTGAGCGGCACCGTTTTTCTTTCTGCACTGGGCACGGAGTGCTCCAGCGCTGGAAGGCAAGGACATTCCCTCCGTCCTCCACTAACGCCCCAGACAAGCCCAACACACAGAAAAGCTGGCTGCCGGAGCCCCAGCGCGGAGCAACCGTGGACGTCTGCGGGCAGAAGGAGCCGGGACTGCGGAGACCGGGCAGCCAGGGACGGGAAGAGGCTGCGCCCGCGCCGACAGGACCAGGTTACCGGCGGCCACGCGCACCGCGCTCCGGGTCCGGCCAGGCTCGCCGGTCTCTGACCTCTGCCTGCGCTACCTGAGGCCCGGGACTGGCCGCTGCGGTCCGCGACCTGACCTCCCGGAAGCTGGCCGAGACGCTCCCCTTCCCCAGGGAAGACCGCGGAGCCGGCGGAGCCGGGAAGAAGGCGGCGCGGAAGGCCAGCTGTTCCCTGGGGGCGCAGGAGGGGGCCCGCGGAGTCCGCAGCCAGCCGCCGCGCCCGCGCAGCCCCGGGCAGCTTACCGATCTTGGCCAGGCTGGCCACGAGGATCCACAGCGCGATGATGTACGGGTCCTGGACGTGGTGCCACTTGAAGGTGACCACCTGGAAGCCCTGGGCCTCCCCGTGCGCGCCGCCGGGCTCCTCCTCCACGCCCCGCGCCCGCGGCAGCTCGCCCAGCGCCAGCAGCAGCGCCAGCAGGACCCCCCACCTGCGGCCCGGAGCCCAGCGCCCCGACATCGCCGCGGCCGCTCAGCGCCTTGTCCGGATGCTCATGACGCGGGAGCTCTGGTGCGCTCGGCGGGACGCTCCGGGACGCGCGTGGGGCTGCGCGGAGCGGAGCGGAGCGCGCTCCGGGCTCAGGCTGCTGTCCGGATCCCCGCCCGCCCGGGTGGCCTTTAATCCGGCGGCCCCCTCCCGCGCCGGGGCGGAGCCTTCCCGCCCGCCCCGCGCTCACGCGAGCGCAGACCCAGCCGCCGGCTCCCCGCCGGCCCGCCCGCCGCCGGCGCACACCCACCCGGCCCGGCCGGCCCCCGGGCCCGGCTTCCCACCCGCGCACCCCCGGCCCCTCAGGCGCCGCCCGGTCCTCGCCCCGCGGGCTCTTGCTCCCGCCCTCCTAGTTCCCGGGTGGAGGGCGCAGCCTCGCTGGCCGCCTCGCCTTGAGGGGGAGGGCAGCGCGGGAGGGGCTGGGGGCCGGGCCCGGGATCCCCGCGGCGAGGTCGGGGCGCGGTGCCTTGAGCGCCCCTCGGCGGCCCTTGACCGGCCTCCAGAGGTGCCCGGGCCGCTGTGGGCACCACTGTGGGCGCTCCTTAGCCCTCCAGGCTGGGCGAGGGGCCCTCCGGAGCCTCCCGGCAGCCTGCCCGTCGGCAGGAGCCAGGCCTCCAGCCACCTGCCTGTGTCCACCTGGAACCTGTGTTTCCAGACGGGAGCCCCTGGGCGAAAAACCCGGGCCTCCCCCTAGAGCCTCGGGTGGGCAGAACCAAGCCCCTCTGCCCTCCCCACCGGGGGCTCCCCTCCTCCTTTCTTGAGGGCCCCTCCCTCTGACCTGGGAGCTCCGCGCTGCCCCCCACCCCTGGACCTCCAGTGGAGGAACTCTGGGGCCCTTTCTCCCCCAGGGTATGACCAGCTCCACCACCAGGCCTCAGCCCCGGCCAGCCTCTGCTGCTAGCTGGATGGCCCACCTGGCCCGGAGAGAGGCACACGTGACCCCCTCTCCCCCGGAGCCCACCGCTGCTCCTCTGCCAGCAGTTCCCCGGGACTCAGAGGCAGGCGCCCACCTCCAGGCCCCAGCCTCCAGTCCCCCCAGCCATCAGTCCCCCAGCTTCTAGCTCCCCAGCCTCCAATCCCCCAGCCTCCAGGCCCCCGGCCTCCAATCCCCCAGCCTCCAGTCCCCCAGCCTCCAATTCCCTGGCCTCCAGCTCCCCGGCCTCCAATACCCCAGCTTCTAGTTCCCCGGCCTCCAGTCCCCCAGCCTCCAATCCTCAGCCTCCAGTTGTCTGGGCCCCTGGCCTCTGGTCCTTCAGCCCCTGGTTCCCCTGGCCTCCAGGCCCCCGGCCTCCAGTCCCCCGGCCTCCAATACCCCGGCCTCCAGTCCCCCGGCCTCCAGTCCCCCAGCCTCCAATCCCCTGGCCTCCAGCTCCCCGGCCTCCTGTCCCCCAGCCTCCAGTCCCCCAGCTTCTAGCTCCCCAGCCTCCAGTCCCCCGGCCTCCAGGCCCCCGGCCTCCAATACCCTGGCCTCCGGTCCCCCAGCCTCCAGGCCCCCAGCCTCCAATCCTCAGCCTCCAGTTGTCTGGGCCCCTGGCCTCTGGTCCTTCAGCCCCCAGTTCCCCTGGCCTCCAGGCCCCCAGCCTCCGGTCCACAGCACCTTCAGAACTCCCTCAAGCCTGCCGGCTGCTCAGTGCCTGTGGCCAGCCCACAGCGGCTCAGAGCCCTGCGCCTCCTTCAGCTCCTGTGGGCACCCCCACTGAGAGGACGGGCCCTGGCCCCTCCCTGAGCTCCTCAGTGCCTGCCCTGGGGACCCCATCATCATCCCCTCCGCTTCCTGAGGTGCCCTTCTCCTCCTGCCGCAGCTAATCTCAGCTCACAGGGGTGACTCAGGACTCCCCTCCTCCAGGCTCCGGGCAGGGCTGCTATCCCTGTAGGAACGTCTTTCCACGAGTGAAGGGCTCCAAAAAGGCCCTGAAACTGCCCGACACACAGAGCCCCCAGGAGAGATTGGTTGGATGCAAGGACAGACGGGTGGGCAGATGCGTGGGTGCAGAGGTGGGCGGGGGCATCTTTTAATACCTGAGTCTGTGTCAGGGTCCCAGGAAACTCGAACACCGTGACTATCCTTGGGTCCTCTCCTGTTTCTGGCTGGTGGGAAGTGGCCACCAGTGGTGTGGGGGAGAGAAAGCGAGTTCAAATTCTGCTCCATGGGGGAGCTTGCTGAGTGGCTGAGCTCTGAACGGTGGGTGAAGCTGGTTGGCTCTTTGGGAAGATGCTGCTGAGGGCCTCAGTGCTCCCTGGGTGTCCCTCTGCTTTGAGGTAGCCTGGGGGTCCTGGCAGGGGGAAGAAGGCCAGCCTCAAAGGTTGCTGTGAGCGCAGGGTGGGGGCGGCACCCAGCAGCAGGAGCACGGTCCGAGCACTGGGCTGTGGCGGCTCAGCCATATCGGTGTGTCTGTCCCCAGCTCCACCCTCAGCCTCCTGTCCCAGAGACAGGCACCAGACCAGCTCAGGGTGCTTGCGGCCCAGCCCACACCGTTCCTTTCGTGGGGCTCCAGGTGAAGCCTTCAGGAAGAGGGGCTCTGCCTGTTCCCCTCACACAGAACACTCCCGTCGCTGCTGGGACGGGGCGTGCCCCGCGTGTCCTGTCAGCCCTGGGGTTTGGTCCCCCGTCCTAAGAACTCATGGCATTCCTCCTGAGAGGGGCTGGTCTGAGACCCACGGAGCCGTTCAAAGGGCAGAAGAGCAGAGCGTCACTGTGTGGACTCGGATTCTCCAGTGCCACCGCTGGCCGCGGCCAGGGTGCTGCAGAGGTGACCACAGGCTGCCAGGGACAGAGGAAGGGACGCGAGCCCCTGCAGGGGTGGGTGAGCCCTGGGGCGTCTCGTGCGGCGGGCAGCGCCCGGGCGAGGAACCTGGCTACGTGGCTGCGTTTGTGGGCATCTGCACGATGAATGCGTCTCCAGGGTGGATGGTCTGAGAACTGTGCCAGCCTCCCCAGCGAGCCTGGCCAGCATCACGGTGTGTGGTGTGCACCGTCCCCTCCTGACCCCTCCCGACCCCGCGCCCAGCTGCCTTGACCACTTCTCGAGCGTCACCCCCTGGACTGCGGCCGTGGGTGGGTGGGAAGCCTCTAACCGGGTGTGTGGTTTCAGGCAGGGCTGTAGCCTACCCCGGTCCCAGGCTGCCATCCACAGAGGGACAAGTGGCAAGACCAAGCGCACCCAGAGGGCTGTTTGCATTTGGTGGGGGGCGTCTTGAGAAGTGTCCTCAGGACCGTGATGACCGCCCTGCTCACAGCGGCCTTCAGACAGCCGTGAGCCGCCCCCTCTGCCCCCCTCCCCTCCGTCCCCCCCGCCGCCCCCTCTGCCCCCCTCCCCTCCGTCCCCCCTCCGGCCTGGGTCACCAGGGGGTCTGCCTGCAGACGCGTGGCCTCAGAAAGAAGCACCCCAGATGGGATGGGGTAATCATCAGAAACCTGTTTTCTCACAGAATTTGAGTCTGGGAGTCCCAGGTCAAGCCCGACGGGGCTTGGTTCTGGTGACAAGCCCCCGCGTGGCCTGTCCTCTGAGCAGGCTGGAGCGGAGGAGCACGCTCCCTTTCTCTTCCTGTAAGGCGTTGACCCCATTGGATCAAGACCCCGTCCTGTGACCTCACCATGACTGCCTCCTGACGCCCCCTCACTGAGTGTCGTCGCAGCGGGCGGCTGGGGCTGCAGCGCAGGAATTGGAGGGGAAGGACGCGGCTCAGCCCGGGACGCCCATGGCAGAGCCACAGCCACGCAGCATAGCCGGAAATGCGGCAGCAACGCGAGGAAGCAGCCCAAACCCTGGACACCCGAAGTGAGAACGTCAGGAGGAGCACCGCGTCCAGCCCACTGTGGTACCTGTGGTTACGAATTTCGTTCACAGGGCTGGCGAGAGGCACCTTATGAATGAAGAAGCGCCGGCTTACGCTTTTGCTGACAATACGCCGGGATGAGAGTCCTGTTTTGATGTGACTGTAAGATGTGGGAGGGGGGCTTCCCTGGTGGTCCAGGGGTTAAGAATCCGCCTGCCAATGCAGGCGACACAGGTCTGATCCCTGGTCTGGGAGATCCCACATACCTAAGCCCGTGTATCACAACTCCTGACGCCTGTGTGCCCTAGACCTTGCTCCAAACAAGAGACGCCACCGACGCGGGCACTGCCCCTGCTCGCTGCAGCTAGAGGAAGCCGTGCGGCAGCAGAGGCCCAGGGCCAAACAGGAGGCTGTGGAAGGCTTCACCCGCGCATCTCAGCGGGCACGCTGGCTCCTCTGGAGGTCTCGCTGCCCAGTAATTCCCGCGCGGCCTGCCTGCCTGCTGAGTGCCTGCCGTGCACCAGGGGCTGTCCAGGCCAAGTCTGCGTAGCTGCGCGTGTGTTGTCCTGTTCGACCCGTGTGGTCTGCCTGCCGGCCTCTGCGGCCTCGGCTGAGCCTGGAGCCTTTGGCCTCAGGCCAAGCTTGCAGGGAAGGGGCGTTCGGACATCTGTGCAGGCACATTCTGTCCCCAGCCCTGGGGTCGGACTCACACTCCCATCACTGCCAGGTCCCACTGACAGGCCGGGGTCCAGGGTGGGATGGAGTTTCCAGCGGTCGTGGGCCCCCCAGGGCAATGCACAGTCCGGGCTACGGGGGCTGGGCTGAGTGCAGACCGTGACCTCGACCAGGGGCCATGCCAATCCGCCCCACTCCCTGGAGGACAAAAATGACCCTGGACCCTGCCCGCAGCTCGTGCTGCTGGGACCTCAAAAAACCCCTCGGTTGGGGGCACGCTTGGACCTCATGCCTGGTGACCTGCCCTCCCAGCCCCCAGGCCAGCCCAGTGGCCTTTTGGACAGAGCTGCACCCGCCGAGGCCCACGGAGCCCAGGACAGCCTGACTTCTGGACTCACCCTGTGACCACCAACAGAGGCCAAAATAGCCTAAAATTGAAAATCCACTCTGGCCGAGAAAGACAAGAAGAAAAGCTTGGCAGACTTAGAACAGAGTGAGTTTCATTGCTCATCTGATATCGCAAGTAATATCTGCAATCACTGAACTGTTAGTGGAGAAGCTCTGAGAGGCCAGGACCTGTCAAGGGCACCTGCCCGCTGTCTTCAGAGAGAGAACAGAAGGGCTAGGAATAGCGGGGGAGAGCAAACTGGCCCTCTTGGCAGGTGAGATTGCTGCCCACAGGCAACGTCCCAAGAACTTGGACACACGGTTAGAATTAAGCAGTGGATGTGCGAGGCTGCCGGCTGCAGACGGCCTCCAGCTCTGCCCCCAGCAGCAAATTCTGTAGGGAGTGAAAGCCAATTGAAAAGTGCTATCTACACAACATCAAACATAAGAAATACCTAGGGAAAAATCCAGACGTGCAAGATACGCAAGCCGCTGTGGGAGAACGCTCCGGGGACTGTTCTAGGCGAAAAAGCTTTATAGATTTAATTTCACCCATGAATCTCAGACTGTTCAGACTTTGTGTTTCGTCTGTGTCCATTTTGGTAAATTGAATTTTCAAGGATTTTGCCTTTTCATCAAAAGTATCGTGTTTACTTGATGCAAAGCTCACAGCAGTGTTTTTTAAGGTATTGGTTTATTAGCGGCTGTGCCGGGCCTTAGCTGCCACGTGGGCTCTTTGGCAGTCGCGCCCAGTGGGGCTGCTCTCTCGTCACGGCACGCCGGTTTCTCACGGTGGAGCCCAGGCGCCAGGACTCGCGGTGCTCAGCAGTTGCGGCTCTCGGGCTTGGCTGCCCCACGGCCTGTGGGGTCTTCCCGGACCAGGGACGGAACCCGTGTCTCCTGCACTGGCAGGCAGACCCTTCACCGCTGAGCCACTGGGGAGCCCCATCGGGTTTTATGATCCCTTTTAAGTCTGCGCATTTCCAGGTGACGTGCCGCTCCGCTTGCTCGCGCTAGTGACGTCCGTCTCCCCCCTCGTGGGGGTGAGTCCTGCTGGGAGCTTGTCCACACCCAGGGCCTGCTCGGCGCCCTGGGCTCCGGCCCTGCTGACGCTCTCTGCCGTCCACCTTCTGCTGCAGAGACACCGCTGTCACGTTCCTTCTCTCTCTGACTTTCCTTGATGCTCTCTGTCTAGCTTCTTAAACTGAAACCTTGGTTCACTGATTTCCAGTGTTTCTCTTTTTTAATGTATGACTTTTCCAATAAAAAAAAGTTGCAGCGCTTCCTCTGATAACTGCTCTTCTGCATTCTGGTGGATTTAACATGTTGCGCTTTTCCTTATCAGTTCAAAATATTTTCTGATTTCCACTGTCATTTCTCCTTTGACAAAGGCTACTTAGACGTGTGAGGCTCACATGGCAGTTGCTAAATTTCCAAATATTCGGGGGCAGGGTGGTTTCCTGCTGTCTTTCTGTCTTTGAAATCTGATAAACACCCCAGCATGGCCAGAGCACACACTGTGCCGTCTCAGCCCTTCTGCATTCGCTAGGCCTCTGTCTGTGGTTGGGAGTCTGGGCTATTTTGGTAAACATCTCACGGACGCTTGATGAAAGTGTGGATTCTGCAGTTGAACGATGTAGCATTCCACTATTAGTCCATTTGGTCAAGTTGATTAGTTGTGTTTTTCAAGTCTGTACTTTTACTAACTTCAGGACCTGAGAGAGATGCTAAAACCTTCTTCTCTGGAGGCGAATTGCCTGTGTATCAGTCTGTCAGCTTCTGCTCTCCGTTCAAGCCGTGCTGCAGGACGGCTGTGTCCTTGGGGGAGGCCCCCTCCTCTGCTAACGCTCCTGCCTGAGTCTCCTCTGGCGCCCTGCAGACGCTTTTGATAATGTGTGCGTGGAGCACCCTGCTCCTTCCTTTGGCTTTCAGCCTGTGTCTTTATATTCCGAGCGCGGCGTTGGTTTCCTCGTCGGGTCTGACGGGGTTTACATTCACGCACGTAGCTGTAGCCAGCAGTGTGTGACCGGCTGCTGTGGGTCAGGGCCCAGGCGTTGCCAGAGGGCCTCCTGCCGCGCTTGGGCAGCAGGCGTCCGTGTCTCAGCCACCACAGTGCTCACCCGGGGCTCAGCTCCACTCTGTTCTGTCGTTTGCTCAGGCTTAGCTCAAACGCCTCCGTGCGCACAAATGTTTTCTCCTGCCTTGGGGACTCATTCATTTCCTGGGAGTCCATCTGTGAGCAGGGCGCCTGATCCTCCAGGAAGCGTGGTGCTGAGCCCTGGGGCCATGGGGCTGTGCCCACCGTGCGTGAAAGGGCATTCAACATGGCTGGGGGCAGCTGCCAGCCTGATCCTGCAGGTCACACGGGGCTGGGCCCTGCTCGAGATGGCTTCTGCCCTCCCAGGCCTGGTCACTGCGGCTCCTGGACATCACTGAAGAGGAAAGGAGTTGGCTGAGTGTGCATCGGCCCTGATGTGCTCCCCACGTGCCTCCGCCCTCTGGGGCGGAGGAACCGGGATGCTCCTGAGGTCTCTACCTTCACACTTCCCTGGAACCAGAAGGCCTGGGGGGGGGGAGGGGTCGGCTGGGCCTAGACCCCACCTGCCTCAGGCAAGCTCTTATTTGTGTTGAGCAGACCGAGTCCCCGGAGAGGCCTCCTGCCCGGAGCGCAGCAGTAAACACCCTGCCGTGTCTGCACCCCGCGCCATGCCCCACGGCGGGCCCCTGTCCCAGGAGCTGACGGTGATGGCGGCAGGTGGGACAGCCGTGCATGGCTCCTCCAACCTCCCAGGGCCGCATGTGGCACAGGCGGCCGTGGGTGCCGGAGCCCATGGGCCCCCCAGGGCTGCTGGCGCAGGACCAGGGCCCCTTGGGCCTCAGCGCCTTGCTTGCCTGGCCCCACCCTCAGCCCCACCCCCCACCCCCGGCCCGGCAATCAATAGTGTCAGCCCAGGCCTAGCGCAAACCCTCGCCGGGAAGGCCAGGAGACAATGGCGGGACGGGCCAGCTGGGCTTGGTCCCAGGGGCTTGGTGTGTGCGTGTGCGGAGGACTTGGGAGGCCGGGGCTCAGAGCTGGCGTCCCCTCCAAGAGAGCTCCATGCTCCCAGACAGGCCACTATGCTCTGCGGGCCACAAGCTCGCACGCTCTGGGGATGAGCCCCGTTCCCTGAGAAGGGGTCAGCTTTTTTTTTTAATCTATTGATTTAATTGGAGGCTAATTATTTTACAATACTGTGGTGGTTTTTGCCACGCATTTCCATGAATCAGCCACGGGTGTACATGTGGCCCCCATCCTGACCTTCCCTCCCACCTCCCTCCCCATCCCATCCCTCAGGGTCGTCCCAGTGCGCTGGCCCGGAGCGCCCTGTCTCATCCATCAAACCTGGACTGGCGATCTGTTTCACATCTGGTAATATACATGTTTCAACGCTGTTCCCTCACATCACCCCACCCTCGCCTTCTCCCGCAGAGTCCAGAAGTCTCTTCTTCACATCTCTGTCTCTATCACCATTTCACATGTAGGGTCATCGTTACCATCCTTCTAAATTCCATATATATGCATTAATATACTGTACTGGTGTTTCTCTTTCTGCCTTCATTCTGTCTAAGGGTCAGCTTTTTAAACACTTTCTCTCCTGATAGCAGTTCTTCAAAAACCCCCAGGGGGGCGGCTCAGTCCCTAGTTGTGGAACTGAGATTCTGCCAGCCACACAGCAAGGCCAAAAACAGGAGAAAGAAAAGAACCTGGAGATATTCGTCTGGGAGTGACTTCAGAACGCCTGCTGGCGTGCTGGGGGAGCGGCCTGTGAACACGGTCGTGCTTTTGCCCTTGCGGCCGCATCCTTGAGTGGGAGCAGCGTCCGCGTGGCCAGCTTCAGCTTCAGAGTCAGAGGCCTTCTGTGAGCCTGGAGTTCACGGCCCCCGAGGCGGGGCCTGAGGTGGCAGAGGCTGCTGGCGCTGGGAACAAGACCGGACCCCTGTGCCCCTGTTGTGGCTCAGGCTGGTATCCCGGCGAGCTTGGGACCACCCCCGGTGGGACTGACCCACTACCAGGGGTGCCACGGGCTCTGCTGTGGGGGTTTCCCCCTCTGGGCTCAGGGGGGACTCGCTGGAAGAACCAGTGAGCAGAGTCTGAGTCCTGAAACCCTGGAGCCCTGCTTCCCTGGGTCTCGGAACTGCTCCTTCCCCCTAGCGCCTGGTCAAGTGGCCCTGATCGGCCTTGGTGCCGCCTGGACCCAAGGGCAGACAGAAGCAACGCAGGGAGCCGGCTTCCCTGAGACCGGCGACCCAAGGGCAGACAGACCCAACGCAGGGAGCCGGCTTCCCTGAGGCCGGCTGTGGGCCCCCAGCAGGCCGGCTGAGGATGGAAAGTTTTCTGGAGAGGAATGTGCGCGGCGTGGTGGGAAGGTGCATTCCTAGGAGGAGGCCGGTGAGCAGGACACTCATTTGCACAAATTAGCCTTTTAGATGGCGAGGCTGCTCACGCAAGACTGCTCGGCACAGGGAGGTTCCTGGGGGCCTTGGTGTCCGGGGCACGGCCGCGGCCCTGCCAGCCCCCACACGGCCTCTCCACCCTGGCCGGGAGGATGGTGGGGGGACGAAGGGCGCTGTCCATGAACGGTCAGCACAGGGCAGGCCGCGTGAGCTCCAGTCCCCCCAGGCCGACGCCTCTGCTGGTGCTTTGAAGACAGACGTGCTGCTGCCCTGCCCAGGGAGGCCGGGACACACTGTGCCCGTGGTGTCCCGAGTGACCCTCCGAGAGGCCGTGACCCCAGCTGCGGGCAGGGGCCGGCATGGAGTGGGGCACTCATCCGTGTCCGGGCAGGAGGCAGACCCCAGCCCTGGCACCCACCGTGCACCCAGTCCTTGGACCCTTCAGAGCGTCCTGGCCCAGAATCTGCGCTGGTCACAGGAGGGGGGCCATTGAGGGGGCAGTCCTCTGTAGAGATGCTGCAGGCCACAAGCACTTCACGTAGCCCAGGGTCTGGGGACCCCTGTGGCCTCTTTGAGGGGGCCAACCCTGTTGGCCCAGAATCCCCTGAGAGACCCCCCAAACTGAAACGAGGTTCCTGGAGGAGCCTGCCCCACTGGAGGAAGAGGACCCAGGAAGGCCACCTGGCTCCTGAAGCCCTTGGTGTCTCCCTGCAGGCCGGGGAGCCACAGGGACAGGGTGGGGGGTGCTGGGGCCTCTGGCCCCCTTGGTGAGGGGGTGGAGCTGGTGGGCAGGGCACCCTCAGTCTCCAAACGCTTGTCCCCAGGCTCCCAGATGCCCCTGCCTCGGCCCTGGAAGGCCGCTGCCCTCTCGGGGGTGTGCTGGATTCTGGGGGACACCGAAGCCCAGGTGGGAGCTGGCCGGGCCCCGTGGTCAGCCAGGACCTGCCTTTGTGTGTCTCCCGCAGGACTGTCCTGAGTGAGGCTGTGGCACGGCTGTAGCTAGGGCCCCGGCGGGCACAGATGCCTCCCCTGCACCACCACTCAGGGCCTGAGGCATCCCAGCCCGGGACCCTCATCACCTGTCACCTCTGCCAGGGACTCTCCAGGGATGCCACTTCAGGGTTGTCAGGACAGCCTCCACGTTGCCCTTGGTGGAGGCCAGCATCCCAAGGCAGCAGGTCGGCCTGCCGCCCAGCAGTGGGCATCCTCCCAGGCCTGTGGGACGCGTTCTGCGGCGCCGCCCGGCCCCAGTGCGTCCTGCCCGTGTCCGGTGACTGGCTCTGGGCACAAGGTTTGCCGGGAGCCCTGCGTGCAAGGCTCCCGGGACACAGGCCCTTCACGAGGCTGGGGCGCTGCTGGGCACGTGGGCTTCTGGTGGCTCGGTTTCCCCACTTGTGAGACGAGGGCGAATGTGGCTCCAGGGAGGACGAGAGGTAGGGAGGCTGCAGAGACACAGGTTCGCCCCAGGCTGCCCCGTGGGCGGGAGCCGACACCCCTGGGCTGAGTCCCGGGATCTCGGGGGCTCACCTGAGAAGCGCCCAGAGAGGCCCTCCTGCCGCCCGCAGCTCGGGGGTGGGCGCCGTCGGCCCTCCACGGGTTCAGGCAGCTCAGACTAGCTCAGGGGCCCCTCCCTGGGGGCTCGCTGGGGAGGGCTTGCTCCATCCTCATCGGCACCCCCTGACCCGGAGCCGGGCTGGGCACTGCCCAGGGCCAGGCAGTGAGGGCGCCAGTGGGTCAGGCCATCCTGGGCCGGCCCTGGCTGGGCCGAGGTCAGTTGGGGGCTGTAAAGGAGATACGGCCACGGGACTTCTTTCCAGAAACAAGGCTTGCTGGGTTTATGGTGTGTAATTCTGTGGAAGAATTGGGAAAACAGCACTATTTGAGTCATGCTTAGTGGCTCCAGAGAGGGTGTGGAAAGGCAACTCCCCATGCCTCCTGCAGCCCCCCAGCCAGGCAAGCTGGGTGCAGAGGTCACCGCCTAGATTTGGGATGCTGGGGACAGGATGGAAATTCAAGGTTTTCTTCCCCAGTTTGAGCCTGCTTCCTCGACCGGCTCCAGCCAAGCCCAGGGTGGACCCTGGTACCCCAAACCTGAGATGCCCAAACAGCCACTGCCAGGAAACACCAGCTGCAGTTTAGATTTCAGGAATAATATTTTCAAAAATCAATCTTTCATGCTCTTGCATTTCAGCTTGTGAAAACAAGGCTGTTTTTCTTGGCTGCTCGCTCAGGGTCCTCCTGAAGAACTGCCAGGTCAGCCCCCTCCCAGCCGGCTCACCTCCCCTGTGACCTGCCTGAGAACAAGAGTGGACGCTGACAGTATTTTCTCAGTGATCCTGCGATTCTGACACTGTGTCAAATGCATGCCATCTGCTCACGATCAGCTCACAGGCTGGACATTGTGGGGAGTTCCTCAGTCCCCTGAGCTTCCCTCTGGGTTGGGACCGCACATCCTCTATTTAACACAGTTTGGCATCTATGGAAACGAACCAGAAAGGACAGGGGCCGGCCACGCTGCTCTGCGGTGGCATGGATGCCCCCGTCCCCAGTGCTGGCCACCCCCCACGTTTGTGCGGACAGCTGCCCGCGGCCGGGGCTGGGCGTGCCCACAAAGCTGTGTGTGTGTGTGAGTGTGAGTGTTCGGAGACTTGGAACGGTGTCTGGGCCCCCTGAGAGCAGTTCATGGACACTGCCCTCTGACACGCGTGCCTCCTTTCCCTCCCACGTGCGCCGAGAAGGGTGGTGGCAGGGTGTGCCCCGAGAAGGAGGGTGGAGGTGAGGCCTGGACACGGCAGAGGCCCCGGGTGGAGGGCAGGGCCGGAGGTGCCCCAGGAGGCTGCACCCACTGGCAGGAGCACCTGGGAGCTGCAGGAGCAGGCACTCAGTCACCGGCCCCTCCCCTGGCCACGCAGCCGGGAACAGGCGCAGCTGAGCCCGCCTGCTGAGCAGCATGTTCCTGCTGAAGCCCCGGCGTCCGCGCTCTGCACGACCTGCTGCCGGGACGCGCTCGGGAGGGAGCTGCCTGCAGGGCGATGGGTCACCTTACAGCCTCTCACCCCAGCCTTGCTTCCCAGCACTGCTGTCTGTGAGCCAAGAGGGAAAAGCCCGTGGAGACGGGAAGGCCTGGGCTCCCAGGGGTGACCTGAGTGACCGGCCCCTCGTCGGGGCTGTGGCCTGGGGCAGCCGTTGGCGCAAAGTAGTGAGAACAGGGAAACCTCAGCTTTTAATACAGACGGCCATGGGGGCATCGCCCCACAGCTCCCCAGGGGTGGCACAGATGTTGGTGGAGCATCAGGGGTCCTAGCTCCAGAGTCCCAGCATGGGGGGATCTCAGTGCCAGGGGTCCCGGGGTCCCAGCTCCAAGGGTCCCAGCACAGGGGCCCCGGCCACCCCTGTGCCTGGCCCCGTGTGGGTGGCCGGGGGGCAAGTCTGCACCCTCCCTTTGGACCTTCCTTTTGACCTTGGTGAGGTTCACAATGAGAGGAGGCTCTTATCAGGTGTTTTCCCTCCTTCTCATTAAATCCTTATCAAACAATAGTGCCAGCACTGGTGAGATACCCACGGGGTGCAGGATTACGTATTAACTCTGCTAATTAATGTGTACAGCAGAGGGTGGCTCAGACCACCGTCCACCGTGGGACAGCAGCTTCCAAGGAGAGATGGCCCCTCAGGCCACAAAGCCTCCCCTCTGGTCCAGGCCAGAGGCCCCCTCCCCACCCTGGCCACTCCCCTGTCCTCCCCTCCAAAGCAGCAGGAGCACTGGGGAGGGTCCCCACGGAGCCCAGAGGCCAGTCTCCCAGGCCCTGCAGCTGGAGAAGCAGCCCCTGCCCATCTCTGAGACTCAGCGTGGGCTCCGGGCTCCCTCTGCGTCTCCTGCCCTCTGTCCTCCTGCCACAGGGGACCCCCAGAGGCCAGCCTTGACCTACACACCTTCCATTTTCTTCTTGTCCAGAGCCAGCTCAGCCCAGATCACCTCCTGCCTGCCCTTCCCTCCGCCTGTTCGGGAGCCAACCCAGACCTGTCTTACCCACCATGAGGACCACAATGGGGTCCGCAGCATGGCCTCAGCACAGGCCCCAGGCTTGGAGAGTCTGTCCAAAGGCATATCCTGTCCCTGGACCGCTGTCCATAGCTGTCCCGGGCGGCACCCGGGCCCGGGGTGTGCCCACCTGGGGGACAGGTGTGGACCAGCCCCACCTGGGATGGCTTTGGGGCCCCGGATGAGCTGGGGCCTGTTTCTGAGTCCGAAGGGGCCTCCGCGGGGGTCGGATGAGGAGGCTGGCTCTAGCCGGCGGTGAAGGAAGGCTGGAGCTGGGGGTGGGGGCCATGGGCGCTGGAGAGGTGAAGTTCGGAGGGTGGGGCGTCCCCGCCTGAGAATCAGCTCAATGAGACCCGGGGTCTGGGGCAGCAGAAGGGACAACGGGCGCATTGGAAACCACCCCTCCCTGCCCATCACAAGCAGGCTTCCCCCGGTCAAGTCAAGTCAAGGCCCAGGGTGCGGGGAGCTTGGTGCCCTCAGTCAGCCAGGCGCTGCTGTGCCAGCCTTTCGACCCTTTGTCCCCTGTCCTGGGGGCTCTCAGGGCCCCGTTCTCCATCCCCTAAGAAACGCCCCCTAAGCCACAGGAGAGGGCGGGGCCTGGGCCGAGTGGGCGGGACCTGGGCTGAGTGGGGGCAGAGTCTGGGCAGGGCCGAGCCCAATCTCGACCCGGCTGCGGAACCCCACAGTGCCCATCCCTTCAGCTGCAGATAGATTGAAATTGGGGGTAAATTGTGGGGAATCATGGTGCAATGCTGTAGTTTTACTGTCCTGGTGGAGTCGCATGTTTTTTGTGGGGTTCAAGTTGAAAAGCAATGTGCCCTCTTGATAAAAGTGAAAGAGGAGAGTGAAAACGTTGGCCTAAAGCTCAACATTCAGAAAACAAAGATCATGGCATCCGGTCCCATCACTTAATGGCAAATAGATGGGGAAACAATGGAAACAGTGTCAGACTTTATTTGTTTGGGGCTCCAAAATCACTGCAGATGGTGACTGCAGCCATGAAATTAAAAGACGCTTGCTCCTTGGAAGAAAAGTTATGACCAACCTAGATAGCATATTCAAAAGCAGAGACATTACCGTCTAGTCAAGGCTATGGTTTTTCAAGTGGTCATGTATGGATGGGAGAGTTGGACTGTGAAGAAGGCTGAGTGCTGAAGAATTTATGCTTTTGAACTGTGGTGTTGGAGAAGACTCTTGAGAGTCGCTTGGACTGCAAGGAGATCCAACCAGCCCATTCTAAAGGAGATCAGTCCTGGGATTTCTTTGGAAGGAATGATGTTAAAGCTGAAACTCCAGTCCTTTGGCCACCTCATGCGAAGAGCTGACTCATTGGAAAAGACCCTGATGCTGGGAGGGATTGGGGGCAGGAGGAGAAGGGGACGACCCAGGATGAGATGGCTGGATGGCATCACGGACTCGATGGATATAAGTCTGAGCAAACTCCAGGAGTTGCTGATGGACAGGGAGGCCTGGCATGCTGCAATTCATGGGGTCGCAAAGAGTCGGACACGACTGAGCGACTGAACTGAACTGAAGACATGTCCATCTGCAGATGAATGGATACGGAAGCTGAGGCACAGAGGCACAATGGAGTATTACTCAGCCATAAAAAGGGATGCATTTGAGTTGAGTCAGTTTTCTAATGAAGTGGATGAACGTGGAACCTATTTTCAGGGCATCAAAGGAGACAGATGTAAAGAACAAACTTTTGGACTCAGTGGGAGAAGGAGAGGGTGGAATGGTTTGAGAGAATAGCGTTGACACAGGTGCATTACCAAATGTGAAACAGATGGCCAGTGCAAGCTTGGTGCATGAAGGGCACCCAAAGCCAGTACTCTGGGACAACCCAGAGGGATAGCATGGGGAGGGAGGCGGGGACAGGGTTTAGGATGGGGTGGACATGAGTATACTTGTGGGCGATTCGTGTTGATGTATGGCAAAAATAATATTGTAAAGTAATTATCTGCCAAATAAAATTAACTAATAAATTTAAAAAAAAAAAAAGAAAGAGAAAGCAGTGTGCCAGGCCCACCACGCCGCCATGGGCCCCCAGGCCCCAGGAGAGGGCCAGGCCCTAGTCTTGCTCCCTACTTTTGGGTCCCGGGGGGGGCAGCTGGCCAAGCCCCCTTCGAAGAGGAGGCAGGTGTTAGAGCAGGAGGCACCCCAAAAAAGATACCTTCCCCTCAATTTTGCTCTGAATCCAAAACTGCTCTAGAAAAATTAAGCCTTAAAAAATTTTAAAAGATAACAAAAGTAAGAAAAGAAAGCACTGTCCTATCTGGACAGGACATGCATTAGGGTTGAGGATGAGCAGGACTTGGCGATGGTCTGAGGCCGTGCAGGGTTGTGACACTGGGCTGGTGATACCTCCCTGGTCTGGTCCAGGCCCTTAGCCTGGAGGGGGCCGGGCTGGCCTTTTGAAAGGTGGGTGGGCTGTCAGCCTGTGGGGCCAGGGCAAGAGGAGGCAGGGGCCCAGGGGCTTTGCTCCCCTGGCCTCATACCTTCCTCTGGGGACACTCGCTGGGGCCTTGTCACCAGCAGACCTGAGAGCCAGTGTGGTCAGGGCCGTGCTTAAGGGGTGAAGGGTGTGGGGCAGTGATGGCCGTCCCCAAGAACTGTGACCTGGCCACACCCCTGCCCTCGCAGCCCTGAAGCCTCTGCTCTGCGAAGACTCTGTGCTGCCCTGGGCCCTGAGTGGCCTATGGCAACCTCATCAGCAAGGAGCAGTGATGAGCCATCAGGAGCAGTTGACAGAGCTGGACATCGTGTCGTTCGAACAGCGAGGAAAAGCGGCGGGGCTGGGAGCTTGTCAGAGCGGAGGCTTGCCCCCTCCTGACGGCGGGAGGGGCTCCTGCCTGGACTCGGGTGGGCAGGCGCAGTGCCTGTAGCTCAGCGATCGGACACAGGGCTTCCAGGACAGAGCCTGGCACGGCCACCCGCCGGCTACTCCCAGGGACCTGCCGCCTTACTGTAGCTGATGTGCAGAGCCGGCCTTCCCGGGCGGGCGGCAGCCCCAGCCACCCACAGAGGCCTCCTTCCTGTCCCTGGGCCCCCAGCCCCACGAAGGCCCAGAACAAGAGAGCCTCGGGCTGCCGCCTCCCAGCACCCCCCAAGGCCATGAGGGCCACCCTCCCCACCCTGCAGATTCAGCCCTGGACCCCGAGGGGGGCAGGTGGGATGTTCCCACAGTCCCACGGCTGCTTCCTGGCTCCCGCAGGCTCAGCCTCCACGGCCGCTGGCAGCTCTGGGCAGGTACCGGGCAGGTACCGGGAAAGTGGTGCAGGCATGTGACTTTGTCCTGCCAGAGCAGGAGTGGCTGCCAGGGCCTTGTCGGGAAATCCAGCCCTGCTGCCCGCCACTGGGTGACCCTGACCCCAAGGAGCCTGCACGAGGTTTTCCCACAGTGGAGGCTGTGGGGGCCACAGGAGGTGGCAGGCAGCCTGCCCAGGCGGTGACCCACCAGCACCCTCCGCTGGGGCTGGCCTGTGGGGTCCCGGCAGGCCTTGGGCTGACCTCTGCCCTTGACCTCACTGCAGCCTTGTCACCATCCCTGCGGCCTTGTCACCATCCCTGCGGCCTTGTCACCATCCCTGCAGCCTTGTCACCATCCCTGCGGCCTTGTCACCATCCCTGCGGCCTTGTCACCATCCCTGCGGCCTTGTCACCATCCCTGCGGCCTTGTCACCATCCCTGCGGCCTTGTCACCATCCCTGCGCCTTGTTGCCTCTGCGCCTTGTTGCCTCTGTGCCTTGTCACTGTCGCTGGGTAATGCTGCTCCAGGCTAGGGCAGCCTGTACTTGTGCTTTTAGAAGACAAGTGAGTGGGTCTGGGAGATGCCCCTCTCCACAAGTCAAGTCCCCGGAGTCACAGGTGTGGGCACTGTGCCAGCCGGCCCCCACCTTCCCGCATCGGAACCGGCAGCCGCTGTCTCTACAGCTCAGGCTGGGCCTGGCATGTCCTGGATGGTCCAGAACGCGGTTCCCACCCGCACTGCCACCCGCCCGCTCACGTCTGGAGGGGGTACCCAGGATGCCCGGGCGGAAGAGAGGGCCTGGCGTGGGGCCTGGGAAGCAGAGGGCATGCCCTGGGGCCCCCAGAGCCTCCCCAGGCCCGGGTGCCCCTCCTGCCGCCCTGACCCCAGCAGAGCGAGCTCCCTCAGGGCTGCGGTCCCGGCCCTAGGCCCCAGGCCCCGCTGGGCCGAGGAGGGGAGCTTCCCGTCCCCAGGCTCAGCTGCAATGCCGTGGTGCCCGCTGGTCTGCCGTATCCAGGCCTGTGGTCAGGGGCTTAGGGTCAAAGCTCTTCATGACCAGCCCCAGTAAGGGGACAAGCCTGAGTCTGGCCTGAGGGAGTCTGGATTCAGAGACACGGCTGTTAGAGGGCAGCCTGGCGAGGAAGGGGAGGGGGCTGGGCCGGGGCAGGGATTCCCCGGGCAGGCTCTGTGCCCAGGCTGCAGGGCCAGCCTGCCCCTGGGAGCCAGCAGGGTGTGGCTTCTCTGGGGATGCTGCCCGGTGCTGTGGAGGGTCCTGCCCTTCCCGTCTGCGCGCCGCCTGGCCCAGGGCATCCAGGCCCTGGGGACAGCCTGCCCTGCGTGGCGCTGCTGTTCAGGTGCATCCAGGGGCTGCTCGCCTTGCTCACCTGCGGCCAGGCTCCAGGCGGAGTGAGCCCCTGGCCCTGCCCCCACCTGCACCGGGACCCCAGGCTGCCAGCCGTCAGCCATCGAGCTGGGGCTGGGGTCCTGCCCCTGCGGTGACGTGAACCACGGGGAACCCCTGCCCCAGACACCATGCTGGGTAGACGCAGAGTACGCGTGGCCCAGGACCTTTGGGGCTGGGCCCTGCGGGTCTCACCGGACGCCTGACGTGGTGGCCTTGCCAGGTCTGCAGGCACCACCTGCTCAGGGTCCCTTAGCAAAAAGCGCACAAGGAATAAACATCCATTTTGTGCCAAGTTTAATATTGTTGCTGTTCACTCGCTAAGCTGTGTCTGACTCTTTGCGACCCCATAAACTGCAGCACAGTAGGCTTCCCTGTCCTTCATTATCTCCTGGAGTTAGCCCAGGCTCATATCTATTGAGTCAGTGACGCCATCCAACCATCTCATCCTTTGCTGCCCCCTTCTCCTTAAGCCTTTTGTCTTTCCCAGCACCAGGGTTTTTTCCAATGAGTTGGTTCTTCTCATCAGGTGGCCAAAGTATCAGAGCTTCAGCTTCAACATCAGTCCTTCCAATGAACACCCAGGACTGATTTCCTTTAGAATGGACTGGTTGGATCTCCTTGAAGCCCAAGGGACTCTCAAGAGTCTTCTCCAACACCACAGTTCAAAAGCATCAATCCTTCAGTGCTCAGCTTTCTTTATAGTCCAACTCTCACATCCATACATGACCACTGGGAAAACCAGAGCCTTGACTAGATGGACATTGGTTGACACAGAGACATCACTGCTTTTAATGTGCTGTCTAGGTTCCTTCCAAGGAGCAAGTGTCTTTTAATGTCATGGCTGCAGTCACCATCTGCAGTGATTTTGGAGCTCCCCAAAATAAAGTCTGTCACTGTTTCCATTGTTTCCCCATCTATTTGCCATGAAGTGATGGGACCAGATGCCATGATCTTCGTTTTCTGAATGTTGAGTTTTAAGCCAGCTTTGGCACTCTGCTCTTTTCCCCTCATCAGGAAGCTCTTTAGTTCCTCATCACTTTCTGCCATTAAAGTGATATTATCTGCATATCTGAGGTTATTGACATTCCTCTCGGCAGTCTTGCTTCCAGCTTGTGCTCCATTCATCCTGGTATCTGGCATGATGTGCTCCGCATAGACGTTAAAGGAGCAGGGGGGCAATGTACAGCCTTTCTTTCCCAAACTGAAACCAGCTGTTCCACGTCCGGTTCTAACTGTAGTTTCTTGACCTGTATACAGGTTTCTCAGGAGACAGATTAGGTGGTCTGTATTCCCATCTCTTTGAGAGTTTTCCGCAGTTTGTTGTGATCTACACAGTCAAAACACTTTAGTGTAGTCAATGAAGCAGGAGTAGATATTTTCTGGAGCTCCCTTGCTTTCTCTATGATCCAACAAATGTTGGCTATTTGATCTCTGGTTCCTCTGCCTTTTCTACATCCAGTTTGTACATCTGGAAGTTCTTGGTTCATGTCCTGCTGAAGCCTGGCTTGAAAGACTCTGAGCATGACCTTGCTAGCGTGATGTGAGTGTATGGCAGCTTGAACAGTCTTTGGCATTGCCCTTCTTTGGAACTGGGCGTCCCTTGTGGCTCAGCTGTAAAGAATCCTCCTGCAGTGTGAGAGACCTGGGTTCGATCCCTGGGTTGGGAAGATCCCTGGAGAAGAGAACGGCTACACAGTGCAGTATTCTGGCCTAGATAATTCCATAGACCGTCTGTGGGGTCGCAAAGAGTCGGACACGACTGAATGAGTTTCACTCACTTCACTTCTTTGGAATTGGAAAGAAAACTGACTTCTTCCAGTTCTGTGGCCACCGCTGAGTTTTCCAAACTTGCTGACATATTGAGTGCAACACTTTCCCAGCATCATCTTTTAGGATTTTAAATAGCTTAGCTGGAATTCAGTCACCTCCAATAGCTTGTTCGTAATAATGCTTCCCAAAACTCACTTGGCTTCACACTCCAGGTTGTCTGGCTCTAGGTGAGCAACCACATCATCATGGTTGTCCAGGTCATTAAGACCTTCTTGTTCGGTTCTTCTGTGTATTCTTGCCGCCTCTTCTTAATCTCTTCTGCCTCTGTTTGGTCCTTTTCGTTTCTGTCCATTATCATGCCCATCCTTGTACTAAATGTTCCTTTGATATCTCCAATTTTCTGGAAGAGATCTCTAATCTTTCCCATTCTATTGTTTTCTTCTATTACTTTGCATTGTTCATTTAAGAAAACCTTCTTATCTTTCCTTGCTGTTCTCTGGAATTCTGCATTCAGTTTGGTATATCTTTCCCTTTCTCCTTTGCCTTTCACTTCTCTTCTGTCCTCGGTTATTTATAAAATCTCCTCAGACACCCACTTTGCCTTCTTGCATTTTTTTCTCTGGGATGGTCTTGATCCCTGCCTCCTTCACGATGTTATGGACTCTGTCCATAGTGCTTCAGGCACTCTGTCTATCAGATCTGCCCCCTGGAATACGTTCGTCACTTCCACTGTAGGGGTCTGATTTAGGGCATACCTGAACGGCCTAGTGGTTTTCCCTACTTTGTTCAATTTAAGTCTGAATTTTGCAATAAGGAGTTCATGATCTGAGCCATAGTCAGCTCCTGGCCTTCTTTCTGCTGACTGCATAGAATTTCTCCATCTTTGGAGAAAATTTATAATCAGTCTGATTTATGCAAAGAGTATGGTCAGTCTGATCTCAGTATTGACCAGTTTGTGACGTCCGTGTGTTGTCATCTCTTGTGTTTTTAGAAAAGGGTGTTTGCTATGACCAGTGCATCCTCTTAACAAAACTGTTAGCCTTTGCCCTGCTTCATTCTGTACTCCGAGGCCAAACTTGCTGTTACTCCAGGTATCTCTTGACTTCCTACTTTCGTATTCCAGTCCCCTGTGATGAAAAGGATGGCGTTTTCTGGTGTTAGTGCTAGAAGGTCTTGTGGGTCTTCATAGAACTGGTCAACTCCAGCTTCTTAGGCACCAGTGGTTGGGGCATAGACTTGGATTTCTGTGATACTGAAGGGTTTGCCTGGGAAATGAACCGAGACCGTTCTGTCGCTGTTGAGACTGCAAAAGGCACTACATCTCAGAGTCTTCTGTTGACCACGAGGGCTCCTCCGCTGTTTCCAAGTGATTCTTGCCCACAGTAGTAGATACGAAGGTCATTTGAATTAAATTCACCCATTCTGGTTCATTTTAGTTCAGTGATCCCTAAGACGTCGCTGTTTAATCTTGCCATTTCCTCCTCGCCCACATACCATTTACCTTGATTCGTGGACCTAAACTCCAGGTTCCTATGCAAAATTGTTTCGTACAGCATTAGGCTTCAGAAATGAAGTCATTGCTGCTTTGGCCCAGTCACTTCATTCTTTTTGGCGCTGTTAGTAACTGCCCTCTGCTCTCCCACAGTAGCATATTGGACACCTCTGGCCTGGAGTGCTCGTCTTCCAGCGTCAAATCTTTTTTCCTTTTCGTACACTTCATGAGGTTCTTGCAGCAAGAATTCTGGAGTGGTTTGCATTTCCTCCTCCAGCGGACCACACGTTGTCAGAACCCTTCCCTAGGACCTGCCCATCTTGGGAGGCCCGCACAGTGCGGCTCATCATTTCACTGTGTTCCCCAAGCCCCTTTGCCACAACTGGGCCGTGACCCATGAAGGAGCAGCTTCAGTGCGGGCCTGGGGTGGTCTTGTCTTTGGGTCAGGCGCCATTTACAGAGCCCCTTTGTTACCAGAAGTGTGAGGACACCTGTGGGATGTGTCTGGACTGGGGCGGGTGGGGCTGAAGGGTATGGGCACATGGACACACACAAGTCCATAAAGTGCCTTTCAACAAGCGGCCTGAACAAGAAACTGATTAAATTACAGTGTAGTCATCTGATGGATGCTATGCTTCCTTTAAAATTGGAAATAATTTTAATGGCATGGGAAAATGTTCACTCTGTGATATGAGGTTAGAAAGTCAGGACCCTGATAGGCACCACGCGGTGACGACGGGGGAGAGGCGGTCCGGTGTGAGTGCTGATCGCCGTCTTGCCCCACAGCGCTCCAGACCTACAGCTTGGGATGCTTTTATTTCATGAACGTTTACTTCTCCACAGCTTCCAGATCTTTTACGGGGAACATCCGTGGCTTACAAATGGATAGAATTGAGTTATTTGGACAGTCTGTGCCCAGCATCTGGTCTAGACTGAGCTGCAGGTAACGGCCACGCATGCTCTGAGGAGAGCCTGAACCGGCCACAGGAGGGGCACAGCCCCTGGTTCTTCAACTTATGGTGTCACCCCCGCCCCCCAGTTTGCAGTCTTGACCAGCCATGCAGCGTGTCCTTACGGGAAGGCCCTAGAGGCAGCGAGGTCCCGGGAGGTGCCCTCCGCAGAGCGCTCATTCCATAGCCGGTTTATGACGTGGGGAATAAACAAGCCTTTACCTTTCACCAAAGCACTCTGGTTGTTATTTAGGGTGGACGCCCCATCTGCTTCCCAAAGGAATCTTGGCCGCTCATGTAACTATGCTAGACCCAGCAGGGAGCTCCTATAAATAGAAAGCCTGAGGGGTGGTGCCCGGGAAGTTGCTCGAGAGGCCCCGGTCCTCCGTCTCGGGACCTTGGGAGGCTTGCTTAACTTCTATGAACCCACGGCTGACCTCACATTGCTGTCCTGTGAGTAACCGCATGAGAACCGAGTCCCAGCACGCAGGGCAGCCGCCCAGGTCCCCTCCCAGAGGGGCCAGGGCCCCCACCCTCACTGTGAAGGTTCAAGGCCCCACCTTAAGAAGGCAGCAAGCTGCACCCAGTGATGGTCACTGGGCCAGGTGGCAGGACACCCAGGGTGCCCACAGCTGCGGGTCCGCGAGCTTGCCCCAAACATCTCTACCCTGGGGCCCCTCCCGGGACCCCACCGCACACTGCTAGCCATGTCCCTGTTCCCGGGGCCCGCACACAGCTCCTTTCAGAGAAGACGCCAGCCACATGGTTGAGGACTGGACCAGAGCTTCTCTGGAGCATGAACCCAAGCCAGACGTGTCTCCTGCTGGACCAGATAAAGGGCAACAGCTGCGTCCTGGGGATTCTTCCTGTTCAGAACACCTGCCATAAAGGACAAGCTTGCAGGCTCAGTCGTGTCCGACTCTTTACGACCCCATGGGCTGTAGCCCGTCAGGCTCCTCTCTCCGTGGGATGCTCCAGGTGAGAATGCTGGAGTGGGTTGCCATTCCCTTCTCCAGGGGATCTTCCCAACCCAAGGATCGAACCCACGTCTTCTGTGTCTCCGGCATTGGCAGGCGCATTCTTTACCACTGAGCCATGGTGGAGCCCAGTGTAAAAGACACAGCCACCAATACTTGAAGGAAAAATCAGCCAGAAATGGGAATGGCTGGCCAGGGCCTCACTGCCTGGCAGGAAGCCGGTGGTGCCGGGGCCTTGGTGTCCCTAGGGCGAATCTCTCTTCTCAAGGTGCCTGGGCCACATGGGCTGCAGCCAAGATGTGGGTCAGGCAGAAAGCTGCATGGACACTCAGGGATGTGGCCAGCAGAGCAAGGGTGAGCCCCGCACAGGGTGGGTTCCACCTCCTGGAAGTGCCCAGAGCAGTGGCCCGGGGCCCCCCTGCACTGGAGGGTGAAGGGACAGAAGACCTCTGGCTTCTCCTCTGCTTATCACAGAGACACACCTCTCCGTCTTCCCTAAGCTGAGGGTGGTGAGATGTTGAAGAGCGGCACATGGGGGACTTTGACGCTGAAAAGGAAGGTTCAGCTATGCATCTGTCTTCCTGTTGAGTTTGGGAGTATATCTCCTCTCTGCGACTGAGTGGAGAAGTGAGGGGAGGATTCAGGCTTCGGTAGATCAGAGTTGCCCAGGAGCCTGACCTCTGTGCCCCTGGGACGTCTCTGCATCAGGGGTCAGCAGGAGGGGCAGACAGCCTGCTCCCCTGGGACTCTGGGAAGTCCCCATCCAGGCTCCCCCCTCCTGACCCTGCTCCCTCCTCCTGACCCTGCTCCCTCCTCCTGACCTTCCCTCCCCACTTGGGGATGGGTTGGTGGCCCCCGTTCACCTTTAGGGACCCCAGGGCTCCTGGGGCTTCTGCGGGAGGGTGCTCAGCAGTGTTCTCTGGATTCTGACCTCCTACCCTTTATTCTTATTAAGTGTAAAAATCTTGTAAAAATAAACCAAAGGAGCATGGATATTCCCACGGTACAGGAAAGCGATTGGGACGACAATGTTCCTTCTATGTGGCGGGTCGAAAAGGAGGGAGAAGAAAGGAGAAAGTGAAGGACCTCAGGGCCGGTGGCCCAGCAAGGAAGTGACCGGCCTGCCACCTGCTGGACAGCCACTGCTTCCCAGGGCAAAGGCCAAGGGCAAGGCCAGCAGAGCAGCCACAGGTTTGGGAAAATGCCCAGTGGTTACAGCCTGGCTGGGATGCCAACCAGCCCCCAGAGCAGACCTGAAGCGCACTCAGCAGCCTTGCTGGAGGAAAAGAGCAGAGCCTGGTGACGCCATGTCATCTCCCCGTTGCTGAGATCCCACACTGCCCGGACCACCCACACTGCCCGGACCACCCACCCTGAATGGACCGCCCACCCTGCCTGGATCACTCACCCTGCATGGACCACCCACACTGCCCAGACCACCCACCCTGAATGGACCACCAACTCTGCATGGACCACCCACCCTGCCTGGATCACCCACCCTGAATGGACCACCCACCCTGCATGGACTGCCCACCCTGCCTGGATCACCCACCCTGCATGGACCACCCACCCTGCCTGGATCACCCACCCTGAATGGACCACCCACCCTGCATGGACCGCCCACCCTGCCTGGATCACCCACCCTGCATGGACTGCCCACCCTGCCTGGATCAACCACCCTGCCTGGATCACCCACCCTGAATGGACCACCCACCCTGCATGGACCACCCACCCTGCCTGGATCACCCACCCTGCATGGACTGCCCACCCTGCCTGGATCACCCACACTGCCTGGACCACCAACACTGTTCAGAGTCCAGTGTATACGCCCTTTAGGAAAACACAGTAGCTGACACAGTGGGGCACACAGTGCAAGCAGTGGTATCAGCTCATCTTTATCCTAGACAGTGAGACAGGCGCTGTCACTGTGTTACTTCATAGATAAGAAACGCAGCTTGTGCCTCTGCCTGACCCAGCGGTCCTTCCCGAAGTGAGCTGTGCTGTGGTCCTGGGAGTGTCTCTTCTGTTCCTGTGATGATTGAGGAGGGACAGGTGGCCACCCGTGCTGCATGGACGCCCCCTCCTCTGGGGCGGAGATAAGCTAGATGCTTCATAAGCATTATTATGACCAATTCAAGATGAGGATGTTACTGTCCACACCTTTGAGGTTACTTATTAACCTCTAGCTAACTGACTACATGCTTACAAGTTTGCTTAAACAAAAGCTAAATAAGAATCATATCATCCTTCAGGTGGAGGGGAAATACCATAGAAAAAATAAAACAACTCAAAATATAGGTTTAGCAGTAAGTCAACTTCAAATTTTCAAAACTTCTCTTCAAGAAAATATACCTTAAAATGAAAAAAGCAAAAGCTATCGATTGTGAAAAGACATTTGTAACTCATAGAATCGGCAAAAGATCAGCATCTGGAGAACTAGAATTTCTGTAAATCAGTATGAAACAGGCAAGTAATCCGAATATTTTGTTTGAAGTAAAAATCTAATTATCTTATTTACATATTCCTGAGCCAAGGTAACATGCTCTTAATAGAGGATTTTATAATAAACCTTGCTATGAGATACAGCAAGTCTTCCTGACCTTGGAAATGGAAGTCAGAGGAAAACTGCCTGTCACATGAAAGGTGATGAAGGGAAAGAACGCCTGCCACCCCAGAGTCTTATAGCAAGGGTGTTCCCCGAAGTGAACGCAAAATGAAGATGTTTCTAGGCAAGTGCCTTGGACCACAAGGAGACCAAACCAGTTAATTCTAAAGGAAATCAGTCCTGAGTGTCTACTGGAAGGACTGATGCTGAAGCTGAAACTCCAATACTTTGGCCACCTGATGCAAATAAGTAACTCATTTGAAAAGACCCTGATGCTGGGAAAGATTGAAGGCGGGAGGAGAAAGGGACAACATAGGATGAGATGGCTGGATGGCATCACCGACTCAATGGACCTGAGTTTGAGTAAACTCTGGGAGTTGGTGATGGACAGGGAGGCCTGGCGTGCTGCTGGGGTCACAAAGAGTCAGACACGACTGAGCAACTGAACTGACTGAGGCAAGTAAAGCAAATCCACCACAGACACAGCCGGCACCCCCAGGGGAAGACCTCAGCTGAAGGGGACCCACCATGTGGCCGCACAGACCACCAGGCAAAAGAGGAAAGGCGGTGTGGGGACGCGGGCAGGAAGACAGGTCACGAGCTCCGCGAGGTAAGAGGTTCACAGACACGGGCAGGACTGCTGGGGGCGTGGGCACTCAGCAGGGACGTGGGCAGATTGCTGGGAGGGCTGGTGCAGGCCCTCAGCCTTGGCCTTGGTGTCATTTACCCCCAAGTCTCCTGCTGTAGTGAAACACATGAAACACGAGGTCTGTTGTCTCCAAGCGTGTCAGTGCACAGCTCAACGGCATTAGGCACCTCGGTCCAACCATCCCCAGCAGCATCCCTAGAACGTTCTCATCTTCCCGAACTGAGACTCTGCCCCCATTAAACACCGACTGCCCTCCCCCCACCTCTGGGAACCACCATACAACTCTGTTCCTATGAAGTGGAATTCTCTAGGGACTTCATGTAAGTGAGATCACAGGGTATTTGTGTTTTTGTGCCTGGCCTATTTTACTTAGAGCCCTCAAGGTTTTATCCATGCTCTAGCAGGTGTCAAAAGCCCCTTCCTTTTTCAGACTGAACGGTATTCCATGGAGTGGATGTCTCACATTTTGCTCCTTTTTCATCCATCGGTGGACATTTACGTTGCTTCCACATTTTAGCTGTTGTGACTAATACTGCTGTGAACATGAATTCAATTTCGATTCTGCTTTCAATTCTTCTGACTATATCCCCAGAAGTGAAAATCCTGGACCAGATGGTAATTTTATTTTTAACTTTTTGAGTAACCTTCCTACTGTTTTCCATAGAGGTGGCACCAGGTTACCTTCCCACCAGTTATGCACAAAGATGTCAATATCTTCACATCGTCACCAATACTTGCTACTTCTTTTTGGTGGCTTTTTTTTTTTTTTTTTTGATAGAAACCATTCTGCGTGTGCAGCAGTGTCTCATTGCAGTTTTGATTTGCATTTCCTTAATGATTCATGATGTCGAGTGTCTTTTCATGTGAGTATGGGCCATTTGTGTATTTTCTTTGAAGAAATGTCTATTCGAATCCTTAATCCATTTCTGAATTGTTGTTTTGTTGTGGAGTTTCAGAAGTTCTCTATATATTCTGAATGTTAAACCTCATGAGATGCGTGACTTGCAAACGCTTTCTCCCATTCTACTGTTGGTAGTTTTACTCTCTGTATAGAGTCTTTTGATGTTCAAGAGTTTTACATTTTCATGAATTCCATTTTGTCAGTTTTTTCTTTTGTTGTCTGTACTTTCGGAGTCATATCAAAGAAATGTTGCCAAATTCAACGCTGTGAAAATTGTGCCCTATGCTGTCTTCGAAGAGCCATGGTGTTAGGGCTTAGACTTAGGCCATGTATCCATTTTGGTTAATTTTCTTATATGGTGTGAGGTAAGGGTCCAGCTTCAATTGTTGACATTCAGAGCCAGGTAATTCTTTGTTCATGGGAAGGACTGTGCTTTGTAGGATGTTTAGTGATGTCCCTGACCTCTGCTCACTAGATGTCGGGGACTCTGCTCCCGGTGGGACAACCAAAAATATCTCCAGACATTGCAAATGTTGCCCTGGGCAGCAAATTGTGTCTCTGGTTGCAAGACTGGTGACAAGGTGGCCTTCGGGATGGAGGTGGAGCTGTGGACGAAACTCTTGGAGTGAACACAGAGCATTAAGAGGTTGGAGTCCCTCCTGAAAGCCCACTAAGGGAGGTCAGCAGCAGAGGGTTCTCCACAAGCAAGTAGACGGAGGCCTGTGGCCATCTGCTCAGTGACTCCATGGGCAAGGTGGCCCAGGCAGGAGAGATGGAGGCTCTGTGTGGGCTCAGAAGTGCCCGCATCCCCACACCAAGGCTGACCCAGCCACCAACACTGCTGAGCATCCAGTCTGTCTACAGCAGAGGCCACAGCCTCACCTCCAGTGTGGTGCCCTGCTTGAGGGAAAAGAGGATGCTCCCCGGGGACAAGCTGATTAACTGCAAACCCTTCTTTTATGGAGGGGCTGCACTTGGGCCTTACAACAGAGCTACAGCGTGCTCTTGGATCAGAGGACTCAGCTTGTAAAATACGTTTACCTGTGGAGTCAACGCATTCCCGTTAAAAATCCCAGTGAAACTTTTGCTATAGTCGACAGACCCACTCGAGGCCACGAAGAGCCCAGAACACGCTTGAAGGTGAAGAAGACAGGGGGTGTGGACAGAATGTGCCCACCCCCCCGCCCCCTCCCGTGTCTGTGTCGAAGCCTTAACACTCAGTGAGGCCGTTTGGAGATGCAGTCTCCGAGGAAGTAATTAAGGTTAAATAAGGTCATACGAGCTGTCTCTAATCTGCAGTGCCTGGGACCTTCATGGGAAGAGGAGAGCAGGGCACAGACTCGTACCAGAGGACGACCTGGGCCTCGGGGAGAAGACAGCCCCCGACCTGCCCAGGGAGTGGCCTCAGGAGGAGCCTGGATCTTGGATGGACAGCCTCCAGACCTGAGGGACCGTGTGTCCATGTCCAAGTGGCCCAGCCCGAGCAGACTGCAGTGGGGGCCGGGCGCCCCTGGGAGTCTGGGCCAACATCTACAGCACTGAGGAGAGGCTGGATTTGGCGTGAGGTTAAGTGAGTGGATGGTGGCGGCTATGGGGAACCCAGAGAGCACACGGCCCCTTGACTCGTGGCAAAGGTACTTGCCAGGTCACAGGGAAAGGATGGGCATTGTGAGTCTAGCGTGCTGGGACGAGTGAGTGTCTATTCGGAAAAAAAGCCTAGGCGTCCATTCGGAAAGATTTCTTAAACACGACACAAAATACACTAACCGTGAAACACAGATAAATCTGACTGCATTGAAAGGAAACTCTCTTATCCACTCAGAAGACACGGTTTTAAGGGAGGAAAGGCTGGAGGCCCGAAGGCCTATGACCATACACGGGTAAAGAAACCATCGGTGTCGGTTACATAAAGAGCTCCCAGAATCGGCCGCTACTGAGCAAGTGAGTGTGTGTGTGTGTGTGCGCGCACACACACACAAACAGAGCAGAGGGTGGATCAAAAGTTCAGCAGTGTAGTCATCATGGAAACCCCAATACCCAGAGAGGAAGCACGTAAACAGACACCAGCAACCGAGCAAATGCAAGCAGAACCAAGGCGAGACACCACTTTGCAGAAAGTCTGAAACGCAGAGACCTGCTCACCCCGCGCTTCAGGAACCTGGGGTGCGGGAATCTCTGCCGCGCGGACGGGGCCCGGGAAGGGAACGACTGGCTGCGTGCTCCCAGCTCGGTTCCAGCACACGTGCAGCACGGCCGTGTTTCCCCAGAAGAGCTCTCGCACCAGGGATAGCCCCACCCAGACCAGCCTGTCACCGGCAGACCCCCCCCCCCCGACCCGCCCATGGATGCCGCGACGCCTGCCTTTGACTGATGGACAGCCTCCCCCGGGGGTCTGGGAGGTCACTGTGGGGCCTGTGCACAATCCACCCCCGAGCGACTGCCCCTCCACGTTCTACCTGCCACCAGGGTCACGAGCAGGGCGGGCATGGTCTGGGCCTGCACCCACCCTTGTCCCTCGGGATGAAGAGACCACCACATCCTCCCCACCCAGGGCCTCGCCTCCCTCTGCCCTGAGTCTTCGGGACCAGTCTCACTCTGTCCCTTCTCTCTGTCCATGCCCTCGCCTCCAGACCCCGTCCCTTTGCCCCTGTGCGGCACAGGGGGCCGCACTAGATCGTCCCTGAAAGCCCTGAAAGCCGGGGTCCCACCTAGACTGCCCGCTGGCAGGTCCCACCCCCAGGCCACGGCCCCCCATCCCCAGCATGCTCGCTCCCGGCCACCACCCTCTACGGTCACTCCCGGCCGAGCTGCCAGGGGGAGATGCATGCAGGCCCTTTCCCGGGCCCTCCGCTCGGGAGTCCCGGCACCCACCCGCCTGGCCCTGGCTGCCCCAGCCTCGCCAACCTGGTCCCGCCAACCCCACCCCTGCCGGGAACGGGCACCTCCCGTCGCTGACACCCAGGCCTGCCCTGCCGCACCTCATGCCCCGCCCACGAATGCCCCCGAGTTTCCCTCTTCGGCCTCCCATTTTCCGCAGTCACCCTGGGACCCTCTTGGCAAAGCACCCTGAGTTTAAGCGGATCCTGGCCCTCCTGCCGTCCGCGTCCTTGACCTGGCAGCCTCTTCGGGGGATGCCGTCCGCACGTGGACACACTGTGTGTCCTCGTGGAAGACAAGGCTTCCGCCGGAGCTCCCTCGCTGTCCCTCCCACCGCTCCCCCGAGACACATCGGCTGCCCCCAAGCCCGTCCTCCAGCCCCAGGTTGGCCTGCCTCCCTCGGCCCGCCCGGGGACCGCCCGCCCAGTGCGGCCTCGCCGTCAGAGTGCTGTCGAGCTGGCCAAGATGTCCCCACCACGCTGCCGGCCGGCAGTGGGTGCCTCCTGAGCCTCGTCTCCTGCTCTGGGGTGGGCGGTGCGGCCACACCGGGACTCGGGGTGGCCTTGCTGCCCCCACAACGTCCAGCCTGGGAGGGACGCAGCCTCGGCCCCCTGCTGCCAAGGGTGAGGCCGCCGGGCCCAGTCCCTTCCCAGCCCTGGGTCGTTCATCAGGTGGATGCGGGCCGGGCCAGGCCTCGACAGGCTCTCGCCAGGACCCCAGGGGCCGGCCGTCTGCCGCGGCAGGGAGGTGGGTGCACGTGTGCTCCTGCCCGGGGAGATTTCTGGGGCCGGGGAGCCCCGCATCTTGTCAGCGTCCCGTCCAGGAGCACAGCGTCCCACCTTCGTTTCTTCACCGTCCTGGGCCTTCGGGACTTGGCTACCTGAGGGCCAGCACGCGCACCAGCAGGAAGGACGTGGGGTCGCTGACAGCTGGCGGGCTGGGAGGGATCCTCAGCCACCCATAGCCACACTGCGCACGCCCAGGGGTGACCGCCCAACGCAGACCACAGCCCCGTGGGGAGTGTTATGGCCAAGTCACCCCCACGTGCGAAGAGGTCGCTGGACTCAGACAGGACACAGTCTGTCTGGTCTTAACTGATGTCAGGCTGGGCGTCAGTTTTTAGTTTGATTTAATACCATAGCCCTGAAGCTCCATTTTCCCTTAGAGCTGAAAGATTTATTCTTTGCACTTTTACCAAAAGCTACGTGCTTATAAGGAATAATCACACTTCAGACTCTGCCAGTTTAAGTTTGTGGAAATATGGGGCGGCTACCATTCACCCTTTCCTGCTCAGTGTAGAAACAGCCAAGTGCATGTGCCCAGAGGGGATGCCAAGGAGACCCTGGCCCGTGGCCCCACCGAGCCCCGGGCTCTGACGGCTGGCATGTCCACCAGGATGGGGCCCGTGCGCTTGGAGGGTCATTGCCCCTCCAAGGGTCCCCGAAGCCCAGCAGCCTCCCCGGCTCAGCCCTGCCCCCGCAGCTCCAGGCAGGGGCGCCGAGTGGCCTTGGGGGCCCCCTGCTGCTCCTGAAGGCAGTGCTGGCCTGAGGTCACCACAGGCGCAGGGAGCCCAGGACCCCAGCAAGGACCCACACACACTCCGGGAGGCCCGCACCACAGGCAGGTGTGGACCCAACCCGACGCACGCGCCCACCCAGGACAGGCCACGGAGCCATGAGGGGTCCACACAGTCACGAGGAAGGGGGCCCACTCGGAGAGCCACTGCAGGCTGGCCACAGAGTCCCCACCACTGCTGTTCTGGCGAGCGGCGGGCGCCGGCTCTGGCTGAGGGCTGGCAAGCACCCATGAGTGCCTGGTGTCCACCAGCCAGCCCAGCATCACAAGGGCACACGGGCAGAGTCTCGGGCCCACAGGCTGGACGAGGGACACCCACCATTCTCCCCGCTGCGCTCAGGCTGTCCGACTGTGGGTTCCCACAGCTGCAGGAGACTGCCTGCTTCTCTCGGGCCAATTTATCCTAAATCTTCTCCACACCTTGCCTCTGCTGACCGCACGCTCGCCCTGCACCAGCCATCTCCGCAGAAGCCCCTGGCTCCTTCCTCGCCATCCCCAGGGGCGGCTTTGAACCTGCAGGCATTCAAGCCCTTGCAGGGAGCCCACTTCCCTGTGCTGGGAGATAAAGGGCCAGCCCACCCATCAGGAGACTGGCCTGCCCGTTGCATGAAATAGGAGCAGATGAAGAAACAGGATTTGATTGGTGCTTTATCAGGTGCCCCGGTCTCTGCCTGGAGCTCTGCCCCGGGATGGGGGCGCACCATCCCTGATGATACCCTCTGAAGGCCCAGCACTGGGCCGCGGGGTTCTTGCCACGGGGTCTGCAGCCGGGCATGCGTGTCACAAGCCTCCCTGTGTCCTCGGGCGCCCCAGGACCTCTGCTCCCGCTGGACCCCCTTCCTCCACGCTGGGCTCAGGTTCCTGGGCCCTCATCCCAGCTCCTCCTCCCACGCCCCTGTGCCCACTGCGAATGAGGACTGCTGGCCGGGGGCCAGGAGGTGGGCTGGGGACAGAGGCCTGGCCTGGCGCACGGTGTCGGAACTGTTGCAGGGGAGAGGCACCCACGTGGGTGACCCTGCATGAGGCTGTTGGAGCCTCGGGGAGAGGAGGACGCAGGAGGTGAGGAGCAGACTTGTTCCCAAAGAGGCCAAGGGTGTGAGCACCTTGAGGACAAGGGGACCCGACTTTTCACCTGTCAGCACAGGGAGTTGCAGGTTTCAAGGGAGAAGGCGCCAGTAAGCTCTGTCTTGGATTGGAAGTGATGGTACCTGTGCGAGCACGTCATTTTCAAAACGCACAGGTGGATGCAGACATCACTGGAGGGGCCACAGCCTGTAACAGAGGCAACGAAGACCTTGGCATCCGGTCCTATCACTTCATGGCAAATAGGTGGGGAAACAGTGGCTGACTTTATTTTTCTGGGCTCCAAAATCACTGCAGATGGTGACTGCAGCCATGACATTAAAAGACACTTGCTCCTTGGAAGAAAAATTATGACCAACTTAGACAGCTTATTCAAAAGCAGAGAGATTACTTTGCCAACAGAGGTCCGTCTAGTGAAGGCTATGGTTTTTCCAGTGGTCATGTATGGATGTGAGAATTGGACTATAAAGAAAGCTGAGAGCCAAAGAATTGATGTTTTTGAATTGTGGTGCTGGAGAAGACTCTTGAGAGTCCCTTGGACTGCAAGGAGATCCAACCAGTCCATCCTAAAGGAAATCAGTCCTGAATATTCATTGGAAGGACTGTTGTTGAAGCTGAAACTCCAGTACTTTGGCCACCTCATGCGAAGAGTTGACTCATTGGAAAAGACCCTGATGCTGGGAAAGATTGAGGGCAGGAGAAGGGGACGACAGAGGATGAGAGGGTTGGATGGCATCACTGACTCAATGGACATGAGTCTGAGTGAATTTCGGGAGTTGGTGATGGACAGGGAGACCTGGTGTGCTGCAGTCCGTGGGGTTGAAAGAGTCGGACACGACTGAGCGACTGAACTGGACTGAACTGGAGATGTAACAGCCTGTGTGCTGCCTGCCTCAGAGCAGGGGGGCTGGGGAGGGACCCGCAGCCCGAGACCCCTGAGCAGGCCCAGTGCCCAGACCTGGGTTTCTGAGACGGTCCTCACCAGAGGAGCCCGGAGCTACCTAGGGGATGAATGATCCAGGGCTGGGGCGAGCAAGGCACAAGGGGGCCAGAAATCTTGGGTCAGAAAGTGAGGAGCTGTTTAAGAAAGGCGGGGCCACATGGAAGGAGCATGAGCCAGCATGAGCGGGCTGCCCCTGGCTGAATCTGGTGCAATTTGGTCACGAAAATAAAGAATGACAGGAACAAATTATAACCCACTGAATGTGACCAGGCTACAGGAGCCCAGATTTACAGCAAAGAAGACACAGAAAATTTGAGGACTCATGTGCTGTAACTAAAGATCGTGCGTGTGCAGCTAAGACCTGCCACAGCCAAATGAATAGATGAAAGTGAATGTTCTCTAAAAACTATGCATTTGTAGCTTAATCAGCTTGCAAGAGCAGACTCATTGGAAAAGACCCTGATGCTGGGAAAAGCTGAAGGCAAAAGAAGAGGGCAGCAGAGCTTGGAACGGTTGGATGGCGTCGCCTACTCAATGGATGTGAACTTGAGCAAATTCTGGGAGACAGCGGAGGACAGGGAGGCCTGGTGTGCTGCCGCCCATGGGGTCACAAAGGGTCGGGCACAACTTAGCGACTGAACGACGACAACCGCCAACAGTAACCGCTTGCAAGGCTGTTGGGCGGGTCTAGGCAGCCTGTTGTGTTTCTACCTGTAATTGAAGCAAAGTTACTTGTAGGTCTTTTTCTAGACCATTGGAGAGTAAATCATAAATGAGATGCCCCTTCATCCCCCTGTACATCCGAGTCAGGACGCCAAGGCAGTTTGTGGCCACACTCTGGTCCTCAGATTCCGTGTGTCCTTCAGCAGAGACTCCAGCCCCACGCTGAGCGTAGTTTTAGCTGTCACCCTTGACAGTTCCAGTTCTTTTATTTTGCAGAAAGTGCCTGAGTTGGGTCTGTTGGGGGGACTCCTCAGGACTACAGGCAGATTACAGGCCTGCGGCAGGAGGTCCCTGAGGCGGGGCCAAGCTTCCCCACAAGCTCTGCCTGGCAGGACTCCCACTTTCTAAGAAAACACTGGTACAGTTTATGTCAGGGAATGTTTGCCTGCGCTCTCTTCCAGGGGTTTTGTGGGGTTGTGTCTTTTGTTTGCCTTTGAGCCATTTTGAGTTTATTTTTGTGGGTGGTGTGAGAGAGTTCTAACTTCATTGATTCGTATATGGCTGTCCAACTTTCCCAACACCACTTGCTGAAGAGGTTGTCCTTTTCCTACTTTATATTCTTGCCTCCGTGGTCAGAGGTGGCTGGCCACTGGTGCCTGGGCTCCTTTCTGGGCCCCCTCTGCTCCCTGGAGCTGTGTGTCTGTGTTTACGCCAGCGCCACACTGTTTTGATTGCTATAGCTTCGTAGTGTTGTCTGAAACCTGGGAGGGTTCCAGCTTTGTTCTTTCCCCTTAGGATTTGCTTTGGCCATCCTGGGTCTTTTGTATTTCCGTTAAATTTAGGGCTATCTGTTCAAGTTCTGTGAAAACTGTTGTGGGTGATTTGACAGGGGAAGTGTTAAGCCTGGCAATTGACCAGATAGTCTGAGTAAAGGGCTTTCTGGGCAGCTGTTACGGACAACAGCCGTGGAGACTCTGGGAAAGGACTAGCCATGGGGGGTGACTGCATCATATTGGGGTGCATCACGAAGCCTGGATAAGCAGGCCCAGCTCCAGGGCACAAAAGAGCAGCCCGTGGAGGAGTGGAAGTCTGGCAGAAGGTGCCCAAACATGAGGGAAAACACTGCTGCAGCGTGGTTGGCTTTGAAGCTCGGAGGCCGCCTCAGTGACTGATCACTTCCGGGGTGAAGACTGAGTGTCTGGGGGCCCACTCTTCGTGTGAGCCTCATTCATCCCTCTCGACTTTTCTACCATATGTGTGTGTTTTCTGCTTGAATAAATAAATAAAACATGACCTCACACACTATGCGAATGCCAGCTGCTTCTCTCCCGGAGCACGAGCTGGCCTGCAAGGCATGGAGAGAGCAGGCCTGGCTCCCTGGCAGGACCGCTGACCAGCAGAGCCGGCCAGGCCTTCAGCCTCTCCCTGGGCTCCCAGCCGGGCCAGGCGGCCCGCCATCCCTGGGTTCCACAGCCCCTTCTGGGGCAGACGCATGAAGAGGAGGTGATTCCCGGGGCACAGAGGGCAGGGCTGGCCCAGCCGCTAGGTGAGATCCTCCCAACTCAAGACTCCATGCTTATCACCCCGCACCCTCCTCTGAATTGAGCCAGCTGCCCAGCAATCATGAGTCATTATGTTGTTATATAACTTCTTTCTTGCTTGCTTTTTTTTTTCAAAAGCAGCTTTATTGAGATATGATTCACATGCCAGGTAGTTAGTCTATTTGAAGTGTGTGTTACGATGGTTTTCAGAGGATTCCTGGTCATGCATCCCTCCCCACAGTTTATTTTAGACCCTCCCTGCCCCCCTGGCTCTCCCCCTGCACACTCCCTCCCCGGCCCCTGCAATGACCAGTCTGCTCCCTGTCTCAGGGGATTTGCCTGTTTGGGGCATCTCGTGAGAAGAACCGCAGCCAGGCGGCCTGGCACCTCGTTCTCTCCTGCAGCGGGGCGTTTCCAGGGTTCACCCGTGCTGAAGGGGGTGTCAGCGCTTCACTTGTCTTTGTTCCAAGTAATACTCCGCTGTGTGGATGGACTCTCTTGCCAGTCTATGCCCATTTGGCTATTGTAAGTTCATATCAGCGTGAACAGCTGCATATGAGTTTTCTTTTAATGTGCAGAGCATATATTTAGGAGCAGATATCACACAAGGTATTGGTTGCTCCTATTCCTCCCAATGGGCTTCCCAAGTGGCTCAGTGGTAAAGAAGCCACCTGCCAATGCAGGAGAGGCAGGAGACGCAGGTCCAGTCCCTGGTCGGGAAGATCCCCTGGAGAAGGCAGTGGCACCCACTCCAGCGCTCTTGCCTGGAGAATCCCAGGGACAGAGGAGCCTGGTGGGCTGCGGTCCACGGGGTCGCAAAGAGTTGGACTCAGCTGAGCACTGCTGCTGCTGCTGCTGCTAAGTCGCTGCGGTCGTGTCCGACTCTGTGCGGCCCCATAGACGGCCGGCCACCAGGCTCCCCCGTCCCTGGGATTCTCCAGGCAAGAACACTGGAGTGGGTTGCCATTTCCTTCTCCAATGCAGGAAAGTGAAAAATGAAATTGAAGTCACTCAGTCGTGTCTGACTCATAGCGACCCCATGGACTGCGGCCCACCAGGCTCCTCCGTCCATGGGATTTGCCAGGCAAGAGTACTGGAGTGGGGTGCCATTGTCTTCTCCCAACTGAGCACAGTCCTTATTTATTTCCTCCAAACTAGGCTTATTCTTCTCAACCACTTATCCTTTCAAATTTTTATTGTGGTAAAATACATATGACATAAAATTTCTCGTTTTAGCCAGTTTTAAGTGTTCATTGGTATCACCACCGCCCAACTCTGCAAGTCTTCATCCTGGAGAACTGAAACCGTTTAAACAATTGTTTATTGTCCCCCAAAACAACACTGCCCTCCCCCACCCCAGCCCGGCCCCACAAGCCCACCTTCTGCGCCCATGACTGGGCTCCTCTCAGTACCTGATGTTATGAAACCAAGCAGCCTTCGCCCTTGTGCCTGGCTCACGTCTCGGAGCACAGCATCCTTGCGCTCGGGTCATGTTGGAGCCTGCGTCAGACTGTCCTTGGGCCTCAAGGCTGAGCGAGGCTCCTCCGTGGGCTGGTTTGGTCTCAGCCTGCAGACGCTGACACACCTCCAGGGAGGCCCAGGTTCACCTGGGCCTTGCGGTGCCCCACAGACAGTTCCCAGAGACAGGCTGTGGCTGCACCAGCCCGTGTGGCCTCACTGCGATTGCAAGACGCCCGCAGCGATGACCGTCAGGGAACCCTGAGAGGACAGGCCCGTCACTCACAGGTCCTGGAGGGCCCGCGGAGCGGGCACAGCATGGGCACAGGTCACAGGGGGAGAGGGGATCGGGCTCTGCCTTTGGGGGGTGAGGGTGGGGCCTGCGGCCTGGGGGTTCACTCTTCAGCAGTGAATTGAAGGCAGAATGGTGGGAGTTGAGGAAGGAGGGGAGAGGGGGTCACTGCGGTGGTCTGCTGTGTGGGTCACCAGGGCATTTGGGAAGCGGAAGCTCAGGCTGGCGGTGGTTGGCCCGGCTCCTCACTGGGCACCTTGCTGGTGACCCCACTGCAGTGTGCTCATCCGGGGGCCAGCAAAGGCCGTCCATCTAAGGAAGAAATAGAAACTATTACTCAAGCCAAGGTGAGGATTATCACCCAGGAAGAGCCTCTCAGAAAGCTGACTGGTCATCAGAGGTCAACCCACAGCGACGCGGGTTTCTGAGACAGGCTCTGCGTGACCTGCCATAGGTCGTTGGCACACTCCAGGTCTGTGAGGGCAAGGTGGGGTCCTGGTGACCTGCATGAGGCCAAGAAGGAATGCTGTCTTCAGGGAGCTGTCTTGTTGGTGCTGGGCGAACATCGCTCTTCAAGGCTGAGCAGGTGTCCCTGCTAATGGGGAGGTGGGTCAATGCAGATACAGACGCATAGTGTGCGGGGTCAGGGGAAGACAGAGGAGCAAACAGCGGATTCTTGTCATCTCCCCGTGAAATATGGATTTTATTTCATAGGCGTTACACCATGGTCAGAGAAGCAGGCTGTCAGGCAAGTTATGCCAACTGAAAAAATGCACAGCCTAGAAGCTGAGAATTGTTTCATTTGGGGACACTCCTGAGGACTCCAGTCCAGGAGACAGACTCTCGGTTGCTCTGAGACTGATTTGAAGAAGTTGGGAGGAGCCAGGATATATTGGAGTTTTTTGAAGCAAAAAAAGAGTGTGGTCAAGCCTCAGAACCTGACGGCCAGTCACCAGATACCTCCAGTTAATGCGTCGAGCGCTCTCTCTGGCTCACTGCCCTCGTCCCTCTGTGCGCACCTTGTCCTGCACCTAGGGCCAGAATCCTGCCTTTCTCCATCCTGAGAGCCCTCAGGATGCCCTGCTGGAGGTGGTGGGCAGCTGTGATGTGGCGGCTTGATGGCCGCATCTTCTTTCGTCTGCTGGCAGGTGACATTTCTTGTCCGCAGTTTCGACGCATAGAGCAGGTTTGACCCATTCGTTTGTCGATGCGCACTTGACATGCTGCTGAGCTCAGCCTGCTAGTGTCTGGGGAGGATCTTCATGAGGACAGTGCACGCGTGCTGCGCTGCTTCAGTTGGCTCTTTGCAACCCGCTGGACTGTAGCCCACCAGGTTCCTCTGTCCATGGGATTTTCCAGGCGAGAACACTGGAGTGGGATGCCATTTCCTCCTCCAGGGGATCTTCCCGACCCAGGGGTCGAGCCAAAGTCTCCTACGTCTCCTGCACTGCAGGTGGGTTCTTTACCCCTAGCACCAGCTGGGAAGCCCATAAGGACATTGGTCTGTAGCTTTTTATCGTCTAGGTCTTGTCTGGCCCAGCTGTCAGGCAATGCCACCCTTATAGAATAGTAAGGATATGTCTCCTCTTCAGTCTTTTTTTGGAAAAGTGTGAGAAGGATTGGTCTTAGCGCTTTGAATGTCTGATTTTTGGAGAATTCACCAGGGTCAGCCATTGAGTGCTCAGCTCGGTTTTCTTTGCTGAGAGACGTTTGATTCACTGATTCAGTCTCCTTCTCAGTTTAACATAAAGTCCATTCAGATCTCCTACTCACTGCTTCTTGCTGGTTTAGGTTTTGTTTCTCGGAACGTGTGCTTCATCTGTTGCCCAACTGGGTCACGTTTGCTCACAAGGCCCTCTTCTAACCCTTCTCATGTCTGCAGAGTTGGCAGTAATGCCCCCGCTTTAATTTCTGACTCTAGCGTTTGAGCCTTCTGTTCCTGTTAGTTCGTCTGGTAGGACCTGTCGACTGTTCATCTTTTCAAAGAGCTACCTTTTGCTTATGTCTGCTTTGTTTTCCCATTTGCTAGTCTTTATCTCCATTCTAATCTTTACTATTTCTTTCCACTAGCTGCTTTGGGTTTAGCTTTTGTTCTCTAGTCTGTTTAATCTGAGAAGTGGAATATTTCCTTCCATATCAGTAAACGAAGAACATCACAGTCCTCAGTGATTTCAGCCCTCCAACAAGAGCTGGTGAGCGCTGAGGGGACCCAGGGGAGAAGAACCCCTGCCGTCTGGCCCTGGGTGCAGCCTTTCCCCCAGGGAGCCCTGAGGGGCACAGGCCGTGAGCACACGGGGCCTGGTCCAGGGAGCCGAGGTGCCTACCGAAGTGAGCCCAGACTTGCGCATCCTCCCGAATACAGAAAAGCGCTACATTCCTTAGCTTGGGATGTCCGGTTTTCTTTAATTAGCAATAATCTTGATGTTCCTGCCACTTGTCCTTTGTTGCAGAAACCGCTATATACCCAAGCTCCCCCACACCTCCTCAAAGAAGTTCCTCAGGACTGTCTGAGACACTGCTCCCCGGGCTGCAGTCCTCATTTTGCCCCAAATAAAACTTCACTCACAACTCTGACACTGTGCAATTTTCCCCCTAACGAACTGTAAAATTAAGCTCTTGATTTGAAATCTGTCTTCTTTCTAAGATGTGATCACAGTCATACCCACTTAGCAGCATGTGGACAAAAAACAAAAATCACATTCACGCCTAAAGGCTGAGAGGTGTGTTTTATTCAGCGGGCATTCTAAGGCCTTCAGGCCCAAGAGACTGCAGCTCAAGTGACCCGGAGAGACCTGCTCCGAGAAAGGGGCCGAGATAGATAGGAGTTTGCAGCAAAGGGCAGGGGTAGGAGCAAGAGACTCAGCTCAGCTCAGTCGCTCAGTCGTGTCCGGCTCTTTGTGACCCCATAGGCTGCAGCACGCCAGGCCTCCCTGTCCATTGATAACTCCCGGAGCTTACTCAAACTCATGTCCATCGAGTCAGTGATGTCATCCCACCATCTCATCTTCTGTCGTCCCCTTCTCCTGCCTTCAATCTTGCCCAGCATCAGGATTTTTTTTCCCATGAGTCAGTTCTTCATATCAGGGGGCCAAAGTGTTAGAGTTTGAGCTTCATCATCAGTCCTTCCAACGAATATTCAGGACTGATTTCTTTTAGGATGGACTGGTTGGATCTCCTTGCAGTCCAAGGGACTCTCAAGAGTCTTCTCCAACACCACAGTTCAAAGGCATCAATTCTTCAGTGCTCAGCTTTCTTTATAGTCCAACTCTCACATCCATACATGACCACTGGAAAAACCATAGCCTTGACTAGACAGACCTTTGTTGGCAAAGTAATGTCTCTGCTTTTTAATATGCTGTCTAGGTTGGTCATAGCTTTTCTTCCAAGAAGCAAGCATCTTTTAATTTCATGGCTGCAGTCACCGTCTGCAGTGATTTTGGAGCCCAAGAAAATAAGGTCTGTCGCTGTTTCCACTGTTTCCCCATCTATTTCCCATGAAGTGATGGGACCGGATGCCATGATCTTCATTTTCTGAATGTTGAGCTTTAAGCCAGCTTTTTCACTCTCCTCTTTCACTTTCATCAAGAGGCTTTTTAGCTCCTCTTCACTTTCTGCCATAAGGGTGGTGTCATCTGCATATCTGAGGTTATTGATATTTCTCCCGGCAATCTTGACTCCAGCTTGTGCTTCTTCCAGCCCAGCATTTCTCATGATGTGCTCTGCATGTAAGTTAAATAAGCAGGGTGACAACATACAGCCTTGACATATTCCTTTCCTGATTTGGAACCAGTCTGTTGTTCCATGTCCAGTTCTAACTGTTGCTTCCTGACCTGCATACAGATTTCTCACGAAGCAGGTAAAGTGGTCTGGTATTCCCATCTCTTTCAGAATTTTCTGCAGTCTGTTGTGATTCACACAGTCAAAGGCTTTAGTGTAGTCAATAAAGCAGAAGTAAATGTTTTTCTGGAACTGTCTTGCTTTTTCTATGACCCAGTGGACGTTGGCAATTTGATCTCTAGTTCCTCTGCCTTTTCTAAATCCATCTTGAACTTCTGCGAGTTCACGGTCCACGTACTATTGAAGCCTGGCTTGGAGTATTTTGAGTCAACAAAAGAGTCTGAAAAGCAGTACTTGGGTGCAATTTCAAAAATGACAGAATGATCTCTGTTCATTTCCCAGGCAAATCATTCAATATCACAGTAATCCAAGTCTATGCCCCAAGCAGGAATGCTGGAGAAGCTGAAGTTGAACAGTTCTATGAAGACCTACAAGACCTTCTAGAACTAACACCCCCCAAAAGATGTCCTTTTCATCATAGGGGACTAGAATGTAAAAATAGAAAGTCAAGATACCTGGAGTAACAGGCAAATTTGGCCTTTCAGTACAAAATGAAGCAGGGCAAAGGCTAACAGAGTTTTGCCAAGAGAACGCACTGGTCATAGCAAACACCCTCTTTCAACAACACAAGAGACAACTCTACACACGGACATCATCAGATGGTGAATACTGAAATCAGAGTGATTATATTCTTTGAGCCCAAAGATGGAGACTCTCTATACAGTCAGCAAAAACAAGACCAGGAGCTGACGGTGGCTCAGATCATGAACTCTTTATTGCCAAATCCAGACTTAATTGAAGAAAGTAGGGAAAACCACTAGACCATTCAGGTGTGACCTAAATCAAATCCCTTACGATTATACAGTGGAAGTGAGAAACAGATTCAAGGGATTAGGTCTGTTAGAGTGCCTGAAGAACTGTGGATGGAGGGTTGTGACATTTTACAGGAGGAAGGATCAAGACCATCCCCAAGAAAAAGAAACGCAAAAAGGCAAAATGGTTGTCTGAAGAGGCCTTACAAGTAGCCAAAAAGAGAAGAGAAGTTAAAGGCAAAGGAGGAAAGGAAAGATATACTCATCTGAGTGCAGAGTTCCAAAGAATATCAAGGAGAAATAAGAAAGCCTTCCTTAGTGATCAATGCAAAGAAATAGAGAAAAACGATAGAATGGGAAGGACTAGAGATCTCTTCAAGAAAATTAGAGATACCAAGGGAACATTTCATTCAAAGATGGGCTCGATAAAGGACAGAATTGGTATGGACCTAACAGAAGATATTAAGAAGAGGTGGCAAGAATACACAGAAGAACTTTACGAAAAACATCTTCATGACCCAGATAACCACGATGGTGTGATCACTCACCTAGAGCCAGACATCCTGGAATGTGAAGTCAAGTGGGCCTTAGGAAGAATCACTATAAACAAAGCCAGTGGAGGTGATGGAATTCCAGTTGAGCTGTTTCAAATCCTGAAAGATGATGCCGTGAAAGTGCTGCACTCAGTATGTCAGCAAATTTGGAAAACTCAGCAGAGGCCAGCTGGAAAAGGTCAGCTTTCATTCCAATCCCAAAGAAAGGCAATGCCAAAGAATGCTCAAACAAAAGATTACTGCCAATGAAAGACGACTCTGGACTTCCTGGTGGTCCAGTAGTTAGGGCACCGGGCTGCCAGCACAGGGAGCATGGGGTCATCCCGGTCGGGGAACAAAGGCCCCCACACAGTCAAAGCCTAACGATTCAGCACTTACCAGAAGGTGCAAGAGTCTGCGCTCACTGAAGCCACTCCTTTGACTTGCACCTCAGCTACCTGGGACGAAGGTGCCGTGTTCACATCCTCAGCTTCCCCAGGCTGTGCCGCTGCACGTGGCTGGGCAGGCTGATGGCTGCTAGCTGGCAGGCACTCTTTCCTTCATGAGCTGCTCAGGGCCCAGCAGCTCACCACCGTGGGTGGTTGCAGCCGCCAGGACTGCGACACCTTTGTTTGCTGCTGCGGCAGGAGCCAGTCCGTTTCACCACCACTCTGCCTGCAGCCTCTGAGTTCTGCTATGTTTCCATTTTCACTCATCTAAGGACTTTCTAATTTCCCTCGTGATTCTTCTCTGACTCAGTGACTGTGCTGCTTAATTTCCACCGGTGTATGAATTCGCCATCTGTTGCAGATTCCTAGCTTTCTCTGTTACAGTCGGAGAAGATACTCAGCATGACAGTTATCTTTTAAAATCTGTTGAGACTCGCTTCGTCGCCTAACGTGTGGTCTGTCTGGAAAATGTCTGGTGTGCATCCAAGAGGAGTCTCCGCGCTGTCGTGTTGGGCGGAGTGCTCTGTTAGGCCCAGTCAGTTGTCGTGGGTTCGAGTCCTAGTTCCCTACTGGCCTTCCGTGTGGTTGGCGTGTTCATTGTTGCGAGTGGCGTGTTGAAGTCTCCGGCTATTACTGTAGAATCGTCTGGTTTTCCAGCTCTGTTGGTGTTGGCCTCATAGCTTTTGACGGTCTGGTATTAGGTGCATATTTATAACTGTTGTGGCTACTTGCTGCTGCTGCTGCTGCTCAGTCGCTTCAGTCGTGTCCGACTCTGTGCGACCCCATGGACTGCAGCCTGCCAGGCTCCTCCGCCCCTGGAGTGTCCAGGCGAGAGCACGGGAGCGGCGCCGCCGCCTCCTCCAATGCAGGGAAGTGAAAAGTGACAGTGAAGTCGCTGAGTCGTGTCCGACTCTGTGCGACCCCATGGACTGCAGCCCGCCAGGCTCCGCCGCCCCTGGAGTGTCCAGGTGAGAGCACGGGAGCGGCGCCGCCGCCTCCCACTCGCTGTGCTGGACCTTCTGTTTATGCGTGATTTCCTTCTTCATCTCTTGCGCCGTCTTCTTATTTCACGTCTGTTTTGTCTGATATCAGTGCAGCCACCCTTACTCTTTCTTGTCACTGTTTGCATGGAGCGGCTTTTTCCAGCCTTTCACTCTATGTGTGTCTTTGGATCTCTGCATCACAGACTCACTGGACATGAGTTTAGGTGAACTCCGGGAGTTGGTGATGGGCAGGGAGGCCTGGCATGCTGCGATTCATGGGGTCACAAAGAGTCGGACACGACTGAGCAACTGAACTGAACTGAGCTGAGCCTTTTGCAGACCACCTTTCATCGAATCATAAGTTTTTATCCATTCTGCAAATCTCTGCTTTTTTATTGGAGAGTTTAATCCATTTACATTTAAAGTAATCACTGATAAGTGGAGACTTACTCTGCCATTACGCTTTTGTTTCCTATATGCCTCGTAGGTTTTAGTCCATCATTTCCTGCCTTCTTTTGTGTTTAGTTGATCTTTTGCAGTGTAACTTTCACCTTTCTTCCTCATTTGCTTGTGTGTGTGTTCAACAGCTCTGAAGGGAGGAAGGCTCCGGCCCTTTAAGCCCGCAGGCTCTCTGCTGCTGCTCCAGGAGGCTGGGGGCCAGTCCTGCTTCTCCTCCTCCATCTCCAGGAATCCTCTCTCAATTGTTTTGAAAGGAAGCATTTCCCCTGCCGTATTGCTCCCTTCACCCTGAAGACTGTGGCGCTAACCTGCCTTAAACTGCCTTTATCTCCTCCTCCCAGGCGTGCGGTGTCCCAATTCAATTGGGAAGTGGTGACCAGAAATATTAGGTAGGCCATGACTCATCTGAAAAGACCCTGATGCTGGGAAAGATTGAGGGCAGGAGGAGAAGGGGACGACAGAGGATGAGATGGCTGGATGGCAGCACCGACTCGATGGACATGAGTCTGAGTGAACTCTGGGAGTTGGTGATGGACAGGGAGGCCTGGTGGGCTGCAGTCCATGGGGTCGCAGAGAGTCGGACACGACTGAGCACCTGGACTGCACTGATGCTTTATATTATCTGGTGTGTAGAGTCTTGTGAGCAGATGGCGTGCCCCTAACAGACCAGATTTGCTTGCACGTGGCATTGGACAGTGGAGAACACACCCGATGGGCTTGCATGGCTGGGAGCTGAGGGGGTCTGCACGACGTGGCCTTGGGTCCAGGGAGGCCCCTCTGCCCTTGGCTGTGGGGCTCCTCCAGTAGTACCCTCAGCGCACATATCTCAAAGGGAAACAAGAAGAGGCCAGCTCTTGACGGTTCCAAATGAAGAGAGAGAGCTCTGTCGCAGGTCCCCGAGGAGGATGCTGGGAGCAGCCAGAACACCTCCTCCCTCTGGGACAGATGCTCAGCCAGTCTTGCGAGCTTGGCTCCAGACTGCGGGGCCCCCCTCTGCTCTGCCCGGCATGGGCACCACACGCGCGGGTCCTCGGACTTCTCACCTCCGTCTGTGGCAGGAGCATGGACGTGACACCGCCTTGGACAGGGAACGAAGAGACTGGGAGGCCTGTGTGTCCCTCCTGGTATCTCGCCTCACTGAAGGGCTCAAAAATAGACCCAACGTCAGCTGGGCTGTCATCCGATCTGTGTACAGCTCTTAGTGTCCCTGAAGTCAGCACCAAGTACACAGTTCATTAGGAAGGAGGAAGGGGGGTGAAGGCAGAAATGGATAAACCCTCTTTGTTGTTATTGCTGTTCTGCAGCAGAAACTAAGACAGCATTGCAGTGCAGTTACGTCTGTGTGAGCCGCTCAGCCGTGTCCAGCTCTTTGTGACCCCGTGGACTGTAGCCCACCAGGCTTCTCTGTCCATGGGGTTCTCTAGGCAAGAACACTGGAGTGGGTTGCCATTCCCTTCTCCAGAGGATCTTCCTGACCCTGGGATCGAACCCTGGTCTCCCGCATTACAGGCAGATTCTTCACCTTTTGAGCTCTACGGGAGTCCTCTTAGTAATGTAAATAGTATACAGTATCTTAGAAAGAAAATGCTGGAGTGAATAAAAACAAAGCTGGGAGCTAAGCTTTGTAGATGGCAGAGTGGCTTGGCTCAGAGGAGCTCGTCCACAGATAACAATCGTGTGCTCAGGGAAAAAGAGGAAGCACTAGCTGAAGGCACGAGAGAGTGACTTAGACACAGACAGTCCTCGAAAGGAGGCCCTGCGGCAGGTGAGGTTCGCAGGCTACAGCTTTTCGCCTGAGGACACAGCTGTGTGGTGTGGGCAGGTGGAACCCGAGAGAGCACTGCAGCTTTGATGGCTGGAAGAGTCAGACATCAGGAAGTGAAGGCTAAAATCACAAAGCAGAAGGAGCTCACATCTGTGTGCAAATCCACCCAAATCCTCAGCTGCCTTGTGTAGGGAAGATGCCAATGGTCCCACGAGAAAGAACCGGGTTGGGGGGACTGCCACCCACGAGGTAGGGACAGAGCTGGCGTTGAGTTCAGCTGGGCAAGCGGCCGGCTGGGATGAAGGTGAACCCTCATCACGTGAAGACCACAGAATCCAGAGGCACTACACGTGGACCAGCATGCAGACCAGCAGCAGGCGTGCGCCGGTGAGACAGGACACGGGAGGCCGGCCCAGTGACGCGCGTCCCGCAGAAGCCTGCCTGGCAGGCAGGTATGACAAAGGGCAAACTTCGACCTGCTCAAGGAATTCAAGAAAAACATAGTCATAACGAATGAACAGGGAGTCTCGGCAGAGAAATGGAAATGGTTTTTTGAAAAGAACCAAACAGAAATCTGGGACTTAAAAGTGCTACAGATTATGTGCTGGGTCACAAAATAAGTCTCAAATATTTCCAGTGTGAAATCTTAGAGTATATTCTCTGATCACAAGGAAGTTAAATTAGAAATCAATGAGGATTGGACACAAATATTTGTAAATTAGAGAACACATTTTTAAACAATTCATGGGTCAAAAGAAATCACCGGGAAATTAGGAAACACGTGGGACTGAGTGGCGATGAGCACGCATGCGTGCACGCTGTCGTTTCTGCCGCGCCCGACTCTGCCCGACCCTGTGGACCGTATAGCCCGCCAGACTCCCCCGTCCATGCGATTCTAAGGGCAACCATATGGAGTGGGTTGCCGTTTCCTCCTCCAGGGCATCTTCCCCACCCAGGGAACAGTCTCCCGCGCCTCCTGCTTTGCAGGCAAATTCTTTAATGTTGAGCCACCGGGGAAGCCCCCTGAAGAGTATATGAGTGTGTGTTAGCTGCTCAGTCGTGTCCGGCTCTTTGCAGCCCCACAGACTGTAGCCTGCCAGGCTCCTCCTCCATGGAATTCTCCAGGGAAGAATACTGGAGTGGAATGCCATTCCCTTCTCCAGGAGATAATGAGTATATCAAATCTGTTAACTAAGCAAAAGCGAGCTTAACAGGATAATTATACCTTCAAATGCTCACATCAGAAAAAAATTTCCAAGAAATATATAAGAATTCACTTTAGGAAGTTTCAGAAAACTGAGTAAATTAAATGCAAAACAAGTAGAAAGAAGAAAGTGATGGTCAAAGGAAAAAATCATAAATTACTAATATCAGGAATACAAGAGACGATATCACTACAGATTCTACGGACTTTAAGTGGACACTGAAGTGAAGTCGCTCAGTCGTGTCCGACTCTGCGACCCCATGGACTGTAGCCTACCAGGCTCCTCAGTCCATGGGATTCTCCAGGCAAGAGTACTGGAGTGGGTTGCCATTTCCTTCTCCAGGGGATCTTCCCAACCCAGGGATCGAACCTGGGGCTTCCACATTGTAGGCAGACGCTTCACTGTCTGAGCCACCAGGGAAGGTAATTGGACACTATCAGAGCACTATAAACAAGCTTACTCTGATACATTTGGCCATTTACACAGTGCACAAGTTCTGTTAAAAACATAGCTCACCAAGACTGTGAGTCAGGTGGCAGACAGACAGAACGCCGTTTCCTGGGCGAGAACTTCGATGAACTGAATACTATTGCAGACAGCACCTTATTTACTCGAGAAACTGAATTTGTTATGAATGCCTGGCCTGTGTGCTTGTGATAAGTCGCTTCAGTTGTGCCCAACTCTTTGTGACCCCATGGACTGTAGCCCACCAGGCTCCTCTGTCCATGGAGATTCTCCAGGCAAGAATACTGGAGTAGGTTGCCATTTCCTCCCCCAGAGGGTCTTCCCAAACCCGGGATCGAGCCCTCGTCTCTTGCATCTCCTGCAGACTCTTTGCCACTGAGCCACCTGGGAAGCTCTGCAAAAGGCGACACAGCATGACAAAGCAGTGTTTTTCCAGGAATGGATGCAAGACTAGGTTAGTATTGAAAATCAAATCAAGGGAATCCATCACATTGGCAAAGTAAAGGAGAACATCGTATAAGCATCAAAATGGAAGCAGAAAGGGCATTTACCAAAATTCAAAACCCTTGCAAGATAAAAGGGCTCAGCAACAAAGGCATCAGGGTAAAACCAACCACTAACATCGGACTTACTGGCCAAATGCCAAATGCTTCTCCGAGCCCAGGGACAAGGAAAGCAAGCCTGTTCTGACCGTGTCTAGGCCACACTTTACTGCAGGTGTTAGAGCAGGAAAGCAAGAGAGAAATGGGAGTAAAGATTGGCCAAGGAAAGGTAAAACCCCTTCTAACCGTCACTCCAAGCCTTTGTTGTGACGAGACAAACACCGAGGGGCGTACACTCGCCCCGCATAAGCGCCCACCACGCAGAGACTGTTCAGGAATCTCTAAAACGACAGTCAGCGCTGTTAAGAGCTTAGCTGTGTCTCAGAATACAACGTCAGTTAAGTCTCTGTACAGTGACAGCAAATAACTTGAAAATAGAAATGTTGAATTACTCGGTTTTTAACAGCATCAAAACCGGAAAATACTTAGGAGTAAATTTAACAGAAGTTTGCAGGGCGTCTCTGAGACTCACCGAGAGGAAATGAAAGATCAGGAGACCGGGGAGATGGCCTTCTCGGGTTGGGACGTTTGTGGTTGATGGTCGCCAGCGGTCCCCCAGCTGGGCTGTAGACTCCAGGCGGGTCAGACGGATCTGGGGTGGGGGCGGGGCGTGGGGAGACCCTGATTCCGAAAGCAGCCTTCAGCGTTAATGGCTGCAGTGCCAGCTCTGTTCTACCCCTCGTGGCTCGGCCTGGGAGAGGACACAGGGGGCCTCTGAGTCCTCACCCCACCAGAGGGAAGGAGGCACCCCTCTGAGGCACAGAGAGGCTGCTGGCCTGGCCCAGAGTCACCCAGCTGGACAGAGACCCTGCTGGGCCCCAGGCGCTCACGGCACGTGCGCAAGGGGTGTCCAAGGTCACGCTTTTGTCTCCTTATCACCATCCTGTCCCTCAGTGGAGTGGAGGCCTAAAATAGCACTTGTAGACCACTCTTTGGGGATTTCTGCCTTCATTCTCAGGGTTGGGAAAGACAGGCTAACCCTGGAGTGTGTCTTTGCTCTGAAGCACTGGGGTCAGGGGAAGCGGGGATGGCAACCCAGAGGTGGGCTCCCGGGGACCAGGGCCTGGGACTCGCAGCCTCCCCGCATCGCCCGAGTGTGGGGACATCCCGGGGCCGCCTGTGATGAGGACGTGGGACCCTGACCTCCGAGGCCATCCTGCCTTGGGACACTTCACCAGGCGGGCTCTGCCCTGCCCACCCTGGGCAGCGGGTGGACCCACCTTGGCCCTGAGACCCCAGGTGTGAGCGAGGCCCAGGGAAGTTCTCACTTCCCTTGGCGGGATGAGGACCTTTGACGAAGTCCCAGGACCACCAAGAGGGCTGTCGGGGTTCCCTTGCAGGCTTGGGAGTGGCACGGAGCTAAGGCAGTACGTGGGCAACACCGCATCCTCCGTCCTAATCCCTAAATTGGCAGCAAGCTTCCTCCTCTGATAAGCTCGGCCTTGTTTTGAATGTCACCCAGTCTCAGAACACTGTGTTTTAAAGATTTCTTCACATCTGCTCTGCCCTACTTAGGGCATCACGTGACACCCAGCATAAGGCGTTCCCTTCTCTGCTCTTAATCCTTCAATTTCTGCTGATACTTAATATTCCCCACTCCTGAGCCTTCACACGGGTATTATACTCTTGTTTGCTACAGAATTAAAGGCAGGAAGAGAATAGACAAAGCAATGCCTTTTGCGTGGCAAGCTCCCGTGGCCCTCACCCCGGGGTTCCTGTTAGGGTGGCTGCCCAGCACCCTAGCCACCCGGGCAGGTGTGGAAGGTGTCACACCACCAGGCCTTTCGAAACTGTGCTAAAGTGGCTGGGTGGAGGGGAGACGGGAGGAGCTTGAGGAAAACCAAGTGTTCATTATTCATAACTGTACTTTTAAAGCAGATTTACACCCTAAAATTACTGTGTGAGTTAGCAACGTGTTTCCTCTTGAAACAGCACGCATGCTTTCAGGGTAATTTTTCAAGTCGTGGACAGAACTCATTTTGACATTTTGTGATTGAAGCCACAGGTGGAATCATAGGACAGAACTTGGCGGTTTTCGATTTGTACAGAAAGCAAGCTGCACCTCTAGGCGCTGCCTCTTTGGCAGACACTGTAAAGGAGCCATGGTGACTTCCTGCTCCTAGCTCTGGGGCAGCCCCAACCTCTTCAGGCATGGCTGGACCCAGGTGCCTAAGTGATCACTTCACAGAGCTGTCAGAGTCCACCTCTTAGCCGTTTTCTTCTCTGCAGTCACTTTCTCACAGAGGGGTGGGCTGTCCTGAGTAGCAGCAAATAGATCCCAGCTCCAAAGTCTGGTACAAACACCAACCACCTCTTTCCTAAGAGTTAGCAAGTCTTGATTCCGGCTCTCCCTCGATCACCTTGAGTTGGGGTCTACCCTGGTGCCTTGGAAACTTGTGACCAAGAGGGCAGTCCCTAGGAAAACCTAGACTTTGAAATCAGAGAAGGGGAGCTGAAGCTGCAGCCACAGAAGATACCCACCAGCTGGTGAGGCTAGGGCAGGAGGAGCGCACTCCGTTGTGGGACAGGAAGAGGGCAGGACTCTGCAGACAGGAGCCGTGGGGCGGGGCCGGAGTGCCAGGGGGAAGCAGGGCTGGTTCGCTGGGAGGGCCCGGGTCCTTCCCTGCTGGCAGCAATGGGAACCCATGCAGGGTTCACACAGGGTGTGGTCACTCTAGCTGTCAGGGAGGTCACTCCGGCTGCCTGGGTTTGTAATATCAGAGCTGATGCAAAGCGTGGCTCCCATGAACTCTCAAGGCTGGATGGGCAGACAGAGAACGGGTGGCTGGTGGATGGTGAGGGAGGGAACTGAGAGAATGGAGGCTGAAGGGAGGGAGCGTGGTCCTGAATCTTAGCTCAGAGAGCCCCCCGGCAGGCCTGACCCCATTTGGCCCCCTCATCTGTAAAACTGGGATCATGGGGCAGGACCCCAACACTGGGTTCCCGTGCTGTTGTGGGGGGGGGGGAGGAGGGTGCACGTTTGTTTCATGACCGGTCTGGACCCGCTGAGACTGACTCCTGGAACGCTCTTCCTGGCCCCGCCAGCGCCAGCCCTGTCCTCACCAAGTGGAGAGGCCCACTGGCCTCACACCGTGCGCCACTCCAGGCCGACGCAGGCAGGCATCGCTCTACTGCGCTTCACAGACGCTGAGGTTTTTGTTGCTGTGGTTGGTTGGTTTGTTTGTTTTTTACAGATTGAAGGTTTGTGACAACCCTGCATTGAACAAGCCCATCAGTATCATTTTCCCAATAGCATTTGCTCACTTACTGTCTCTGTCACATTTTGGTGATTCTTGAAATAGTTTAAGTTCTTCCCAGCAAAAAGAGTCTGACTCTCTGAAGACTCAGAAGATGGTTAGCATGTTTTAGAAGTGAACTGCTTTTAATTTTTAATTTCATGGCATGAAATTAAAAGACACTTATTTCTTGGAAGGAAAATTATGACCAGCCTAGATAGCATATTCAAAAGCAGAGACATTACTTTGCCGACTAAGGTCCGTCTAGTCAAGGCTATGGTTTTTCCTGTGGTCATGTATGGATGTGAGAGTTGGACTGTGAAGAAGGCTGAGTGCCGAAGAATTGATGCTCTTGAACTGTGGTGTTGGAGAAGACTCTTGAGAGTCCCTTGGACTGCAAGGAGATCCAACCAGTCCATTCTAAAGGAGATCAGCCCTGGGATTTCTCGGAAGGAATGATGCTAAAGCTGAAGCTCCAGGACTTTGGCCACCTCATGCGAAGAGTTGACTCGTTGGAAAAGACTCTGATGCTGGGAGGGATTGGGGGCAGGAGGAGAAGGGGATGACCGAGGATGAGATGGCTGGATGGCATCACCGACTCGATGGACTTGAGTCTGAGTGGACTCCGGGAGTTGGTGATGGACAGGGAGACCTGGCGTGCTGTGATTCGTGGGGTCGCAAAGAGTCGGACACGACTGAGCGACTGAACTGAACTGAACTTTTAATTTAGCTGTGTACATTTTTATACAATGCTTTTACACACTTAATTGACTGTAGTACAAAGTGAGCATGACTCTGATACACACGTTCGTGTTGGAAGCCCGGAAGCCTGTGTGGCTCTTTATTGTGATGCTTTATTGGTGTGAGCTGTGTGCTCAGTCATGTCCAGCTCTTGTGACCCCATAGGCTGTAGCCCACCAGGTGCCTCTGTCCATGGGATTCTCCAGACAAGACTACTGGAGTGGGTTGCCATTTCCTTCTCCAGCTTTACTGGCATCTGGAACCAAACCCACAGTACCTCCAAGGTTGCCTGAGCTGTGAAATGAAAGGAAGCATTATCGCACAGCTGGCGGACCAGTTTTGATCTCACCTGGTCCCAGGTCTGTGATAGGCAAGGGTGAGCACTATATGGACGCTGCACATTTGGGTAATTTGCCCAAGGCCAGGTTGTGGCGCATCAAGTCCAAAGCTGGGTGTTAAGTGTTCCCACTACCCTCTAATGCCTCCTAATGGTGATAATCATTGTTTTCTCAACTTTGAAAAATTATTTCTTTTTTTATAGAAGCAATAACTCAAACATTTTTCAGACAGATCATGAAACAGAAAGCCTGTCACAGATACTACACTGTGTTTAATAGGATATGAAGATAAAGAGACAACAAAAATAGTCTTTCCTGCACCTGCTTAATCATTGAGATGATAAATGCGTTTAAACCCTGCCTGCATGCCCCCACACAGGACGTTATGTGTCTGTTGAGGGTTCCTGGTTACAGATTCAAGGGGTTTTGGTCATAAAAAAAAAGGCAGGATCGCTGTCCGTGGCACCGGGGGCATGAACTGGCTCCAGGAAATAACTAGGCTGTTGAGACAGCAAAGTGCCTCAGGGCAGGCTTCTAGTGCAGTTGGTGGCGTTGGGATGAAACACAGTCAGGCATTTTATGTTTTATTTTTGATGTTTTCCTAAAGTCACTGAGACTTGTTTCGTGGCCTAGCATGTGGCCTACACTGGAGAGTGCTCCCTGCGCAGCTGAAGAGGAAGTGTCTTCTGCTGCTTCTGGGTGGGATGCGCAGTAAAGAATCACGTGAGTCCACCTCATCTAACGCGCCGTTTGATGCCAGTGGCTCCTTACTGGCTTTCTGGGAGATCTGTCCATTGGTGTGAGTGGGGTGCTGGAGTTCCCCACTATTACTGTGTTACTGCTGATGCCCCTTTGACAGCTGTTAGCACTTGCCTCGAGTATTGAGGTGCTCCTGTGTGGGGTGTGCATACATTTACAACGTTATGTCGTCTCTTGGATTGATCCCTTGATCATACGTAGAGTCCTTTGTCTCTGGTGACAGTCTTTGTCCTCAAGTCTATTTAGCCTGACATGAGTATTGCAACTCCAGCTTTCTATTGATTTCTTTTTTTTTCTATTGATTTCTATTTGCATGGAATGTATTTTTCCATCCCCTCAATTTTAGTTTGTGTGTCTTTAGCTCTGAAGTGAGTCTCTTGTAGATAGTATACATATGAGTCTTGTCTTTATATCCATTCAGCTAGTCTAAATGGAGCGTTTAGTCTATTTACATTTAAAGTAAGTATTGATAGGTATGTACTTATTGCCATTTAAAAAAAAATTTTTTATGTGGACCATTTTAAAAATCTTGATTGAATTTGTTACCATATTGCTTCTGTTTTATGCTTTGGTTTTTTGGCCACAAGGTATATGGGATCTTTAGCTCCCCGGCCAGGGGTCAAACGCACACCCCCTCATTGGGAGGCAAAGTCCTAAACACTGGCGCACCAGAGAAGTCCCCTTACTGCCGTTTGCTAGTTGTTTGGGGACAGTTTTGAAGGTCGTTCTCATTCCTTTCATTCTCTTTTTCGCTCTTCCCTTGTGATTTGATGACTAGCTTTAGTGTTACGTTTGGAGTCCTTTCTCTTTTTTGTGCACCGATTATAAATTTTTGGTTGGCAGCTATTATGAAGTTTTTACATAGCAATCTGTATTTACACGTGATTATTTTAAGTTGCTTTTAACTTAATCTCTTAAGCTCAATGCATTTTAACAACTCTACAATTTCTTCCCTCCTTCATGATTACTCTTTTGACATTATATTTTGTATCTTTTTGTTTTGTGGTAGCTCTTACTTACTTATTTTAGATGATTTGACTACTTTTGTCTTTTAACCTTCCTGGTAACTAGTAGGAATGTTTAGTATATGTGGTTGGTTTCCTGTCTTTCCTGTATATTTGCCTTTTTCCAGTGAGATTTTCCCTGAGCACTGGGGCTCAGCTCTCAGCAATACCCACAGGAGTGGCCACAGACCCAGAGCTCTTCCAAGATGGAAGGTGGAGGTCTGTGTTGTTCTGGGCACCCCCTCAGGACCTCAGTTACTGTACCAGAGCCTGGGGGCCCACCTCACTGTTCATGGCTCAGAGGTTCCCACCTTCAGAAGAGAGATATTGTTCCATGCCACCTGGGCCTGCAGGAAGCATCTCCAGAAGCTCAGGCTGAGCCTGCTGGCCCAGGCCCTTTGACAGCTAATCCTTAGGACACTGTGATCGATATCCTTGTTTTGCAGTCATGCCACTGCTTTGCTTAGTCATAAATGATGCAACTGGGAACATGTTGTTTTTTTTTCTCCAAAGAAAGACAACTGCCAAGTCATGGTTCCTTCTTGAAGGGAGCAGCATCCAGGGCTCAAACCTCTGAGCTCCACGTCTCCACCCAAAGTGTCTGCAGGGAAGTTAGCTGCTGTCCCGCGACTAGCTGCCCCAAGGCTTCAGCAGCGGGGAAGAACCAGCACTCTGCTGCTCTGGCTCCCGGGAGAAGGTCTGGGGTCGGCCGGCTGCTCCGAATCAGGGGGTCTCAGGGGAGCTGCACTCCCACCCGGGGGCTCATTGTGGGGTGGCGGATGCCCACCCAAGCTCACGCACATGGGTTGGCAGGAGGCATCGGTTTCGCCCCAGAGGCTGCCGGGGCAACACCCAGAGCCAGAGCCCCATGAGACAGCTCCCAGGTAGGAACACGGCCCAGCCCACAGTGACAGCCCTTCACACCTGCCGTTTCCCCTGGCCTCCCTGGTGTGTGAGGGAGGCGACACACAAGGGGGGAAGCAGGGAGGATCGTGAAGCTGGGAGGATCGCGGGCTCCACGGAGTGGCCACAGCACGGGAGCACAGTGAGGCGGATTTCCTTTATTTTAAATGAACATTTGTCGGCTGCCTGGCACGTCTCTAATGTTGTGCCGTGTTTTGTAGCAAAAGATCATACATCTGACAAGAACTGAACAGTCACACTGTTTAATTTTCATGTTTTTCTGCAGAATGAATTGGCCTTGCAGAGAGATGCAGAAACTGCCCCAGATACAAAGGCATAATTAGCTGGTGATAGAGATGATTTCCATTTCTATTCTACTCCACACAATTTCTAAGAGAAAAGCACAACTTGTGCATTGAGGAAGAATCTGAAAAGAAAATTCTTGGAAGATAAATGCTTTCTAATGAATGAATAATCACAGACACAATATTTTCCATAAACTATAGCTGAAGTTACTGGTCCACAGTGAAAGTAAGAGAAAAGTAGGGGATCTCAGCATGTGAAGGCACAGTTTGGAATAATCAAGAAAGAAAGCTGATTCAGGGGCACAAGAGATGACCAAACAGAAATACAGCAGCCAGGGTAGAAGAGAGACGGCATCAGGGTCTCTTGCAACCAGAGAGAAGGCCTTAGGTATAATTAGAGGGTTTCCCTTGACATCTGAAAGGTACAATTTTCTTATTAAGAATATTCACTGTCAATGATGTATTCTAATGAAATTTCAGTATCTATTTGAAAATATAATTACCTTTTTAGTCAATGATAATGAGTCATATACCTTGTATATCAGTGAATGAGGGCACAGGCAGGAAGCAGAACCTCAATTATTTGAAGATATTCAGTTCAGTAGCTCAGTCATGTCCAACTCTTTGTGACCCCATGGACTATAGCGCGCCAGGCCTCCCTGTCCATCACCAACTCCTGGAGTCCACCCAAACCCATGTCCACTGAGTCGGTGATGCCATCCAATCATCTCATCCTCTGTCGTCCCCTTCTCCCGCCTTTAATCTTTCCCAGCATCAGGGTCTTTTCCAATGAATCAGGTGGCCAAAATATTGGAGTTTCAACTTCAGCATCAATCTTTCCAATGAATATTCAGGACTGATTTCCTTTAGGATGGACTGGTTGGATCTCCTTGCAGTCCAAGGGACTCTCAAGTCTTCTCCAACACCACCTTTCAAAAGCACCAATTCTTCAGGCTTCAGTTTTCTTTATAGTCCAGCTCTCACACTAGAGGTGCAGATTTTCTTCCAAAATTCCCCACTGTCACATTTACACAGGGAGTTGAATGGAAAGTGTTGTTAACTGGATATGATGTTTATCAGGTAGCTGAAGGGTATCTTTTATCTTTTAAAGTTTGTTTGGCTGCACTGGGTCTTAGCTGTGGCGTGTGGGATCTAATTCCCCAACCAGGGATCAAACCCCAGCCCCTGCATGGGGAGCTCAAGGTCTTAGCCCCTGGACCACTAGGGAATTCCCTGAAGGGTATCTTGTATCAACAGGTAGAAACTTCCAAAAGCAGCTACCATGTTTGTGGGGGAGGGGGAGGGGGAAGATCGGAATTATTAAAATTTTAAATTATTACAATTATTAAAATTTTTAAGCTCAGACTTCTAAGAGGGGCACCTGGTGTCAGGACTGGCCTCTCAGGGCTCAAGGGAGACACCCTGTGTCAGGCACGTCTCAGCGTTTCCCACGAAGACATGAAACTGATCCCACGCTCTTCATTGACAAGACCGCGTTTTCCAGACTGCTTTGCAGCACCTTTGCTGTTCTCCCACACTCTTGCTTTCTTTTATCTTTAGTATGAAAACAGTTGTATTTTAACTCCATTCTTGAATAACATCTTTACTGGATACAATATTCTAGGTTGGGAGTTATTTTTTCTTTCTTAGAGCACTAAAGACGTGATTCCCTTGCCCTTGGCTTTCATTATTTTTAAAATCAATTAATTTTTATTTCTGACTGTGCTGAGTCCTCATTGCTTTGCGTGGGCTTCCGTAGCTCCAGGGGTCAGTGACTCACCTTCCTTGCGGTGTGAGAGCCCCTCGTTGTGGTGGCTTCTCCTGGTGCGGAACACGGGTTCCAGGCCTGCAGGTCTCAGGAGCTGCGGCACGCAGGCTCTGTGGTTGCAGCTCATGGGCTCAGCTGCTCCACAGCGTGTGGGATCCTCCTGGGTCAGGGCTCAAGCCCATGTCCCCTGCACTGGCTGGCAGACCCTTGTCCGCTGGGCCGCCAGGGAGGTCCCTGGCTTTCATTACTTCGGTCGAGAAGTTAGACGTCTATCCAAGTGTCACTCCTTTTTTTTGTCTGTATCTTTTAATCAATTGTTAATTACTGCATTTGTCGTCGGCTGCACTGGTCTTTATTGCTGCACGTGGGCTTTCTCTGGCTGCAGGGAGTGGGGCTACTCTCTCTTGCCGCAGGCGTCTCATTGCAGTGGCGTCTCTTGCTACAGGGTGCAGGCTCCAGAGCATGCACGCCTCAGTAACTGAGGCTTGCAGGCGCTAGAGAAGGTGCTCAGTACTTGCGGCTCACGGGCTTGGTTGCCCCGCAGCATGTGGGATCCTCCCGGACCAGGAATCTAACCCAGGTCCCCTGCGTGGCTGGTGGATTCCTAACCACTGAACCACTAAAGTGAACTTACTTTGCCCTCCAGCTGCTTTTATGATTTTCCTTTTTATTTTCTGCAGTTTTACTACAACGTGCCTAAGCTGTGGCTTCTTAAAATATTTATAAATTTTTGGGGGGAGCTGTGTTACGCAGCTTGCAAGGTCTTAGAGCCCTGACCAGGAATTGAACCCAGGATCCTGCTAGTGGAAGCACAGAGTCCTAACCAGTGGGAACCATGAAGGAACTCCTGGTTTCATTTCTAATTCATTTTGTTTGGAGTTCTTTGGAATTTCTGAACACGTAGATTGGTGTCTTTGCCCACTTTTGGAAACATCTCAAATGCCATCTCCTTCCATGTGGATTCTCCCTCTTTTCTTGCGCAGCTCTAACCACGCACAGGTCAGACACCTCACTGGGACGGGCCCCCTCCTCTCTGCCCTCCTCTCTTTTCCTGACTTCACTCTGGACCATTTCTTCTGAACCGTCTTTCACGTCACTGAATTGCCCTTTCGTTCTTGCTGATCTTCTGTTAAACTTATTTTCTGTGGGTTCTTAATTTTTGGTTATTGTAGTAAAGTTCTAGAATTTCTATTTGGCTCTTGCTCAGATCTGCTGTGTCATCTTTCGATAGTTTCCAATCTTCTGTTGACATTTCATTCTTACATCTGTCTTCCTGAGTACAGTGAGTGCCACTATCTAAAGACTGCTTTTTTGGCTCCAAAATCACTGAGGATGCTGACTGCAGCCATGAGATTAAAAGACGCTTGCTCCTTGGAAGAAAAGCTACGACAAACCCAGACTAAAAAGCAGAGACATCACTTTGCTGACAAAGGCCCGTCTAGTCAAGGCTATGGTTTTTCCAGTGGTCATGTATGGATGTGAGAGTTGGACCATAAAGAAGGCTAAGTGCTGAAGAGATGATGCTTTCAAACTGTGTTGTTGGAGAAGACTCATGAGAGTCCCTTGGACTGCAAGGAGATCCAACCAGTCAATCCTAAAGGAAATCAGTCCTGAATATTCATTGGAAGGACTGATGCTGAAGCTGAAACTCCAATACATGGGCCACATGATGCGAGGAGAACAGGGAATTGGTGCCATTACCTTGTAATCACATTTAAATAAACTGTAAAAATATTGACTCACTATGCTGCACACCTGAGGCTAATATAATATTGGCATCAGCTATGCTTCAATAAATCATTACAAAATAAAGGGGGAAGAAAGAAAACAAACCTATGGTTACCGAAGAGGAAAGGAGGAGGGATAAATCAGGAGTCTGGGATTGATGTTTTCACACTCAGTTCAGTTCAGTTAGTTCAGTTGCATCTAACTCTTTGAGACCCCATGGACTGCAGCACGCCAGCTTCCCTTGTCCTTTACCATCTCCTGGAACTTGCTCAAACTCACGTACATTGAGTTGGTGACACCATCCAACCATCTCGTCCTCTGTTGTCCCCTTCTCCTCCTGCTTTCAATCTTTCCCAGCGTCAGGTCTTTCCCAGTGAACTGGCTCTTCTCATCGGATGGCTGACGCTGTAAAGAACAACATTGCATAGGAACCTGGAACGTTAGGTCCATGAATCAAGATAAATTGGAAGTGGTCCAACAAGAGATGGCAAGAGTGAACATTTTAGGAAAGAGCGAACTAAATGGATGGGAATGGGAGAATTTAACTCAGATGACCATTATATCTGCTACTGTGGGCAAGAATCCCTTCGAAGAAATGGAGTAGCCCTCATGGTCAACAAAAGAGTCCAAAATTCAGTAGTTGGGTGCAATCTCACCAATGGCAGAAGGATCTCAGTTCGTTTCCAAGACATGACTGTTCAACATCACAGTAATCCAAGTCTGTGCCCCAACCACTAATGCCGAAGAAGCTGAAGCTGAACGGTTCTATGAAGACTACAAGACCTTCTAGAACTAACACCAAAAAAGATGTCCTTTTCATCACAGGGGACTGGAATGCAAAAGCAGGAAGTCAAGAGATGTGCACACGACCGTATATAAAATAGATGAACAGCGAGGTCCTACTGTGTAGCACGGGGGACTACACTAAATATTGTATAATAACCTAGATGGGAAAGAGTCTGAAAAAGAATATAGATGTGTATGTACATAAAACTAAGTCACTGGGCCACACACCTGGAACCACCACCACATTGTAAATCAATTCTACTTCAAAAAAAAAACCTACGGCAAACCCAAAGGGCCATCTAGTCAGAGTTGTGTGTTCATCATCAAAATGAGGGAAGGAAGGTGGCGGAGGGGGGCAGGCTCAGCACATGGCTCTTCCTCATCACTCCTGCACATGTTCCTGGTCCTAGAGTCCATTTGCGGGCAGCGACAGGGCCATTGGAGGATTTTTATTTAACTGGTGTTTGTCTGATAGAACCTCTTCCCTTATAACCCGCCTACACCATTCTATCTTAAGTTGCGGGTGGCTTGTAGACGTGTCTCTAAGACACGACTGTTATGAGCGGCAACTCTAATGTGACAGTGGAGTTCAGTGGGTGCCGATGCAACACGCGTGACAAGCACAGCACGCAGGGTGAGGGAGGGATGGACGAGCTTCCTACGTCCCCCTGGAATGGTGAGACTCCAACTCTGCTAGACGGATAAGTCGAGTGTGTATATAGTAATCCCTGTGCAAACTGGGTTTCGTGAAAAAACCAACAGGCAGATCAAAATGAAATACTGAAAAATACTCCAGTAATCCAAGAGAAGACAGGAAATGGGGGAGACGAGGTGGCGACGAATAGAGAACACGTATTAAGACAGTTGCTCTAAATTCAGTTTATCAACAATTAGAATGAGGGCAAATGACCTAAGAATCCAATGAAGACAGAAACGGTCAGCCTGGATACAGGCAACAAGAGCTCTCCGCAGCCATCTACAGACCCCGCCGCGATATGAAGACACAGACATTGCAATTAAAAAGATAGAAAAGACACTGAGCAAACACCAACTTAAAAACCTGAGGCTGCATAGTAAACCTCAGAGCCAAGAAGATCACGTGATGACAAGATAACCGTCACCAGGACGCGGCAGTCCTGAACGCTGCAGGTCCCAGGGGCCCACGAATAGACTCGAGAGGGGTGGCGGCCCCACCGCCACGCGCGGGGCTCCACCTGCCAGTCTCCCCCAGCCGCGGCCGGCACGGCTGCGTGGGGCCGGAGCGGCCGGAGCCACGCCACCTTCCCACATCCTGGAGCTGCGGGCCCAAGATCCCGGGGCTGGCAGGGCTGGCCCCAGCCAGAGTCCTCTCCAAGGCGGACGGAGTCACCGTCCTGCTGCGTCCCCACGTGACCTTCCTCTGTGCTTGTGGGGGAGAGAGGCAGAGAGGGAGACAGAGACACAGAGACAGAGACACAGAGAGAGACAGAGACATGGAGAGACAGACAGAGACACAGAGAGACAGAGGCAGAGAGAGACAGAGACACGGGGAGACAGAGACAGACAATGACAGAGACAGAGAGACACAGAGAGAGAGACAGAGAGAGACCTGACATCTCCCCCTCTGGTCCTGTGGCTTACAGACCTATCTTCATGACCTCATGTAACCTTAATTACCACCTAGCAATCCCCTCTCCAAATACAGAAACACTGGAGGTTAGGGCTTCAAAATACATTTGGGGGAAGCACAGCTCTGTCCACAACAACTACTCTCTCAGTAATTGACAAAACAGTTGGCAGAAAATTTCGAGGTTATATAAGAACCCACCCGGGCCATGAACCAGCTGGATGTAATCGACACTTATTGAACACACCAAACAAGGCCAAGACATGCATTCTCTTTAAGCACCAATGGAACATTCACCACCATAGACATTTCTTTGGTCATAAAACACACTTTGTTGCTGTTGCGTCCAGCTCTTTGTGACCCCATGGACTGCAGCACACCAGGCCTCTCTGTCCCTCACCACCTCTTAAATTTTGCCCAAGTCGGTGTCCTTTGCATCAGTGATGCCATCCAGCCGTCTCATCCTCTGATGCCCTCTTCTCCTTCTGCCTTCAGAACACACTTAATAAGCTTAAAAACAAAATCCTCAAAGGAATTAATGAAGAAATCAATAACCGACAAACATCTTGAAAATTCCCTGAGTATGTGGAAATTAAACAACATGCCTCTACATTAATCTACATGCCAGGGAAGATATTTCAGCAAAACTGGAAATTATTTGAACCGAGTGAAAATAAAGATGCAATATATCAAAACTAAAGAGTGTTTAGAGGGACATTTATAGAAATAACTGCTTGTATTAGAAGCATTTAACCAGAAGGAATAAAAGAAGTATTAAAGACAGAAGAAAATTAGAAATTAACAATGTTAAGCTTCCACCAAGAAATTAGAAAATGAAGACCAAGTTAAACTGAAAGCAAGCAGAAGGAAAGACATAATAAAGATAAGAGGAATCAATGAAATTGAAAGCAGAAAGGTAGTTCAGAAAAAAATCATTGGAGCTAAAAGCTGGTTCTCTGAAAATATCAATAAGACTGACAAACCTTTAACCAAACGGATGAGAGAGGGAGACAGGGGACACAAAGTAAGTGGAGAGCAGGCGCCTGGTGACCCCACAGATGTTAAGGCATCGTATGGACCATTGAGAGCTGCTCCAGTGCGTACGCTTGGCAAATCAGAGGCAACAGACCAATTACTTGAAACAGATTACCAAAACTCATCCAAGAAGAAATAAACAGCTCAAATAATCCTTCTTGTAGTAAAATAGTTGAATTCGTATTGAAAAACCTAAAAACGAAAATTCCAGATACAGACGGTTCCATTAGTGACTTTTACAAATATTTAAAGAAGAAACAACCAACCCTACACAATCTCCCCCAGAAGACAGAAGACCAATTCTTCCTGTCTGACGTTCCGAGGCCAGCATTGCCCTGACAGCTAAAACTAGGCAAGTGACAGCCGAAAAAGGAAACTGCATGGAATACACGTCGTAAACCGAGATGCCAAAGTGCCCGGCAGTAGATCAGAAGGCCAGACGAAACAAGATGTAAGAGTGACGATGAGCTGCGACTAAGGGGGGTTAGGGCTGGACAAACACTCGAAACTCAGCCGGTATAATCCACCATATTTAGCAGATAAAGAAGGAAAACCATGTGATCATTTCAGATGATGCAAAAAAAAGATAAAATGTAAGATCCATCCATGACAAAAGTCTCAGCAGACCAGGAACAGAAGGGAGTTCCCTGAACCTGATGAACGCCGTCTGCTTAAAAATGTGCACCTAACACCACACTCAGTGCCTAAACACTGAACACTTTCTTCCCAAAATCTGGGTTAAGGGAAGTGCGTCTGCTCTCACCACCCCGTCCAACATCGTGCTGGAAACCCCAGCGCAAAGAAGATAAAGGCACAAAGACTGTCAGATTGGAAAAGAAGGAAGAAAGCCATATCTGTTGGTTCAGTTCAGTTCAGTTCAGTTCAGTTCAGTCGCTCAGCCGTGTCCAGCTCTTTGTGACCCCATGAACCGCAGCACGCCAGGCCTCCCTGTCCATCACCAACTCCCGGAGTCCACTCAGACTCACATCCGTCAAGTCAGTGATGCCATCCATCCATCTCATCCTCAGTCGTCCCCTTCTCCTCCTGCCCCTAATCCCTCCCAGCATCAGAGTCTTTTCCAATGAGTCAACTCTTCGCATGAGGTGGCCAAAGTACTGGAGTTTCAGCTTCAGCATCAGTCATTCCAATGAACACCCAGGACTGATTTCCTTTAGAATGGACTGGTTGGATCTCCTTGCAGTCCAAGGGACTCTCAAGAGTCTTCCCCAACACCACAGTTCAAAAGCATCAATTCTTCAGTGCTCAGAAATGGCAACCCACTCCAGTGTTCTTGCCTGAAGAACTTCATGGACAGAGGAATCTGGCGGGCTGCACTCCACGGGGTCGCAAAGAGTCGGACCCAACTGGGCGACCTAGCAGACAGCACACATGTTTAACGAAGCGCGACAGGGCTTGCAGGCTGAAAGAGACAATCAGCTGATGAAAGAAATCAAAGAAGGCACAAAGTGTGTGTGGCCTGGAAGACTCGGTAAGGTAAAGGGGCAGTTCTCCCCGAATCGATCTATGTATTTCACGCAATTCCAATAAAAATCTCAGCAAATGTTTCTAGATAAAGTGTTAGTCATTCAGTCATGTCCAGCTCTTCACGCCCCCACAGGCTGTAGACCACCAGGCTCCTCTGTCCGTGGAACTGTTCAGGCAAGGATACTGGAGTGGGTGCTGGCACCCTCCTCCAGAGGAGTTTCCTAACCCAACAAGGGGATGGCTTCTCTTGCATCTCCTGCTTTGGCAGGCAGATTATTTACCACTGTGCCACCCGGGAAGCAGGTATCCAACAGACAATCAGACAACCCTGTTGATAAAGGTGAAAGACTTTATCAGACACTTCACTAAAGAATTTTAGATGGCATGCTGCTGCTGCTGCCAAGCCGCTTCAGTCGTGTCCAACTCTGTGCGACCCCATAGACGGCCTCCCACCAGGCTCCCCCGTCCCTGGGATTCTCCAGGCAAGAACACTGGAGTGGGTTGCCATTTCCTTCTCCAATGCATGAAAGTGAAAAGTGAAAGTGAAGTCACTCAGTCATGTCCGACTCTGCGACCCCATGGACTGTAGCCTACCAGGCTCCTCCCTCCATGGGATTTTCCAAGCAAGAGTACTGGAGTGGGGTGCCATTGCCTTCTCCGTTTAGATGGCAAATAAGCACATAAAAAGATGTTCAACATTGTTAGTGAGGGTGGTAGTGGTGGTGTGAAGTCTCTCAGTCGTGTCCGACTCTTTGCGACCCCATGGACTGCAGCCTACCAGGCTCCTCCCTCCATGGGATTCTCCAGGCAAAAGTACTGGAGTCGGGTGCCATTTCCTTCTCCAGGGGATCTTCCCAACCCAGGGATCGAACCCGAGTCTCCCGCGTTCCAGGCAGACGCTTTACCCTCTGAGCCAGCAGGGAAGCCCTGTGATTCATGAGGGAAGTGCGAATGGAAGCCACGGCGTTTGTCTGTGCGCTTCTGCGCGCATCATAAAAAATATAAAATAAAATCACAACGTGACGCTGCTCTGCATTAATTAGAACAGCACAAGAGGAAACAGGAAAGGACGGACCACCGCAGCACCCCCAGGATGCACTGCCGACGAGGACGCAGAGCGACGGGGCCGACCGCGCTGCTGGCGCGGGCGCGCACAGCACAGCCGCCCTGGCAGAGGGCGCTTGCAACGCTGTCTTTTAAAGTTCAACATTCTTTTGCCATATGATTCGGCTATGTCATCCCTAGACATTCACCCTGGAGAAACGAAAACCTGGACTTAGAGTTCACAGTGGACTCTAACCCTGACTCTTTTTAGTAATTTTACCCACAATCAGAACCTGGAAACGGCTTCAGGTCTCTCAACAGGGGAGCGGATGTCTGTGGATGAAGTGCCAGGGAGCAGTTAGAAGGAGCAGACTGAACCCATGACAGCGCGGGCGACTCCAAACACATGCTGCTGAGTGAAGACGGCGGTCTCGGAAGGTAGACTCACATGGCCTTCCGGGAAAGACCAAACAGAAGGGGAAACAGATGACTGGTTTCCAGGGGTTTGGGCTGGAGGAAGGGTTTGACTACAAAAGGGAAGCTCAAAGGAAGTTTTCGGGTGATGGAGCGGTCTCGTTTCCGCATCAAGGCGACCGCGACTGGCTTTTCTCTGCCCTGTGCCCCCGCGCAGGGAATCACAGCTGACCTCGCTGTCAGCTCAGACACCCACAAGGAAAGCTGGACCTGGCCCAGCGCCACGTCTCTCTCCTGCCCCTTCGAGGCCCTTTGAGTCCTCTTGGCATTTTCCCTGCAGGGAGATGTCAGCAAATCAAAGCTTACTTTTTCACTTCCTTGAAGCTGGTGAGAATTCAGGTGTGTGTCTGTGGGACGTGACCGGGCCCCACCCTGTGAGGAGCAGGTGCCTCCTGGGACTTCAAAGGTCCCAGAGGAAAGGGGCTGCAATCAGGTGAGTCAGCCCATTGTTCACTATCTCAAAAATCAATGGAGTCCAAAGGAAAACTCTTTATTTAATGAGCCAAAATATGGAGCTAATTGGTTTTTGAAGGGATATTGCTTCCTGCTCCCTGAGACTGAAAAGAGCCCTTTGAACGAACCCATTAACAGAGACTGCGTTCTGAAAACGGTTACTTGAGGTTAAGTAAGTACAGAAAGGGGCTTCCCAGGTGGAAGATCCCCCGGAGGAGGAAATGGCAACCCACTCCAGTGTCCTTGCCTGGGAAATCCCGGGGACGCCTGGCTGGCTGCAGTCCACAGGGTCACAAAGAGTCGGACATGACTGGGAGCGCACACAAGCGCAGAGGACAGGTGACACCTCAGCCTTTCCCTTCGGGTCCCGAGGAAGATGCACACCTCAGGCGATGTGGTTCCAGGGGGACGTACCCCAGGAAGCCTGTGGCTGGGCCCTCTGTGGCAGGCTGGCCATGTGGCCGCCCCTCCCTTCTGGTGCCCAGGGTCTCATGGGGGGTGGTCTCCGTCACTGCTGGAGAGTGGAGCTCAAGTGAGTGCTGAGCGATGCCCCTCACCCCGGGGGTCCTGTGGCTGTCGGTTGAGATTCCATGGCTAGCAAAGCCCCTCTCCAGACACCTGCCTGGGCCTCCGGGTCCCTCCAGGTGCCCCTGAGACGTGAGAGGGTGCAGAACCCCAGGGAGCCTCTTTGCAGAGGCTCACGTGTAGGGTCACGGTACCCGCGTGGACAGGTACCCGTGTCACAGGGCCATGCCCGCCTGCACAGGGCCTCGGGGAAGGGCCTCCCCGCCTCCCCCAGCTCCTGGGGGCTCCAGACACCCCTGGGGCCGTGGCTGCTTTGCGCCCACTCTGCATCCATCCGCATGCGGTCCTCGGCGTGTGCGTGTCTGCGTTTGCTCTCCTCTTACCAGGACACCTGCGACGGTCCCCGGGCCCTCCCAGGAAACCCAGGAGAAAATCCCCCCAAGACCCTGAGGTTACTCTCATCTTCTGACACACAGGCAACACTCAGGAGCGCCAGAGGCTTCACATGGATTCTTTGGGGGGAAAGGGGCATTTTTCAGTTTCACAAAACACACTATCCAGGAAACTGTAAGCTTCCCAGGCAAAGATTTCCCTCCACATCTGTCTGCTTCTCTGGAAGCCTCATCATGGGCTATTCATTCCAACTGTTGATCATTATGAGTGGCAAAGGGCAGCAGGCATGGCTTCAGAATTCACACTCACTCTGTAGCTGGGAAACCAGTCAGCTAAGTTTCAGGTGCTGTTTGTACTTCGCCCTGATCTGCTCCACCATCACCGAGAAGCTTGGGCTGGGCCGGGCTGGACCCACACTCAGAGCCACACCGGGCCCCTGAGAAGAGGGAGTGGCAGGTCGACCGGGTCCGCCTCCTCCTCCCTGACTGAGCCTGGGGGCCTCTCACTCCCCACTCCTCTGCTAGGAGCGCCCACCCCCAGCCCCTCCCCTTCCTCCTCGGGGACCACGTCTTGTCTCCCCCAGGTGGAAAGGGAGCCCTCCTTTGGCACAGTCGCCTCTACACGCCTGCCTTGCAGCTGCGTGTGCTCTGAACACGCTTGCCTGCGTGGTCTAGTCTGCACACTCATGTTTCATCTCCCACCTCGACAGACCCCAGGATCAGGTGGGAAAGCCTTCAGCTGCAGCACAGGTCACTCCACATTAGTCTCTTCTCACTGAGCCAGGAGGCTGGAGGGCAGTGACTGGTGTTGGTTTGGAGCACAGGCTGGGCACCTCTGTGATATCAATTTCTTTCCTCCTTCATTGCACCAAGATGGCTGCTGCAGCTCCAGGCATCACAACTGTGTCAAGGCAAAAAGAGAAGGTCCTGGCATACGTCACCTATACGTATTCCTTTTTCCAGAAAATCAAAACTTTACCCCCAAGTGCCACTGCAGCCTCCTGCTTAGTTCTTATCAGTCAGAAGTGGCCAGCCACAGCTGTAAGAGACGCAGAGAGGGTCTTCACCCCCTGCATTGTAAACAGACAAGGTTGAAGAGGGCTAGGAGACACTGCTCCCCTGGAGAACCTTGTTAATTTTTTTTCTAGAGATGACAAGACTGGGTTTGGAGAGCAGCTTGCCCAAGCTACATAGGCCAGAAAGCCAGCCCAGGGCACCCCTGCCTGGTCATAGGCTGGCTCCCCCATGCCCCACAACAGGCCCCTCCTCCAGCTGTACTGTTAAGCCTGAGTGCCTGGCTCTCAGCCCTGCAGCCCTCTCCACTGCCCACTGTGAAGGAGAGGTAACCAATGGCCCTCAAAAACATGGCAGCGCCTGGCCCCCTGCTGGGCGCTCACCAGGCTCTGCCACCCGAGGGCTCCACGCCCGGTGGGAACCAGCGCTTCCAGGGCAGGCAGGGCAATGCTGGAATCTTCAGGGTCTGCACAGGCAGGTTCTCGGGGAGGAGTGAAGGCGGCTGACCGAGGCTGGTGGTGCGGGAGCAGGCCTGTGAGGCTTGCCGACCCCAGGTCATACTCTGCCTGGTCCAGAGGGCCCTTCACTGGAGCCTCAGAGGTGGGGAGAACGCTGCAGGGCTCCAGAGAGGACAGAGGGGCCCTGGCCCTCGTGTCTCGGCTGAGGTCTGCCCTCATCCCTGTGTCTCCCCCGGTGGGATGAGCAGGAGTGTGTGGCAGGGAGGGGTGGGCAGGGCAGCTCCCACCTGGAAGAGGCTAGGTACACCCAGTCCCGCTTCTCTTGGTGAGAGGCCTGAGGGGCTGTCCAGATGGAGCCATGGTCTGCCTGTGGGGCGGCCGCTGCTCGCGCCTATGTGCCCATGCAGAAATTCACGCCCAGTTGTCCTGTCTCCATGCTTTCAGAAAGAGCTGGAAGTTTTGATTTTCCTGAGAAGTCTCAGGCTTTTGTAAGGCCTTACAAATAGCTGAGAAAAGAAGAGAAGCAAAAGGCAAAGGAGAAAAGGAAAGATATACCTATTTGAATGCAGAGTTCCAAAGAATAGCAAGGAGAGATAAGAAAGCCTTTCTCAGTGATCAAAGTGAAGAAATAGGAAAACAGCAGAATGGGAAAGACTAGAGATCTCTTCAAGAAAATCATAGATACCAACTGAACATTTCATGCAAAGATGGGCACAATAAAGGACAGAAATGGTCTGGACCTAAAGCAGAAGATATTAAGCAGAGATGGCAAGAATACACAGAAGAACTGTACAAAAAAGGTCTTCACGACCCAGATAATCATGATGGTGTGATCACTCACCTAGAGCCAGACAACCTGGAATGTGAAGTCAACTGGGCCTTAGGAACCATTACTTACAAACAAAACTAGTGGAGGTGATGGAATTCCAGCTGAGCTATTTCAAATCCTAAAAGAAGATGCTGTGAAAGTGCTGCACTCAATATGCCAGCAAATTTGGAAAACTCAGCAGTGACCACAGGACTGGAAAAGGTCAGTTTTCATTCCAATCCCAAAGAAAGGCAATGCTAAAGAATGCTCAAACTACCGCACAATTGCACTCATTTCACATGCTAGCAAAGTAATGCTCAAAATTCTCCAAGCTAGGCTTCAGCAGTATATGAACAGAAAACTTCCAGATGTACAAGCTGGATTTAGAAAAGGACGAAGAACCAGAGATCAAATTGTCAACTTCTGGTCATAGAAAAAGCAAGAGAATTCCAGAAAACCATCTACTTCTGCTTTATTGATTATGCCAAAGCCTTTGACTTTGTGGATCACAACCAACTGTGGACAATTGTTAAAGAGATGGGAATACCAGACCACTTTACCTGCCTCCTGAGAAATCTGTATGTGGGTAAAGAAGCAACAGTTAGAACTGGATATGGAACAACAGCCTGGTTACAAATTGGGAAAGGAGTATGTCAAGGCTGTATATTGTCACTCTGCTTATTTAACTTATATGCAGAGTACATCATGAGAAATGCTGGACTGGATGAAGCACAAGCTGGAATCAAGATTGCTGGGAGAAATATCAATAACCTCAGATATGCAGATAGCACCACCCTTATGGCAGAAAATGAAGAGGAACTAAAGAGCCTCTTGATGAAAGTGAAAGAGGAGAGTGAAAAAGTTGGCTTAAAATTCAACATTCAGAAAACTAAGATCATGGTATCTGGTCCCATCACTTTATGACAAATAGATGGGGAAACAATGGAAACAGGGACAGAGTTTATTTTCTTGGGCTCCAAAATCACTGCAGATGGTGACTGCAGCCATGAAACTAAAAGACACTTGCTCCTTGGAAGAAAAACTATGACCGACCTAGACAGCATATTCAAAAGCAGAGACATTACTTTGCCGACAAAGGTCTGTATAGTCAAGGCTATGGTTTTTCCAGTGGTCATACATGGACATGGTTCTTTGAACCACAAAGAAAGTTGAGCACTGAAGAGTTGATGCTTTTGAACTGTGGTGTTGGAGAAGACTCTTGAGAGTCCCTTGGGCTGCAAGGAGATCCAACCAGTCCATCCTAAAGGAAAACAGTCCTGAATATTCATTGGAAGGACTGATGCTAAAGCTGAAACTCCAATACTTGGGCCATCTGATGACTCATTGGAAAAGACCCTGATTCTGGGAAAGATTGAAGGCAGGAGGAGAAAGGGATGACAGAGGATGAGATGGTTGGATGGCATCACTGACTCAGTGGACATGAGTTTGAGTAAACTCCGGGAGCTGATGATGAACAGGGAGGTCTGGCGTGCTGCAGTCTGTGGGGTCAGAGTCGGACACGACTGAGCGGCTGAACGGAACTCAGGCTTTTAGGTGTCAGGAACTGTAGGGAGAAGCTGGCTTCAGCTACCCCCTCACCTAGCATAGGTGGGCACAGAGGCGGCTCAGGAGCCCTGGGGACGGTCCACCCAGGTCAGCAGAACAGGGGGCTCTTGGGGCTGTGACTCTGTGGGCAGGGCAGGGTCTCTTGCTGGACAAAGTCAGGAAGGAGCCCTGCCTTGTGAGCCGAGCTGCATGGCCAAGTGTCCAGGAGAGAGGTCTGGCTGCCAGCCAGCCAAGCGGAGCCCAGCCCACTTTGGGGATTCTAGCTGGCTGTCCTTACATCAGATCCCCCGATAGCTCCTGAGGCCCGTGGGTTGCTTGCATCTTCACTGGAGTCTCAGTTGGATATAAGCGTTCACACGCACGTGTGAACACAGACTCCGTTCTGTGCTCAGCTGAGGTAGTCATGACAGTAAGATGTTTACATGAGTCCCTGCCCACTCTCACTCCCGTTCACCTTCCAAACAGCTGCAGGCCTCATCACGCCCCATCGTATGCCACACTTTGGATACAGGCCAGTTGGCAAAATGATGCATTCACACATATTGGATTTGACACTGTGTATAAAAACCACTGGGAAAGGGCTCTTTCTTTCAACATTTATGAACGAATGAGCACAAGAACCAGTGGGCAGCTGTCCTTGACCAGATCCTGTCGCCTGACGGGTGAGGCCCCAGAGCCCTGGCCGCTGGGCGATGCCTCACACGTGACCGGGGGTTCCCTGCCGTCTGGCAGGGGAATGGCCGCCTGAGTTGGAGCTCGGGCTGCCTGAGGCGTTCAGTGGAGTGGAGGTGGGGTTGTGTGTCTCCGTGCCTCCCGTGTGTAGGGCCTGGTGCAGAAGCACCCCTGGGCTGAGCTCAAGTCTGATTCTTGGTCCAGGTGCCCCCAGCCGGCTGGTGTTTCCTCGGGGGTGGAGTGACCGTGCTGGCGTCCACCCCAGGGCAGAGAGACACTGATACAACAGGTCACGGTTCCCAGGGCCCACGGCCAGGCCACAGGTGCTCACCCTGCCTCCTCCCGCCCCCCACCGCCCAGCCAAGGCCAGATAAAGGGCAGGAAAAGTGCAAGGCGTCCCAGGCCGCCAACGCCCTGCAGGACCCCTCTCACTGCCCAGCGCGTGACTGCTATGGGCTCATCCTCAGGTCCCCATCTCTGTGGCCAGCTTCTCCCTGGGATGGACTGACCCTGCGGGCTGGGGCTCAAGGCTAAGGGCCCTGGAAGCCTCCCTGGAATGTTCTAGAAATCTGTAGAGGACTCAGGATTGGGCTGCCCGACCTGAAGTGACTGGCATCAGGAGGAAGCAGTGGTGTTTGGAGTGTGGGTCGTGCCCTGACTGACAAGCTGCTTTTCGGGGGGAGGCAATCAGTGACAGAAGCCTTTTGTTTGCCCATGTTTACTTCTGAAAGCCCGGATATTTGCTGTTTCTAGCGTCCTTGCTGCACCAGCTCCACTCAGGTAGCCGCAGCTGGTGACCACATGCCCTCGGCTGTGCCAGAGTCTCTCCATGGTCTTGTGGGAAGCAGGACACTGGGCAGCAACGAAGTATCACTGAGTGTTTGCTGGTCTCCATAGATGACTTGACACAGGGTGCCCAGCAGGTGTGAAGCCCCGCCCTGCTCAGGAGAGATTCTGGTACCCTGCAGGGGACCCGCACCCCAGCCTCCCGAGCGCAGCCCCTGTCTACACCCTGCCCTACACTCTGTCTACACCTCTGCTGCGCTCTGCCATACTGCCCCACACCAGTGGCTAAACCTGCCCCTACAATCTTTTCTACACTCCCGGTGCCACCACCCAGGCTGTGACAGGCCAGGAAAGGCTGCCAACAAGCCAGGCTAATCTGCGCTGAGTGGCTGCAGGGGCGCCCCAGGCACCAGGAGACCTGGGCAAGGGAAGCCCCAGGACGCAGGCTGCCTGGGGCAGAGTCAGACAGACGGGAATGCAGGCCTTCCCTGGAGGCGGTCCACAAAAGGCCCAAGGAGCCCGACACACCGTGACCCCCGGGGTTCAGACTCCAGGCTTGTCACCTGGAAACGGCGGACGTGGGCAGAGCCGGACCCGCCGTGGCGGGCGGGAGAGCCCCGAGACCCCACGTAAGCCGCCGCAACCCCGGGCAGAACCCGCGGGCCTGCAGCCCAGGATGCAGACCAATCTGGGGGTGGGTAGGTGCGCCAGCTGGGGCAGGTGCCCTGGTGAGGCGAGGTCCCCAAGTGGGGCGGGAACTCAGGTATGCCCTGGGGTGGGCCCCAACCCTAACCCCGCCTCGAGGCTGCCTCGGCCAGACCCACATCCACGCGCCCTACGGGCCTTGGCTCCGCCCACCCGCCCTCTGCCCCGCCCCTTCATTCAGCCCCCCGCCCTACAAGCCTTGGTCACGCCCACTTCGCCCTCGACCCCGCCCGTTCCCTCCAGCCCCGCCCCTGTCCCGCCCCTGTCCCGCCCCTGTCCCGCCCCTTGGCACCGCCCCCGGCACCGCCCCGCCCCGCGGCCCGTCGCGGCCCCGGCGCGCAGGCGCGGGCGCAGGTGCGCGCCGTTTGAAAGTATGGCGCCGGGCGGGCGGCTGGTGCTGTGTGAGGAGAAGGTCCGGGAGAAGAGCGGCCTGGCGCCTCGCTGCGACCTGGGTGCGCGCCGGGCGGCGGGCGGCGGGGGGCGCTGGTGGAGGGCGCGGGCTTCCCGCTGCGGTGGCGGAGGACCGGTCAGGCCAGAGGTCGAAAGAGACCGCTCGGCTCCGAGCCGCCCCGGGCCCGAGGGGCGGGGGAGAGGGCTGGGCTGGGGGGCGCGGGCCGGGGGCGCGGGGAGCGCGAAGAGGGGCCCCCGAGGAGCGGCCGGGCGGAGGCCTTGAGGGGCGGCCGGGCGGAGGCCTTGAGGGGCGGCCGGGCGGAGGCCTTGAGGAGCGGCCCGGGCGGAGGCCTTGAGGGGCGGCCGGGCGGAGGCCTTGAGGGGCGGCCGGGCGGAGGCCTTGAGGGGCGGCCGGGCGGGCTGGGGCCCGGGCGGGCTGCGGTCCCGGGCGGAGGCCCCCGAGCAGCGGTCCCGGGCGGGCTGCGGGCCCGGGCGGAGGCCCCCGAGCAGCGGGGGCCGCCCGGCCCTCGCGCCGTCCTAGGGGAGCTCCTCCGGGGCGCGTCTGCGGAGCCTTTGCGGCGGTGTTTTTTGCGTTAACTGGTAAGATGGCTCGGGTTTTCTTTCACCCGTTGGTCAGCTGGATTAGGTTGGTTTTCTGCGAAAGCTTGAAGCACCTTCGTTTCTCCTGCGGTAAGCCTCGTTCGCCCCTCCCAGGCCGAGGATCTCTGGACTCGTGTTGAAGACGGATGTTGGGCGCTAGTTTTTTATTTATTTTGTCTGGTTTTGATATCAAGGTAATACCGAGCTCATGACATCGTGGGTAAAGTGCCTTGTCGGTTTTCTAGAAGAGATTCTGTAAAATTGGTGCCAGTTCTGTTTTGCTTGATAGAACTTTCCAACGAAACCTTATGCGCCTGAAAATTTCTGTATTTGAAGCTTTTAAATTACAGATACGATGTCTGCAGTTGTTATAGAACTGTTCATATTATCGACTTCATCTTAAGTGAATTGTGGTTGTGTGGGGTTTTGCAAAACTGATTTCATCCAACATGTTAAATTTATGTGTATAGAGTTTGTGGTATTTCCTTATTAGCTTGTTCATGTCTGTGTGGTCTGTAGTGATACCCTTATTCCATTCCTGATATTGGTCATTTCTGTCTTCTCTTTTTTGGTCTTTCTTGAGGTTTATGGATTTTGTTACACTTGTCAGTCAGCCAGCTTTTGGGCTTTCTCACAGGTTTTTTGGTTTTGCATTCATTGACTCTGTATTATTTTCTTCTTCCTGCTGCTTTGCATTTGTTTTGCTTTTTGTTGATTCTTGAGATGAAAATTTAGATTTCTGATTTGAGACTTTCATTTCAGTGCTGTGAGTTTCCCTGTGGGCGCAACTTTAGCTGCATCCAAAAGTTTCGTTGCATTTTCATTTAGTTCACTGCGTTTTTTGCATTTCCCTTGACTTTCTCTTAGACTTATGGATTGTTCAGAAATGTGTTTTTTCATTTTTGTGTGACTGGAGGTTTTCCTAGTTTGTTTGGTATTTTTTCTTTCTGTTATTGATTCTGATGTGATTCCATTATGGTGAGAAAACATACTCTGTATGATCTTGTTTTAAATTTGTGGAGGTTAGTTTTATGGCCCAGGATCTGGCCTATATGTACCAAGTGCAGCTGGAAGGAATGTGTACTCTGTCACTGGCTGGAGTGTTGTATAAACATCAGTTTGGTTCTGTTGACTTACGTTGCTCGGTTCTTTTTCATCCTTGCTGATTTTCAGTCCAGTGAGGCTCTTAATTACCAGGAGATAGGTATTGAGACCCCTAACTGTAATTGTGGATTTGTCCGTTTCTCTTTCCACTTGATGTGTCTTGAAACTGCTATTTGGTGCATACATATTTAGGATTTTTATGTCTTCATATTGGAGTGACCTTTGTAGCATATGTGATGTTCTTCCGTGTTCCTGACAATTTTCTACAGTGAGACATCTACTTTATCTAATATTCAATTCAGTTCAGTCGCTCAGTCGTGTCCAACTCTTTGCGACCCCTTGAATCACAGCACGCCAGGCCTCCCTGTCCATCACCAACTCCCGGAATTCACTCAAACTCATGTCCGTTGAGTCGGTGATGCCATCCAGCCATCTCGTCCTCTGTCGTCCCCTTCTCCTCCTGCCCCCAATCCCTCCCAGCATCAGAGTCTTTTCCAGTGAGTCAGCTCTTCCCATGAGGTGGCCACAGTGCTGCATAGCAGGGAGATTCTTCACTGACTGAACTAACAGGGGAGCCGGGATGTAAATCAGTGTATGATAGAAACTATAGACAGTCTCTAACCTACTCTGCTAACCTCTGTCTTTTACTGTGAAAATGTTAGTTGCTCAGTTGTATCCGACTCTTTGTGACCCCATGGACTGTAGTCTGCTAGTCTCCTCTGTCCATGGAATTCTCCAGGCACGAATGCTGGAGTGGGCAGCCATTCCCTTCTCCAGGGGGTCTTCCCGACCCAGGGATCGGACCCTGCATTGGTTCCTCATCTCCTGCATTGCAGGCAGGTTCTTCACCACGTGAGTCATCAGGGAAGCTCCCCTTTGATGGTATGTCTAGACCATTTCTTAATGTTCATATGGCTTATGTGTGCCGCTCATTATTCCTCTGTTTATTCCCTTTTTTTTTTTCTTTCGTTTCCTGGTTCCTTCCTTTCTGTGTTTCCTCTTCCTTCCTTTTCCTCAGTCGTGTCCGACTCTCTGCGACCCCATGGACTCTACGGTCCATGGAATTTACAGGCCAGAATGCTGGAGTGGCAGCCTTCTCCTTCTCCAGGGGACCTTCCCAACCCAGGGATCGAACCCGAGTCTGTGCATTGCCGGCAGACTCTTCACCAGGTGGGCCACAAGGGGAGCCCCTCCCTCCCTCCCTTGAGCACTCTTTTATCGTTTCGTTTTATTTACCTGTTATATTTCTGAGCGTGTCTCTCCAGATACCTTTTTAGTCATTGCTCTAGCACGTATATTGCAGTAAGCGTGGCTGTGTGATCTAACACAGCTTCCTGTGTGGACGGTTCGCCGTGTCAGGGAAGATAGAAGCGTCGCCGCTAGTCCCCGCTGCTGCGCCGCCGTCTACTTGCTCGCTTGTGTGCGGCCCTGAGGCCCAGTGGGCGGCAGCACGCCAGGCTCCCCTGTCTTTCATTGTCTCCTGGAGTTTGCTAGAAGTCAGGCCCATGGAGCCCACGATGCCATCCAACCCTCTCATCCTCTCCTGTCCTCTCCTCCTCCTGCCTTCAGTCTTTCCCAGCACTGGGGTCTTTTCCAGTGAGGCAGCTGTTCGCATCAGGTGGCCAAAGTATTGGGCGCTTTAGCATCGGTCTTTCCGATGAATATCTGGAGTTGATTTCCTTTAGGATGGACTGGTTGGATCTCCTTGCGTCCGCGGGACTCTCAGGAGTCTCCTCCCGCACCACTGTGTAAAAGCGTCAGTTCTTTGGTGCTCAGCCTTCTTTATGGTTCAACTCTCACACCTCTACGTGACTACTAGAAAAAACCATAGCTGACTATATGAACCTTTGTCAGCAAAGTGATGTCTTTGCTTTTTAATACGCTGTCTTAAGTTTGTCATAGCTTTTCCTCCAAGGAGCAAGTGTCTTTTAATTTCATGGCTACAGTCACCGTCCTCAGTGATTTTGGAGCCCAAGAAAATAAAGTCTCTTCACTGTTTGCATTTTTTCCCCATCTACTTACTGTGAAGTGATGGGACTGGATGCCATGATCTTCGTTTTTTGAATGTTGAGTTTTAAACCAGCTGTTTCACTCTCCTCTTTCACGTTCATCAAGAGGCTCTTTAGTTCCTCTTCACTTTGTTCCATTAGGGCGGTGTCATCTGCGTGAAAGTGAAGTCGCTCAGTCATGTCCTACTCTTTGCAACCCCATGGACTGTAGCCCACCAGGCTTCCTCTGTCCATGGGATTCTCCAGGCAAGAATACTGGAGTGGGTGGCCATTTTCTTCTCCAGGGGATCTTCCCAACCTAGCGATCAAACCCGGGTCTCCTGCCTCACAGGCAGATGCTTTTCCCTCTGAGCCACCAGGGAATGCAGCCACCCTATATGATATATGCAGATATCATCTGCATATCTAAGGTTATGGGTATTTCTTCTGGCAATCTTGATTCCAGCTTGTGCTTCATCCAGCCCAGCATTTCACATGATGTACTCGGCAAGTGTACCACCATTTCGGTTTCATTATCCTCCCACTGTATGATTTGTCTAGATATTTCATCTGCATACCTGAGAACCACAGTAATGATGAGTTTGTTTTCTTTTTACAGTCATCTGACGGTTTAAATAGCTTAGGAGGAAGCAGTACCCACATGTTTACCTGTTTCATTTTTCTTTCTTCATGCCTGATGTCCCAGGTTTCCTTCTTTTATCTTTCCTTAATGTTTAAAGATCTTTCTTAAGTAGTTATCTTCCGGCAGGTGTGCTGGTGAAAAGTTCTTTTAATGTTTCTTCATTTAAGAATATCTGTATTTCACCTTCAGTCATAAAGACTGTTATTGGAGAATATAGATTTCTAGGATGAAAGTTCTTTTTTTCAGCAATTGGAAACTGTGAGAGCATTTCCTTTAGGCCACCATGGTTTCTGAAGAGTAACTCCCGACCATGACAGTTGTTTCTCCCTCTGGGTGATGCCTTTCTCTCTGGTTGCTCTCGGGATTCTTTCATTGCCGTTAGTGTTTTTGATTCTGATATGTTAGCTTTTGCCTTTATTCTGCTTGGTATTTTTTCAACTTCTTGAATGTGTAGGTTTTTGTTTTTTTGCCAAATTTGGAAAGTTTTCAGCTGTTAAACTTTTTTTTTTTTAAGCCATGCTGTTTTTCTCTTCTTGAAACTCTTAATTGGAACTCCATGGGTTCCCAAGGACATGAATGTTAGATTGCTTTCTCTTTCTCTATAGGACCTGGAAGCTCTGTTCATTTTTCAGTCTGTTTTCTCTCTTGGTCAGATAGGACAGTTTTGTTTATCTTTGCATTTACTCTCTTTGAGTTTTTTCCTGTCGTCTCCATTCTGTTACTAAGCTGCTCCCCTGGTGTTTGTTTCTCTCAGTTATTGTATTTTTCAATTCTCAAATTTCTGTTTCTTTATATCTTCTGTTTTTTTGCCAAGAATCCCTACTTTCTCATTTTTTAAAGCATGTTCATAATTGCTTATTGAACTATTTTTGTATCAGTTGCTTTAAAATCCTTGTTAGAAAATTCTGGTTTCTCTCATCTCATCTCATTATTGGTGTCTATTGTTTTCTCTCATTCAGGTTGAGATTTTCCTAGTTCTTCATCATTTTTGATTGATCATTTTGATTGGGATTCTGCTTCCTGTTTAAATCTTGTTACTCGCTTCTGTCACTGCCTGGGTGCTGCCTTGTTGCTGAGGCAGTGGCCAGGCCCCTGCCATACACATCTACAGCTGGCTCATTACAGACAGCCCAGGACAGCAGTCAGGTCCACTCTCACGGCCCCAGTGCTGGCCACTGTGCAAGGCCAGGGGTACGAGGTCCATGATTTTCCCTTGGCATTGGGTGGGAGTGGGGCTGGGGTTGTCAGGAGTCTGTCCTGCAAGGCCATCACTGTCCGTCTTTGACAGTGGACAGCAGGCTTACCCATCTCTCCTGGTAGATGACCGTGGGCGTTTCTGGGTGGCCGGCTTCTCTTGCATTCAGATTGGGATGTATAGGAGACAACAAAACCAACCCTCGGTGCTTGACCGTTTTTTTTAGGTCCCTAGACGGTTGGCCTTCTGCCCCCACCCTTCAGTTGCCAGGCACTTGCTTCCCATGTTGTTGTCCAGGGTTTTTTTAATGGGAGGAATAGGGTGAAATGTGTCTGCTCTGTCTTGTCTGAAACTGGAAGCCCAAAAACCAGTTTTGTGTTTAATCAAAATGTGTTTTAAAACAAAAGTTCCCAGGAAAATATTTGGTGTATCCAAACACAGTGTCTGTTTCATTCAGTTCAGTTCAGTCGCTCAGTTGCGTCCGACTCTTTGAGACCCCGTGAATCGCAGCCCGCCAGGCCTCCCTGTCCACCACCAGCTCCAAATGCCACTGCTTTTGTCGTGACATTTGTCTTATGAGTGCTTGCTAGGTGTGTCCCAGAGAAGTGTGTGGTGCCCCCCAAGTGCCGCTGGCCCTCACCCGAAATGGCGTGCCCTCAGGTCAGCCCCTGAGAGGGTTTCAGATGTGATCCCTGCTTGGAGGCTTAGAGGCAGTGGGCTGGCAGCCCCCTTAGGAGGGCTTCCTGGTGAGTGGGTTTTGGAGGGAAAATACATTACTGTAATAATTTATTTTCAGTAAGATAATAAAGTTAAAATCTCTTAATTTTCTATTCTTAGCTGAACTTCGGTCATTATCTATTCCGGGAACTTACCAAGAAAAGATTACTCACCTGGGAAATTCTTTGATGAATTTAACAGGTCTAAAATCTCTCGATCTCTCACGAAACTCCTTGGTTAGTCTAGAGGTAAGTTTTAGGTTTGTTTCTTACAAGAAAATTTATTACTATAATAGCAGTGGCAAGTACATTTATGGTAAGAAAAAAAAGCAATCTGCTTTATGACTGCTTCTAAAGTTGTAAACGGTACACGTAAAGGGACTGTACGTGCAGTGCCCCTTCTCCTGTGTTTGCTGTGAGCTGGGTTTCTCATGCATCACATTGTATTCCGACTAAAACATGAAATCACCGCGCTCTGATGAAGATGGCTATGTCTGTAAAGGAAAAAGGGCCCGAAAGATGAGCGTGTGTGTGCCCGTCTTCATCCTGCATCAGCTGTCCTCTGCATCTACGCTGCACTTCTCATCCGTGTGTGTCTGACTGTTAGCGACCTTGGGCCCTTGAATGGCTCGCGTGCCTGACGCGGCAGGCGATGGTGATGGAGAGGACGCAAGAAGTCACCAGGCGATGGCGAGTGGGAACTGCCGGGGCCTGCGGTGGCGAAAAAGGGAGGCAGGACGTCCTTGCCTGGAGTACGAGTCTGTCAGCGCCCCTGACCGGGTTGGGAGCCCTGCCCCTCGCATTAGCGTCTGGTGCAAGGTCTGGTCCAGGCTGCACTCAGTCCTCACCTGTGAAGCGGCGGCAGCGGCGGTTCTGCTGATGCGGCTGGGTGTGAAAGCGTGGCGTTTGATGCGTCGCTCAGCTGGCGCGCGAGGCCCCGCAGGGATTGACCCGCTCTGCCGCCTCACGGCCCGGGTGCAGCGCTCGCGATGGGGCTCACCTTGGCCCTGCTGCCTGTTGATGGGGAGGGGGGCGTGTGTGCGGGGTGCATGCGTGTCAGCGCCCGTCTCACCGCACGTCTGTCCCGGCAGGGCATCGAGTGCCTGACGGCGCTGGAGAGCCTCAACCTCTACTACAACCGCATCTCCTCGCTGGCGGAGGTCTTCCGGCTCCGCTCCCTGGCGGGGCTCTCGGAGGTGGACCTGCGGCTGAACCCCGTGGCGAAGAGCGAGTCTGACTTCCGCCTCTTCGTGGTGCGCATGCTCCCGGGTCTCCAGCAGCTGGGTAGGCCGGCCGCGCTCCAGCTTCGCTCGGCGCTCCGCTCGTGCTCTTGGGGCGATCGCGCTGCTGGCCTTTCTGGAGAGGGGAGCTGGTTTCCTCCTCTCACAGGAAAGCCGCCTGGGAAGGTGGCACGGAGCCACTTCCTGAGGCCACGAGTGCCTGCCGGGCTGGCCAGGGTGCAGGTGTGGGCTGGCTTGGCTCTCCAGCTGCTCTCAAGCTCTGCTGTCTATTTCCTCACACGGCCTCCTGGGCGTTGTCCCAGGCTCAGCCGGACGGCTGGATTCAGCCTGGCTTTGCCTGCGCCTGGGGCATAGGAACAAGAGGTTACTGTGCTGCACAGGCCCTGGGCGACAGCGTGAGAGAGTGGGAGGGCCTCGTGGGAGGGCCTCTTGGCAGGTGCAGCTGCCACTGTGGCCCGGGAAGAACCGAATCTCTCAGGCTTGCAGAACGAGCTACCAGGGTGCCAACCAGCCATGCCTGGTCAGAGCGCTGTGCTCAGGGAGGCCGGAGCCCTCACCCGCTATCCCGGCGCTCGGGAGCTGCTGTGCTGTGAGCACTGTGGCCCAGGCACCGCTGGCCGACCCCGGCCCGCCCCACGTCCCGCTTCAGAGGAGGGCGCTGCAGCGGGAGCCGAGGGTGTGCCAGCCGGAGGCCCTGGGGAAGGAGGGCCTCGGGTCTCGGACCTGGTCCTCCTGTGGAAGTGCCGCTTGAGGGCAGTTAGGACTGTCTGATTGGAGGGTGGTGGTCCTTCTGTGCCCCCAGTGATCAGCGCGTGTTCTCCACTCAGAGGGCCTTTGACTGCTTGGGGAGGCTGGAGGGATTCCAGGGTGTCTCCACCTCCCAGGTGCTGAGATAATGAAATGAGACCCAGATGGCAGCGCTTGTCAGGTAGACGCTGGGCAGTGGGCAGACCGTGGCTTCTGCCCGTCCAGTGTCCGCAGGACCTGCAGACACTCCGGCTCTGCCCCCTCAGCTGCACGGAGCGAATCTCACAGGCACCCTGGCTCTGCTGCCCTGGCTCACCTCCTTGTCCCCAGGCTGGTGGCGCTGGCTCTAGGGAGCCTGGCTGCGTGGTTAGGCCACTTTGGCCTGGGCCTGGGCCACTGACCCCCAGAGGCGCACTGTTTGTTCAGACCTACTTAGGGTTTAAACGTTATGTTGGTTTTTAGATATTTGGGAGGATTAAACGCTTGTGTCCTTAGCTGATTGTGTAAGCATTATGTAAACTATTGAAGCATTACAATCCTTCTTGAAGGTTGTGCAGCCTTCAGTCTTAAATGATGAGTTTCTACTTGTGATGAAAGTTCTAGATCCGGCTTACAGAGCTGTTCCAGTCTGAACGGCACTCAGATGAGAAAGGAGAGTCGCTGGAGCCCGTGCTCCGGGAACCCTGGAGCTCTTGGAAGGCCCGCTCTCCCACCAGGCGCCGTGGGAGCTCCGCGGGAGTAACCCAAGCGCTCTGGCCGGGAGCAGAGGAGGCCCTCGCCGGGCCTGGGGGCCACTGCTGTGCAGAGAGGGTGTGTTCTGGGTGAGAGGGGTTTGCACTGGTCTTAGCCACATGGAGCTTGAGTTCAGCGAGGGGCATGGTGCTGACTCAGTGAAGTTCAGGCTGAGCAAGTAGAGTTGTGAGTTGTTGGCATGAAGGCCACGTCCAGGCCGTGAGAGCGCAGAGCTCAGGAGGCCTCAGACTGGCCTGTGCCGGACGGAGTCCCCAAGGGGATGGAGGGGGCTCCCGGGGGCACCCCGCATGGGGCCGGGGCTGCCATGCAGAGTCCACACCTTGGTCCTTGTTTCTCACTGGGACGTGCGCCTCTGGGCGCTGTGGGCTCAGCTTCCTGAGCAATTCTGGGGCGGTCCCGACAAGTTCCTGAGGGCCGGCCTCCAGCGTTTGGGAGGGCAGCCTCCCTCGGGTACTCGCGAGGAGGTGTGGCTGTGGACGCGGGAGGTCTTCTTGGGTCCAGGGCGCATGCGGAAACGGTTAAGCTTGGCTCTGTCTCCTGTTCCAGTCCCCGGGATCCGAGGAGGTGAGCCCTGGGTGCCAGCACGTGGCCTGGGCCTGTTCTCTCCAGTGTGTTGGGCTCCTCGCCCGTGGACACTTGCTAGGGGTGCTCACTTGCTAGGGGTGGTTTGGGGCCCTTGCCCAGCATCCAGGATATGTGTCAAGAGGAGGCGAGAAGGGCGTGCCTGCGTGGGAACTTGGTGTGTGTTTCCCTTCCCGTCTGAGGCTCAACCCGGGCGTGAGCTGCCGCCCCCGGGGTCGCGCTCAGCATCTGCAGGCTCCTGTCGTGGGTCGGCCCTCGGGGGAGGGGAGGGCCGCAGAGCAGGGCAGCGGCCCTGGTCAAGTGCGTGTGAGGCCGGGTGGGCGGCGGGCGCGCCCTGGAGGGGCCTGGCGCCTGCCTCCTGCTCCTTGCCCCTGCTGTCTTCTCTGCAGATGACCGGCCCGTGAGGGAGACTGAGCGGAGAGCGTCCCAGCTGCTCTTTGGTTCGGAGGGCTCACTGGACTCAAAGCAGAGCTTCCCATCTGTTTTCCGAGAAGAGAGGTATGAACGGGAAAGTGAGAGTGAAAGTCGCTCAGTCTCGCCCAGCTCTGTGACCCCGTGCGCTGTGCAGTGCCGTTCTGCAGGCGAGAGAGCAGGAGCGGGTGGCCTTGCCCTTTTCCAGGGCATCTTCCTGACCCGGGTCTCCCGCATTGCCGGGGAATTCCTTACCAGCTGAGCTATCAGGGAAGCCCATGAACAGAAGTGGTGTTTGAGCATCTTGAGGAGTGTTCATTGTTGATAGAAGAATGCCAACCTCTGTATTAGCCGGAGATGCAAACTCTGCCTGCGGATTGCCCCTGAGAGGCCGGGCCTGCGGGGGCGTGGTGGGGCTGGGAGAGACGCCCCCACCAGCTGGCGATCGCGGACACTTGGGACAGACTCTCTTCCTGTCGATCACAGTGTCTGTAGGTTACTTTTCAGTGTTAGGTTGGCCAAAATGTTTGTTTGAGTTTTCCTGTAAGATGGTAAGAACTTTCTGGCCAACCCAATACTGGAAACGTTGTTAAGGTAATTGACGTCGGATCGGTAGCAGGAAAGGCCTGTGGCGAGAAGCCGCGGTCCGCCTCCCAGCTCCCGCCCACTCCTCAGGCAGCCGCTGGCCCTTCTCCAGCGGTTGCCGCTTCCAGATTCTGTTTGTTCCTTCCTGGCCTCGGCCGGTGCAGACACTGCTGTTTGTGGATGGGAGCGCTCTGACAGGCCTGGCAGCTCTGGGGCCGCCTCTCGCACCCCGGCGGTGCCAGCTCTCGGGCCCCGCGCCCTCTGGTGCCCCCCTTCCTTTCTCTGCTCTGCGGGCAGGGCTCACACTCACTGTGCCAGGCTGTGGGAGCCTGTGCCGCCTGTGCCTGGCTTCTCAGCGCCTCCCAGCGCCTGCCGTCTGCACTTTTATGTCTGACTTGAGGTTGTCGGGGTGGTAGCACGTGTGTTCTGAAAGCAGAGTCTTCATGTGTTTGGTTGATTCTAAAGGTGTAAGTCAGTCAGTGGTGTTCACCCAGCTTGTAATGTGTGAGGTTCTATACTCCTTCTTAGACGGCGTTTTGTTCTGTCGGAAGCTTTCAGTAGTTCTCTCTCTCTTGCATCACACACCTTCATCTGTAAGTCTCTCTAACATAGAGGTCAGCTGGCTCTTTTTGTAAAGGGCTGGAGAGAATGTTTTCAGCTCCGTGGGCTGTATGATCTGTGCTTTAACTTCTGAACCCTGACTTTGCAGATGAAAGCAACTATAGACAACGCGTAAACTAATGGCTGTGCTCCAGTAAAACTTTGTTTACAGCACAGGCAGTGGGTTGGATTTGACCTGTGGGCCATACTTTGCCAACTTGTGTTCTAACATCTTAAGATCAGTTCCAAATTCCGGGAATCTCTTCTTCCCTCAGCTGCCTCGCTTGGAGTTCCCCTCCCCTCACATCCCTATTTCAAACCCGGCTAACTGACCCTGCAGGATGGTCTGAGTATTGTGTGCCCCGGATTTTCATGTTGGGGTCCCAACCCCAACTCAGTGGCTCCAGGGGACAGGGCCTATTGGAGGCGGTGAGGTTCTGCGGGTGGAGCCCTCGCGATGAAGTCGGTGCCTCCTGCAAAAGAGACCCCGCGGAGCTCTCGAGCCCCGACCACACCCACGGGCGTTTGCCGGTCGCCCAGTGTCGGTCCTGCGACTTTGCCCCCCTTTACGTTGCGTTGCCAGTTACTCTCCATACGACTCTCAGAATTACTCTGTCGGGATCCACGAAAGACCTTGCTGGAATTTTGATTGAGATTGTGTTGAATTACAGATGAGAAGGAACTGACATCTTAATACTATTGAGTCTTCGTATCCATGGACGTGGAATGTCCATGTATTTAGGTCTCTGACTTCATTTATCAGAGGTTTGCAGTTTTCCTGCTTTGATGCTGTCCATATTTTGTTAGACTGATGCTTTAGTATGTTGGTCTTTTGAGGCTAATTTGGGCTTTTTAATTTAAATTCCAGTTGTTCATTGCTGAGAATATATAAAAGCATTTGATTTGTATGCAGCTGATAGTGACAAAGTACCACAAACAGGGTGGCTTAAAATAACAGAAATTTACTGCCTTACAGTTCTTAGGCTGGAAGTCTGAAGTCAAGGTGCTGTCAGCCCTGCTTCCTCCTGGAGGCTCTGAGAGGGAGTCCATTCCGTGGCTCCAGCTTCCACGGCTTGCTGCCCGTCTCCAGCGTTCCCTCCAGCCCTTCTCTCCGCGGCTGCCTTCTCCCTGCGTCTTCTCACAGAGCTCCCCATTGTGCCGTCTGTCCTGTGTCCAGCTTTCCCCGTTCTTAAGGATATCAGTCACATTGGTGAGGGCCCCCCATAATTTCCTCATTTTAACTCTATTACCCCTGTAAAGACTCTTACTTCCAAATAAGGTTGTGCTCTGAGGTGTGGGGTGTTGGGACTTCAGCATCCCTTTTTAGGGGATGTATGCCGTTAATTTCCTTTTCTCGTCTTACTGCCTTGGGTGGGACATCCAGTATGGTGTGAAGGCCGTGGGCAGCGGGGCTGTGCCTGAGGTGCTCCTGGTCTTGGCGGGATGGCAGCGGGTCTCTTGCACCAGGGCTGCTGCCACCTGCGGGCTTCCGTTGGTGTTCTTTATCAAGCGGAGCAGGTTCCCATCGATGCCCAGGTTACTGACCGTTTTATCATGGATGGGTATTAGACTTTGTCAAATACTTTTTCTGTATTTACTGATATTGTCATGTGACTCTTCTTCTTGAGCCTGTTGAGGTGAGGGGTCACGCTGACTTTTTTCCAAGTTTGAACCAGCTATGCATACCTGGGATAAACCCCACTCGGCTGTGGTGTTGACTTGTCGTCACACCTTGCTGGCCTCAAGTTGCTGGTGTTTGTTGGGGGTCTTCTGCATCCGTGTTCGTGGGAGGTGAAGGGCCTGTCGTTTCCTTGCATTGTCTTTGCCGGTTCTGGCATCACGGTAATGCTGGCCTCATAGAACAGGTTAGGGTGCATTCCCTCTGTTTCCTCTCTGTCTTACAGAAAATCGGTATAATTTCTTCCTTGAATGTTGGTAGGATTTACCAGTGAACCTGTCTGGACCTGGTATTTTAGAAGGCTGTCAATCATTGATTCAAGCTCTGTCATCTGTACAAGTCTGTTCTTGGCGCCCACTTGTCCTGGTGTGGGTTTTGGAAGATGGTGCGTTTCCAGGAGCGGTCCGTTTCATCCGGGCTACCCCGTCTGCGGGCAGAGTGTCCTGGCGCCCTCTGCTAGCCTCTTGCTCTCCGTGGGCTCTCTAGTGCTGCTGCTGCTCTTAACTCCTGTGTTAGGCACGTGTCTTTTTGTTCCTAGTTAACCTGTTATAGAGGTTTTCCCATTTTATTTATCTTTTTAAATTTAGAACTAGCTTTTGGATTTGCTGATTTTCTTTTTTCCCTGTTTCCAACTTCACTGATTTTTGCTCTAAATTTTACTATTACTTTTGTCTCTCCTGCTTTGGCCCTAACTTACTTTCTTAGTTCCCTAAGGTGGAAGCTTCGGTTATTGGTTCTGGGTTGTACTGCGTCTACTGTGCATTCAATATTATGTATCTCCTTGCACACATTGCTTTCACTGCGTCCCACACATTTCGGTGAGGTGTATATTCTTTTTAATTTAGTTGAAAATATTTTTATTTTGAAGTACTTTAGTTCAGAATACTTTTGAGGTTTCTTTGACTCATGTTATTTGGGAATATGTTGTTTAATCTTCCTTTTTTTGAGATTTTCCAGTTATCTTTCTGTTACTTATTTTATTACAAGTTTAATTCCATTGTGCCCTGAGAACGAGCCTCGTGTGACCTGTTTCCTCTCTAGCGTGTAGAGGCGTGTTTTGTGGCCCAGGACGGATCTGTGCTGGGGAGTGTTCCCTGTGACTGTGGGATGAGCATCCTGCTGTCTGGACAAGGTGAACGCCGGCTCCTCCAGGTGGTGGTGTTGAGCCCCACTGTGTCCTTGGTGACTGCCTGCGGGATCTGCCCCTTTCCGACGCGGGGGAGGTGGATCCGTCCTCCTGAGCTCCTCAGCGTCTGTGCTGGGGAACCTGGTGCTGTCTCACTGGCGCAAGCCCGTCCAGTGCTGCTGCCGCTTCCTGCAGAGCTGCGCTGAGTCCTTACCCCTCTCTATCCCAGGCTGCTCTCACTGCCCAAAGTCAGCTCTGTCTGAAAGTGATGTAGCTACTTCCACTTTGTTCTGACTGGTGTTAGCAGTCTGTTTTCCTTTCTCTGTCCATTTACTTTTAAACCTGTGCATCTTTATATTTGAAGGGGGTTTCTGTAGGTAACATGTAGTCCGCCTTGTGTTTTGATCCGCGCTGACCGTCTCTGCCCTGCACGTGGTGTGTTTAGACCCTGCTGTCTGAAGTGATTCTTGATGCAGCTGGGTTGACAGCTGCTGTGTTCGCTGTTTCTGTCTGATGCCCTTGTTCTTACTTTGTCTTCTGACCTTCCCTTCCTTTTGTGGTTTTACGTGATCATCCAGTGATTCCATTTTCCCCCTCAGCACATCAGTTATGGGCAGGTTTTCACTTCGCTGGTCGCCCTGAGCACACAGGACAGGCAGACCTCGTTTTCTGTGCTTTGCTTTATTGTGCTTTGCAGATTCTGTGTTTTCATAGATTGAAGGTTTGCGTTAACCTCGAATCAGGCAAGTCTGTCGTGCCATTTTCCCAGTGACGTTTGTTCTCCGTTCACTTCATGTCTCTGTGTCACATTTTGGTAATTCTTGCAGTATTTCAAACTTTTTCAGCTTTTTATATTATGGTGATCTGTGATCCCGTTGCTGCCATGACTTGCAAAAGCCTCAGATGATGGTTAGCACTTTTTAGCACACTTAGCACTTTTCACTCTGGCCTGGAAACTCCCATGGACGAAGGAGCCTGGTGGGCTGCAGTCCATGGGGCCGCTAAGAGTCGGACACGACTGAGCAACTTCACTTTCACTTTTCACTTTCATGCATTGGAGAAGGAAATGGCAACCCACACCAGTGTTCTTGCCTGGAGAATCCCAGGGACGGAGGAGCCTGGTGGACTGCCATCTATGGGGTCGCACAGAATTGGACACAACTGAAGCGACTTAGCAGCAGCAGCAGCACATTTTAAAATTGCAGTGTATACATTGTTTTTTAACATAATATTGTTGCTCACTCAATAGACTGAGTGCAGTGTAAACAGTAAGAAAGCTAAGGTCATGGCATCTGGTCCCGTCACTTCATGGCAGATAGAAGGGGGAAAAGTGGGAGCAGTGACAGATTGTTCTTACCTTGGACTCCATGGAATTAAAAGACGCTCGCTCCTTGGAAGAAAAGCTATGACGAGACACCACTTTGCTGACAGAGGTCCACGTAATCAGAGCTGTGGTTTTTCCAGGAGTCACGTATGGATGTGAGAGTTGGACCGTAAAGAAGGCTGAATGCCGAAGAACTGATGCTGTTGAATGGCGGTGCAGAAGACTCTTGTGAATCCCTTGGACTACAGGGAAATCAAATCAGTCATTCCTAAAGGAAATCAATCCTGAATATTGATTGGAAGGACTGATGCTGAAGCTGAAGCTCCAATAAATACTTTGGCCACCTGATGCGAAGAACCGACTCACTGGAAAAGATCCTGATGCTGGGAAAGACTGAAGGCAGGAGGAGAAGGGGGCGGCAGAGGATGAGATGGTTGGATGGCATCATGGACTCAATGAAGGTGATTTTGAGCAAACACCAGGAGATGATGAAGGACAGAGGAGCCTGGCATGCTGAGGTCCATGGGGTCACATAGAGCCAGACGCAACTTAGCAGCTGAACAACAATAATGTACATAAAGAGTTTCTCCGTCTGACTTGTTTCAAAATTTTCTTCTTTGTCTTTTCTCCAGTTGAACATGTTCCTTGCTTTAATTTTCCCAGCATTTATTCTGCCACTGTTCTCAGAGCTTCCTGTCTCTGTGATTTGGTGTCTGACATTTACTTGAGGATTCTTGGTCATCTTCAAATACACCTTCAGTCCCCCTCTCTCCTGCCGTTAGTCTCATGTGTGAATGTTATGCCTTTTGGTGTTGGCCCACGATTCTAGGTATTCTGTTCTGGTTTTTCTTTTTTTTCCAGTCTTTTTTAAGCTTCGCTTTTCAGTTTTAGAGTTTCTATTGCTCTGTTATCAAGTCCAGAGAGTCTTTCCTCAGCCACATCCAGTTTACTGTTGAGCGCATTAGAGGCACTTTTCATCTGTTGCAGTGTCTCCAGCTAGCATTTCTGTTAGGGTCTTCCTTGGAATTTCCCCATCTCTGCTTGCATTTCCCGTCCATTCTTGCACGTTGTCTCTTTTTTCCATTAGATCCTGTAGCATTATTACTCACAGTTGTCTAAAATCAGAGCCTGATTTCATCCAGCGTTTCTGAACCTGGTTCTAGTGCTTTCTCTTCTCAATGTTGTTATGGCTATTTGGAGCTCCATGGGATTCCAGAGGCATTTTAGGGTGGTTTTTCTATTTCTGGGGAAAATATCACTGGGATTTTGATAGGATTGCACTGATTTTGTAGATTTCTTTGGGCAATGAATGTTCTAACAGTGTTGAATCTTCCAGCCCATGCGCATGTGGTGTGTTTCCACTTACTGTGGAAAATTCTGAGAGAGATGGGAATACCAGACCACCTGACCTGCCTCTTGAGAAATCTGTATGCAGGCCAGGAAGCAACAGTTAGAACTGGACATGGAACAACAGACTGGTTCCAAATAGGAAAAGGTGTACGTCAAGGCTGTATATTGTCACCCTCCTTATTTAACTTCTATGCAGAGTACATCATGAGAAACGCTGGGCTGGAAGAAGCACAAGCTGGAGTCAAGATTGCCGGGAGAAATATCAATCACCTCAGATATGCAGATGACACCACCCTTATGGCAGAAAGTGAAGAGGAACTAAAAAGCCTCTTGATGAAAGTGAAAGTGGAGAGTGAAAAAGTTGGCTTAAAGCTCAACATTCAGAAAACGAAGATCATGGCATCTGGTCCCATCACTTCATGGGAAATAGATGGGGAAACAGTGGAAACAGTGTCAGACTTTATTTTTTGGGCTCCAAAATCACTGCAGATGGTGACTGCAGCCATGAAATTAAAAGACACTTACTCCTTGGAAGAAAAGTTATGAGCAACCTAGATAGTATATTCAAAAGCAGAGACATTACTTTGCCGACTAAGGTCCATCTAGTCAAGGCTATGGTTTTTCCAGTGGTCATGTATGGATGTGAGAGTTGGACTGTGAAGAAGGCTGAGCGCCGAAGAATTGATGGTTTTGAACTGTGGTGTTAGAGAAGACTCTTGAGAGTCCCTTGGACTGCAAAGAGATCCAACCAGTCCATTCTAAAGGAGATCAACCCTGGGATTTCTTTGGAAGGAATGATGCTGAAGCTGAAACTCCAGTACTATGGCCACCTCATGCGAAGAGCTGACTCATTGGAAAAGACTCTGATGCTGGGAGGGATTGGGGGCAGGAGGAGAAGGGGACGACAAAGGATGAGATGGCTGGATGACATCACTGACTCGATGGACATGAGTCTGAGTGAACTCCGGGAGATGGTGATGGACAGGGAGGCCTGGCGTGCTGCGATTCATGGGGTCGCAAAGAGTCGGACACGACTGAGCGACTGGACTGAGCTGATGTTGTCTTTACTTTGTTTCAGCAATGTTCCGCAGTCTGTGTGTGTGCTCAGTCATGTCCATCGCTTTGCGACCCCGTGGACTGTAGCCCACCAGGCCCCTCTGTCGACAGGATTCTCCAGGCAAGAATCCTGGGGTGGGTTGCCATTTCCTCCCCCAGGGGATCTTTCCAGCCCAGGCATCAAACCCGTGTCTTCTGCATCAGCAAATGGATTCTCTACCACTGAGCCAGCTGGGGAGCGTGTTTTCAGTTGGCCAGCCTTGGTTATCTCGAGACTAAGTTATCACAGAGTTTAGATGATCTGACACGATGGCCTTATTATCCAGATGTGCCAGTGGAGGCCCGAACAGGCTGCATGCGCCCACCAGCAGGTGTCTGTGGCAGCCCTTGAAGGAGGACCCAGTCCCCTTCTTTCTGCAGGGGCCTGGAAGACTCTCAGCTCCAGAAAATAGAGTGTCAGTTACTTCTCTAGGTGTGATCAGGGACATAAAGCCAGTACTCGTAGTGTGTGACTGAGTTCTGTTTTGAAGAGTGATTCTTAAGCTGCCTTTGTTAGAAATTAGGTCCCTGTGAATGTTTGCCTTTGTGTGGAGGGACCTCCTATTCTACAGCTTCACATTTCAGTTGCTAGAGAGAGACAGATATTCACTTAATGTGAGAGTCGACATTGGAACACTGTGTTCTTGAACTCTCTTGTGGTTTGGTTGTTTGGTTGGTCCATATGGATCTTAGCTTCCTTGACCAGGGATAGAATTCGTGCCCCCTGAATTGGAAGCATGGGGTCTTAACCACTGGACTGCCAGGCAAGTCCCTCCTTGAATTTTGCTGGTCATGTATACCACAGTGCTAGGAGATCCTCACACGGGGGGCTTCCTGGAACTGCCACCCTTTTATGAAGCCAGGTGTGGTGACCAGTCATCCTGGCCGAGTTCGCTCCGCTTTCCCTGTGGCAGAAGGCCCCGCTGCTCCTCCTCAGAGACCTTGAGACAGGGTCAGCGGTGTGGCGGCTGTGTCCCGGGGTCTGCACGCGCTGGCTGCGAGTGGGGGCACCAGAGCCAGGTTTGCTTGTCTTTGTAGACCTCATCACTCCAGAGTCAAGGGCACTGACCCCTCCGCCAAGAAGTGCTTGGTCATGGACGCGGATGACGAGGCGGTCCTGAGCCTCATTGCCGAGTGCGAGTGGGACCTGAGCAACCCTCCTGGGGGCATGAGTTCCAGCCAGAAGGAGTCAGAGGCCAGCCTCCAGAGCTCCCAAGGTAGGCTGCTCCTCGCCGAGAGGATGGGCGCACAGCCCGGCTGGGAGGCTGACGTCTGCTGCCTCAGGATTCACGCTGCCTTTTTAAGAGAACTTGCCTTTAAATGTAGACTCTTCAGGAAGTCCTGTGCCTGTAATATCCGTAATTTGATCGTGGAGTTCCAGGAGGAGTCGGTATATTTAGGTGGAGGTAGTCACACTGCGAGTCTCTAACCTCAGGTCCCTCTCAGGTCAGCTGCAGGGGTAGTGAAGACGTGAGGTGTCCTGTGCTGGAGGGGCTGAGTCCCCGCCGCCGGCCTCGAGGGGGCTCCCCTCTGGCTCCGGCTGCATGTGAGTGAGGGGGTGACACCTGATGAGCGCGGGCATGTGAGCTCCTTCACGCCCATGCTGGCTTTTCCGCCAGGACGTGTGTGTGAGCTTCAGCTGCTTTGCTGCGGCTTCTCTCGTGGGTCCCAGGAGCTTTTCGTGAAGTCACAGCGTCTGGGTCTTCCTGCTGCAACAGTGCCCTGCCTCCGCCTCCCCGCCACCTCCTGAGCCCGTCGGGCCCTCCAGGGTGGCGCCCGTCCTGAGCGTGTGGCGGTGTCTACCGAGGGCTTTAGTTCGCGTATCCTGGAGATGAGTCCCAGCAGCCTGCTCGTGCGCTCATGTCATCTTCTGAGCCGTTTCTGCTCCCGCTGCCCACCTCCATTCCTTTCTTGGTGTTGACGCCCCGGACTCCATTATGCTGGTGGAACACAGCCTGTCTCCAATTTCTGCCCTCCCTGTGGCTTGCCTTTCATTTTCTCAGCCGCGCTTCCAGGAGCGGGTCTGTCTGAGTGAGGCCGCTCCTCCCTGTTCCCCTTCCTGGTTGTGCTTTCCAGTGTGCTGGCCGTGCTTGCGGGCGCTTCTCCCATGGACCTGTCCACCTCCTGGGGACCTGCACTTGGGTCTGAGAGCTGCTCTCTTGAGTGAATTTCTGGCTGTGGTGTGAGGTGGTGGCTCAGGTTGTCCGTCTGTCCCAACGTGTATCCAGCTGTACCAGTGCCATTTATTGCAAAGACAACCTTGCAAGGTTGTCCATTCAGTGGCTGGAGTCTCTGGATCCGCTGACCGTTGTGTCTGTCCCGACTCATTGGCTGGATGTGGGGCGGGGTCCCCTCGCCTGGGCTGCTGTGGGCAGTGGCGCCCGCATGTTCCTTACAGGGTGGCCAGTGCTGTGGTACCAGCTTTTTTTTCCTGTTTACCCCACATAGGAGTGTGCTTGACAGGTATGCTACACTGTCAGAACCGGAAGTGTAAGTTTTAGTGGAATAAACTTTTTAAATGTTTTTAACACAGCAGAGTCGCGGCACCGACTGAGCTCTCAGGCAGCCCAGCACCAGTGCGGAGACTCGCTGTGGAAGGGCCCTGAGCGGCGCAGGAGCGGCTCCAGGGCGGGCTGCGTGGAGCCGAGGCTGCAGGACCAGCGCTGCGGCGAGCTCCCCCCACAGCTCTTCACCCCAGGTGACCCCTGGTGTGCTGTGCTCGTCTTCTCCCAACTGTGTGTGTGTGTGACCCTGAGGTGTGTTCAGGGAAGACGCTCCTTTACAAAGGGAAGCTGACAAAAAGACATGACCCCAGAAGATGAGCCCTGCAGGTTGGAAGGTGTCTAGCATGCTACGAGGAAGGGTGGGGGGCAATTCCTAGTAGCCCCACAAAGAATGAAGCAGCTGGGCAAAATGGGAAGCAGCACTCAGGTGTGGATGTGTCTGGTCGTGAAAGTAAAGTCCGATGCTGTAAAGAACAGTATTGCATTGCAACCTTGAATGTTCGGTCCATGAATCAAGGTAGATTGGATGCGGTCAGCAGGAAATGGCAAGATTGAACGGTAGCACCTTAGGAATCAGTGAGCTAAAATGGGTGGGAATGGGAAATTCAATTCAGATGGCCAGCTTACCTATTACTGCGGGCAAGCATCCCTTAGAAGAAATGGAGGAGCCCTCAGTCAACAAAAGAATTAAAAATGCAGCACTTAGGTGTGGTCTCAAAAATGACGGAATGATCTCTGTTCATTTCCAAGGCCAACCATTCAGTATCATAGTAATCCAAGTCTATGCCCCAACCACTAATGTCAGAGAAGCTGCAGTTGAAAGGTTCTGTGGTGACCTACAAGACCTTCTAGAACTAACACTGAAAAAAGACATCCTTTTCCTCACGAGGGATTGGAATGCAAAGTAGGAAGTCAAGAGATACCTGGAGTAACAAGCAAGTTTGGCCTTGGAGTACAAAATGAAGCAGGGGAAGGGCGAACAGTTATGTCAAGAGAACATGCTGGTCATAGTGAACACCCTTTTCCAGTAATCCAGGAGGTTAACTCTACCCAAAGGAGAAGCCCCAGCAAGATGGTAGAAGGGATGAAGTCACGTTTAGAATCAAACCCCATCCCCAGCAGGGATGCTCGGAGGGCTCACACCTTGTGCACACCAGGACCCAGAGCCCCCCACAGAGGCTGAGACAGAACTGTGTCTGAGTGTCTCCTGAGGAGGCGCGGGTCAGCAGTGGGCTGCTGCAGGGCCAGGGCCTGGGTGCAGCAGGCCTGGGTGTGGCACAAGCCCTCTTGGAGGCGGTCACCATGAACCCCACCACAGAGCTGCCAGGACTCACACAGGACGGGGAAAACAGTCTTGGAGGGCACAAACAACCTTGTGCACCAGGACCCAGGAGAAAGGAGCAGTGACCCCACAGGAGACTGACCCAGACTTGCCCGTGAGTGTCTGGGAGTCTCCAGCAGAGGCGTGGGTCGGCAGTGCCCTGCTGCAGGGTTGGAGGCACTGAGTGTGGCAGTGTGTGCGTGGGAGGAGATTGCCATTATCTCCACTACTGCCACTGTAGGTTCAGCTCGGTGCAGGCGCTCAGCTGTGTCCGACTCTGCGACCCCACGAGTCGCAGCACGCCAGGCCTCCCTGTCCCGGAGTTCACCCAAACTCACGTCCATCAAGTCGGTGATGCCATCCAGCCATCTCATCCTCTGTCGTCCCTTTCTCCTCCTGCCTCCAATCCCTCCCAGCATCAGGGTCTTTTCCAATGAGTCAACTCTTCGCATGAGGTGGCCAAAGTACTGGAGTTTCAGCTTCAACCTCAGTCCTTCCAATGAACACCCAGGACTGGTCTCCTTTAGGATGGACTGGTTGGATCTCCTTGCAGTCCAAGGGACTCGCAAGAGTCTTCTCCAACACCACAGTTCAAAAGCACCAATTCTTCAGCACTCAGCTTTCTTCACAGTCCAACTCTCACATCCATACATGACGACAGGAAAAACAATAGCCTTGACTAGACGGACCTTTGTTGGCAAAGTAATATCTCTGCTTTTGAATATGCTATCTAGGTTGGTCATAACTTTCCTTCCAAGGAGTAAGTGTCTTTTAATTTCATGGCTGCAATCACCCTCTGCAGTGATTATGGAGCCCAAAAAAATAAAGTCTGACACTGTTTGCACTGTTTCCCATGAAGTGATGGGACCAGATACCATGATCTTAGGTTTCTGAATGTTGAGCTTTAAGCCAACTTTTTCACTCTCCACTTTCACTTTCATCAAGAGGCTTTTTAGTTCCTCTTCACTTTCTGCCATAAGGGTGGTGTCATCTGCATATCTGAGGTTATTGATATTTCTCCTGGCAATCTTGATTCCAGCTTGTGCTTCTTCCAGTCCAGCGTTTCTCATGATGTACTCTGCATAGAAGTTAAATAAGGAGGGTGACAATATACAGCCTTGATGCACTCCTTTTCCTATTTGGAACCAGTCTGTTGTTCCATGTCCAGTTCTAACTGTTGCTTCCTGACCTGCATATAGATTTCTCAAGAGGCAGGTTAGGTGGTCTGGTATTCCCATCTCTTTCAGAATTTTCCACAGTTTATTGTGATCCACACAGTCAAAGGTTTTGGCATAGTCAATGAAGCAGAAATGATGATTTTCTGGAATTCTCTTGCTTTTTCCAAGATCCAGCAGATGTTGGCAACTTGATCTCTGGTTCCTCTGCCTTTTCTAAAGCCAGCTTAACATCTGGAAGTTCACACACGGTTCACGTATTGCTGAAGTCTGGCTTGGAGAATTTTGAGCATTACTTTACTAGCGTGTGAGATGAGTGCAATTGTGCGGTAGTTTGAGCATTCTTTGGCGTTGCTTTTCTTTGGGATTGGAATGAAAACTGACCTTTTCCAGTCCTGTGGCCACTGCTGAGTTTTCCAAATTTGCTGGCATATTGAGTGCAGCACTTTCACAGCATCATCTTTCAGGATTTGAAATAGCTCAACTGGAATTCCATCACGTCCGCTAGCTTTGTTCGTAATGATGCTTTCTAAGGCCCACTTGACTTCACATTCCAGGATGTCTGGCTCTAGGTGAGTGATCACACCATCATGATTATCTGTGTCGTGAAGATCTTTTTTCTACAGTTCTTCTGTGTATTCTCAGTTCTTAGTTTGGCCCCAGGTAAATAACAGGGAGGGAACACAACTCCACCCATCAACAGGAAAATGGATTAAAGATTTAACTTTGGCCATGCTTATCAGAACAAGACCCAATTTCCCCCTCAGTCAGTCTCTCCCATCAGGAAGCTTGCATACGCCTCTTATCCTTTTCTGTCAGAGGGCAGACAGACTGAAAACCACAGTCACAGAAAACTAGTCAATCTGATCACGTGGACCACAGCCTGGTCTAACTCAATGAAACTGTAAGCCATGCTGTGTAGGGCCACCCAAGACAGACGGGTCATGGTGGAGAGTTCTGACAAAATGTGGTCCACTGGAGAAGGGAATGGCAAGCCACTTAAGTGTTCTTGCCTTGAGAACCCCATGAACAGTATGAAAAGGCAAAAAGATAGGTAAACTCCCCAGGTTGGTAGGTGTCCAATATGCTACTAGAGATCAGTGGAGAAATAACTCCAGAAAGAAGGAAGGGATGGAGCCAAAGCAACACCACGACCCAGCTGTGGACGTGACTGGTGACAGAAGCAAGGTCCGATGCTGTAAAGAGCAGTATTGCATAGGAACCTGGAATGTCAGGTCCATGAATCAAGGCACATTGGAAGTGGTCAAACAGGAGAGTGAACGTCGACATTTTAGGAATCAGCGAACTAAAATGGACTGGAATGGGTGAATTTAACTCAGATGACCGTTATATCTACTGCTGTGGGCAGGAATCCCTCAGAAGAAATGGAGTAGCCATCATGGTCAACAAAAGAGTCCGAAATGCAGTACTTGGATGCAATCTCAAAAACGACAGAATGATCTCTGTTCGTCTCCAAGGCAAACCATTCAATATCCCGGTAATCCAAGTCTATGCCCTGACCAGTAACACTGAAGAAGCTGAAGTTGAACAGTTCTGTAAAGACCTACAAGACCTCCTAGAACTAACACCCCAAAAGATGCGCAATCTATAACCCCTTTTTGTTATAGGGGACTGGAATGCAAAAGTAGGAAGTCAAGAAATATCTGGAGTAACAGGTAAATTTGGCCTTGGAATGCGGAATGAAGCAGGGCAAAGGCTAATAGAGTTTTGCCAAGAGAACACATAGCAAACACCCTCTTCCAACAACAGAAGTCTCTACATATGGATATCACCAGATGGTCAACACCGAAATCAGATTGCAGCCAAAGATGGAGTTCTATACAGTCAGCAAAAACAAGACTGGGAGCTGACTGTGGCTCAGATCATGAACTCCTTATTGCCAAAATCAGACTTAAATTGAATAAAGTAGGGAAAACCACTAGACCATTCAGGTATGACCCATAAAGAAGGCTGAGTGCCAAAGAATTGATGCCTTTGAATGATGTTGCTGGAGAAGACCCTGGAGAGTCCCTTGGACTGCATGGAGATCAAACCAGTCCATCCTAAAGGAAATCAACCCTAAATATTAATTGGAAGAACTGATGCTGAAGCTGAAGCTCCAGTACTTTGGCCACATGATGATGTGAAGAACTGACTCATTGGAGACGACCCTGATGCTGGGAATATTGAAGACGCAAGGAGAAGGGGGCAGCAGAGGATGAGGTGGTTAGATAGCCTCACTGACGCAGTGGGCATGAATTTGAGCAACGTCTGGGAGATTGCTCTGGGACAGAAGAACCTGGCATGCTGCGATCCTTTGGGTCACAAAGAGTCAGACACAACTTTGCAACTGAACAACACAAAGACGAGGGAAACTAAACAAGTTAATTGAGAGTGGTGTTTGCATGAACGTGGAAAAGGCATCAGAAACCTCCCGAGTGAGAGCAAACCTGGTCCCTTCCTGAGTTTCATCCAGGTGAGCTTGTGGGGACCTTGGAGGCAGCGCAGGTCGTGGCGGTGCCTGCCTAGCGCCCGTGGCCCGCAGTCACGGCCTCTCGCTTCATGTGCTTTGTGTCGTGAGATCTCACGCGTGTCCCTTCACACGGATTCACGTGGGGGTGCATGTGTGCGTGTTCTGGTCCAGGTCCATCCAGTGCACGTGGAGTATCTTAATGTCACGCCTCAGATGCTTGTGAGCAGGAGCACGCTCTCAGTTTCCATAGTCTGTCCTGGAGCTTTGAAGTGCTCAGACTGGACTTCTGTGGGGTCACCCTCAGTCCCAGGCGGCTTGCTCTGCCGGCTCCTGGTGGCCAGACACGCTGGGGTGTAGTGGGGTGTAGTGGGGCGTGGGCTCGTGCAGAAGCCCCAGGCTGCTGCAGGTCAGGGGGAAGTGGGGCCGTGTCACATAGTGGGCCGAGCAGCATGGAGAGTGACTGGTGTGCCTTTGGGTTGTGGAAGGCGGGGGCTGGGTCCCTCTGAGTGTGAGTCAGACCAGTCCCAGCAAGGGGGTGGTGGTGGCCCGCTGACACTGGTCAGGTGGACTTGGTGACGGACATGGACTTGATGTCCAGGTGGTCTCTGACCCAGGCAGCCAGAGAGCAGTGGCCCATCCGCTCACAGAGCCAGTTGGCCCAGTCTGTTATACAGAGCTTTGGCAGGAAGACACAGTGATTGGCCAGTTTGCCACTTGCCGGTTAGTTTCCCGTATTTGTGCGCACACAGCTGCAGCGCTGGTCCCTGAGCCCCGGGAGCCTGATGGTGAGGGCTCTGCCTGCTTCTCTGTTACAGACTCCACGGAGGCCGAGGACTCAGGCGCTTCTTCTCAGAAGTCCAGTGTGTTGACACAAAAGATGTTAAACCCCTTACCTGCTCCTGAGAAGTACAGGAAGCGGAGGATGCCTGGCGGGAGGTTCCAGGTGCCTGCGGACGAGGCCTGTCTCAGCTCTCTGGAGGGGAGCCTGAGTGTGAGCCGGAGGAGCGGTTCGGAGGGCTGGGGCCAGGCCGCCTCTTCCCTCTCGGCCACCCCAGGGCCTGAGCAGCCAAGACCACCCAGCGCCAGCGAGGTGAGCAGGGGTGAGGATGCTCGCCGAGCCCCCAGGGTGGATGCGGCCCTCACGTGCACGTCTCCGTAGTGCGGTCACCGCTGCCATTAGAAAATGCCCTTCTGGGCTGCCTTCTGGGGCGGGGTGCCTTGAGGTGTCGTCTCGGGCCTGCCGCCCACACGGCCTGGTCCCGCGGTTGGTGCTCCCCCAGGGCTGTCGTGAACGCAGTCCCAGCTGTGTGTGCTGTGCCTCCCCTGGTTCAGGAGAGGAGGTTCTCCCCAGATTGTCCCACAGCGGTCGTAGACTGTGCCTCGCTGCCATTGTTATGGCCGAGTTGGAGACTGAGACGTTCTCAAAGGTTTGGGGCTCAAGTGAAGACCAGCGTGCGGACATAGGGCAGCGGGCAGCCCTGCCACAGCGCCCCACGTGGGCAGAGGAGGGGAGAGCACCCCAGCTGAGAGGGCCTGGGGGGGCACTGAGCCCCTGTGGTTGGTCCTGAATGGAGACCAGCAGAACCAGGGACGCTGCGCTCGTAGGTGCTGGGTGGTTCGTGGCTGCCGCAGGCCACGGGCCGGGGTCTGCTCCCACAGCTGGTCTGGCTGCATCTTCCGTCTCTCACTGGACTGAGGGAAGGAGTGAAAATGGAGATTCGCTTGAGTCAGGACTGTGCTGGGGCTTTCCTGTCCCCGAATGGAGCGGCCCCCATGGACCCCACTCACTGTGGGGTTGGGACTTTGCACGAGGGGGTGCTGCCTGCAGCTCCCCTCCTTCCAGCATTGTGGCCCCAGGTGGTTGTCTTGGAGAGGGCTTGACCCTGGTTCCTCAAGTGGGAGGCAGAAGCCTGAGCCCACTGGGCTCTGTTCCTGCGCCTGAGGCCGCGTCGGTGCAGCTTCTGACGGAAGTGTTGGTGCGGTGCTCCTGGATGCTCTCACCCTCTGCTCCTTGTGGCCAGCTGTTGGCCTCAGTGTCCGCACGTCGACCAGCCCCAGGGGACGGCTGCCCCGGCCCGATGACCCCTCGTGGGCCTGTGCGTTCCCGAGCCCTGGGCTCCCGCGGGTGGGGAGTGGCGGGAGTGAGGGGCCCGGTGGCTCCTGCACCCCTTTCTGGGTCTGGCTGGCTGTCCCAAGATGCTCTTTGGGAGGAAACTTTTGCTTTGTCTAACAGTGAGGGCACCAGGCCTCATCCCAGCTCTGGCCCTGCTGGTATTGACTCGCTAAATCCCTGCTTCTCAGGAAATGTTCCCTGGACACTCAGAAAGTGAGCCGGCAGGTAGGAGCCAGCTCCCTTTCTGCAGTAATCCCTTAAAACTGATGAAATGATTTCTAAAGGGAAGAAAAGTGAGCTCTGATGGAAATGCCCGTGGCTGTGGGCCCAGCGTGGCTGGACCCGGGTGGGGCCACGAGGCTCTGCTCGGCAGCCTGTTGCTGCACCAGCCCAGCCAGCCCTCCCTCTGGTCCTGTGTGCACTGGTCTACTTCGGGCCACCGGGCTCCAGTGAGCGTTCGGGCCGAGACTGTCTCCTCCCCACCCCACAAGAGTGGCGGGGGCTGGTCAGGAGGGCCCAGCCTGACCAGCCCCTGACTGACACAGGCCACAACTCAGCCGTTCCTCCCGCTGAGGGATGGTTTCCCCGCCCCCCAGACATGGACAGGCATGCAGGGGCAGGGAGGCGAGTCCCACGCACCATGCCTGCAGGTGTGTGCAGCGTGACCCTCCTCCGTGGCGTAGGCAGCGGACGAGGCGGCAGTCTGACACTGCATCGCACCCGCTGGGTTGGGCACGGGAGCCAAGGGGGGTTTGTCTCTGGGCAGGCGTGTCCCAAATTGCACTCCGCCACGCTGCCCGGGAAGAAGGCCACCCTGGAGGCGCTGGTTCTGGAAGCGCTCCTCGACCTGGTGGATAGGCACTGGAGTGGCCGCAGGTCCTTGCACAGCAGCGAAGCCTTCCTTGGTAAGTTGGCCCAGCGTGCCGCATGCCGGCGCCTGTGCCCACTGCTGGGCCTTTGTCCCCTGGCCTCGCTGGACCTGTCCCCGGCCTCACTGCCCTCTGGGCTGTGGGGGCATCCCGAGGGCCCTGCTCACGGTGTCTGGGTGCTCGGGAGGAGCAGACGAGGAGGCGCCAGTGGCCGGTGGCTGCTGCTGCCCACCTGCTGGTGCCCAGCCCCCTGGAAGGCACCGGCAGCCAGCAATGCTGGCTCCTTCCTCTAGGTCCCTAGAGCTGTTGCTGTCTGCGGGTCGTCCCCATCCACACCTGGGGGTAAACAGGCCTGACAAGGTCATTTCAATGGCATACATATCCCTTTTCTAGTCTTCATACCTGTCAGTGTTTTTGAGGTATGCAGCCTGTATTTTTCAAAAATTTTTGAACATGTTTTGTCTACACTTATTTTCTCAACATTCTCTCTTCTAGCTCAGGCGAGACACATTTTGTCGTCTGTTCAAGAGTTTACACCCACTCAGGACACTTCGACAACTCTGAATGAAGAAATTAGCTCCCTGACTCTGGAAAATAAGTCTTTGCATAGTCGCCTTGCTGAGCTGCAGCAACAGTACGGCATGCAGATGACTGAGGTGGTGCTGGAACTCAGCGACACTCGGAAGGAGATGGTTTGTTCCATTTATTCTCAGTAGGGGCAAGAACAGTCTTGACATCTCAGAATGAGCGTAGCTTCTCAACTCTGCTTCCCCTGACAGCTGTCAGGCACAACCCTGGGGCCGCTCCTGCCTTTGCAGAGCATGAGCCCCCCTTCCACCAGGCTTCCCCGTCCAGGACGCCAGCTGCCCTGGAGGAGAGCGGCCTGGCGCTCGCTCCAGGACCCTCATGACGGTGGCTGCAGATGTCTGCGTTGCCGCCGGCCCAGCTCTGCCGGCCCCAGCAGCCTTGTTCTGCTCTGAGAGAGGCGGGAGGTGAGGCTGGGCTTGGGGGCCCTCTGCTCTCAGTGTCCCCTGGCCCAGGCTCCGAGACCACTGGGGAGGAGGTTCCAGGGACCTGGGTGACCCGGGTCCCTGCTGCTGTCCTGCCCGCCCCAGCCAGCGTGGCGCGGGGGGGCGGGGGGGGAGGGTCCTGTGGGACCTGCGACAGCTCCACCACCAGGTGGCACCATTGGGCAGCCAGAGCCAGCGTGGTACGGACCTGGCAGTGGAGCTCAGCTCCGGCCGGACAGGCCCCCCTCGTCCCCTGTGACTTCACCATGAGACCATCATTCGTGAATGCCTGCGCTGAAGAGGAGAAAAGGTCTCAAAATAGCAAATAAACAACCTCACTTCACAACTCCAGGAGCTAGAGGAAGCTAAACCCAAAGGAAACGGAAGGAAACAGTAAAGATCAGAGTAGAACTAAGGAGAAAGTAGAAAGCAACAGGGAAAATTAGCAAAGCTGACTTGGATTTGGAAAAGACACAAAAACTCCTAGGTAGACTAAGACAGAAGACTCAAAGTCAGAATTGAAAGTGGGCACATTACAATGAATGCCTCAGAAATGAGGTCAAGGAATGATTATTTACAAGCATTTTGGAGAACCTAGAAGAAATGGATAAATTCCATGAAACATACAACCTACTAAGGCTGTATCAAGACGAAATAAAGCCTAATAGGTCAATGACAGATAAGATGGAACAGTAACCAACTTCTTAAGAAGGACCAGATGGCTTCATGGCTGAATTCTACCAGATACTCAAAGAAAAATGAATACTTATCCTTCTCAAACTTTTCCAGAAAACAGAAGCAGGGAGCCTCCTTTCACACTGTTTCATGAAGCCAGCATTACCTGGACACCAAAGCAGAGACTCCACAAGACGAGAAAGTACAGACTGCTATCCAAGACTCAGCAGAAGGCTGGCACCCCGGGCTGCACCCAACACTGTCCACAGCCTGCGGGGTTGCCCGCTGGGGAGCACGGCTGGCTTACCATACGCAGACACACCGAGTTAATGGATCCGAGACTCAGCAGAAGGCTGGCATCCCCAGTGCGGCAGCACAGCAAAAAGGCTGTACACACCCTGAGGGAGCTGTGCACACAGAGACATCAGCACATGGGGAGAGAGAAAATGCTGTCAGCCCAGTTCACGCAGGTGCAGCATCTGACCAAGGTCAACATCCATTCGTGATTTTAAAAAAAGCTCAACAAAATAGGTGTGAAAGAAAATGCCTCAGCATGATAAAGGCTGTTTATGAGAAGCCCTTAGCCAGCCTCATGATCAGTGGAGAAAACTGAAAGTTTTTCCTCTAAGATCCAGTGTGAGACAAGGATGTCCACTCATATCGTCTCTTCTACTGGAAGCACAGTTGGCACTTGAGCAATGTGGGTTTGAACTACATGGATTCATTTATATGCACCTTTTTTACTAGTGAATAGTATATGTGCTGTGCTCAGTCACTCAGCTGTGTCCCGACTCTTTGTGACCCCACGGACTGTAACCTGCCAGGCTGCCCTGTCCAGGCAGGAATACTGGAGAGGGTGGCCGCTTCCTCCGGGGCCTTCCCGGCCCAGGGGTAGTGCTTGTGCCTCCTGCCTCAGCAGGCAGACTCTTCACCACCGCACTGCCTGCAAAGCCCAGTAGATACAGTAATGCTGTGCACTTGGAAGTTGGTTGCATCTTTGGATACGGAACTGCAGATTTGGGAAGTTGACTATAAATTGACTATAAATTATTTGTGGATTTTCAGCCGCAAGGAGAGTTGGCACCCCTACCCTCTCCACCCGCCGTGTTCAGGGGTCAGGTATACTAGCAAGAGCAAGTGGACAAGAAAAGGAAATACAAGGCATCCAGATTGGAAGGGGAGAAGTAAAGTTCCCTCTGCTTGTAAATGATGAAAACATTAAAGACACCACGAGAGAAAATTAGAATAAATTCAGTGGAGTTGCTGGGTACAGAGCATAACAGAGATCATTCTTGTTTCTTGACACCAGTGACCACTCCAAAGCAATCCCATTCATAGTGTCAGAAAGAATGAAGCAGTTATGGGCAAGCTTAACCAGGAAGGCCAAAGACCTTAAGCAAAAGACTGCCACAGGTGCAGTGCAATCCTGTAAAACCCCATGGCTTTTTCCACAGCAGCAGGGCAAACAGTTCTAAAGTCTGTATGCTTCTTATCACTTGTGTGCTTCCTTTTCTAGTTCTATAAAGACCCCAAATCACCAAAGCAAGCTTGAGAAAGATCACTTTTCAGGCATCACACTTGCTAGTTTGAAATTATGTTACAAAGCTGTGGTAGTCACATAGCATGGTGCTGGCATGAAAGCAGGGACAGATTGCTGGAACAGAATTGAGGGCGAAGGAAACCCTCACGTAGACGCCACTGATCTTCGGCAGAACCACCAGGGACACGCCGTGGTGAAAGAGTGATCTCTGTGGTAAATGGTGTTGGGAAAACTTGGTGTCCACTTGCAGAAGGTGAACCTGCACCCTTGTCTTAGCAGCACACACAAAATCCAACCCAGAACGGACTAAAGAGTTAAGTGTAAGACTTGAAAGTATAAAACTCCTGGAAGGGAGCTCCCTGGCAGTCCAGCGGCTAGGACTGCTTCCGCTGAGGGGTGTGGGTTCAGTCCCCAGCCGGGAACTACAATCCCACAAGCCACATGGTGTGGCCAAACAGACATGTGGAAAGGATGCTCAGCATCACTAATCACCAGGGAAGTGCAAGTCAGAACCAGAGCGAGACACCACCGCACACCTGCAGAACGGCTTTCGCCAAAAGAGATAGCATGTGGAGGGTGTGGAGACGAGGGAGCCCTTGTGCTCCGTGGGTGGGAATGTAACTCGGTACAGACACCGGAAAACGGTACAGGGATTCCTCAGAAAGTCAGCCCTGGAGCTGTGATGCTGTTCAGGCGCTCAGTCGTGCCCTGCGCTGCGACCCCATGGACTGCAGCACGCCAGGTTCCTGTCACTCACCGTCTCCCGGAGCTTGCTCAAACTCCGGTCCATCGAGTTGGTGATGCCATCCAGCCATCTCAGGCTCTGTCGTCCCCTTCTCCTCCTGCCCCCAGTCCTTCCCAGCATCAGGGTCTTTTCCAGTGAGTCAGCTCTTTGCAGCAGGTGGCCAAAGGATTGGAGTTTCAGCTTCAGCATCAGTCCTTCAGTGAATATTCAGGGTTCAGCTACCGTGTGCTCTAGCAGTCCCGCTCCTGCGTGTTCATCCAAAGGAGGTGGAATCAGGATCTTACGCAGCATATTCCGGGGAAGGCAGTGGCACCCCACTCCAGCGCTCTTGCCTCGCAAACCCCATGGACGGAGGAGCCTGGTGGGCTGCAGCCCACGGGGTCGCTGAGGTCATGAGACACAGCTGAGCGACTTCACTTTCACTTTCCACTTCCATGCATTGGAGAAGGAAATGGCAACCCACTCCAGTGTTCTTGCCTGGAGAACCCCAGGGATGGGGGAACCTGATGGGGCCGTCTATGGGGTCACACAGAGTCGGACACGACTGAAGCGACTTAGCAGCGGCAGCAGCAGCACACTCACAGTGGCCTAGATTTGAGAGCCTGAGGCCTGTGATGGATACGTAGAGCAAGGTGATGAACGTATACAGTGGGGTGCTACTCAGCTTTGTCCTGTGCGCATGCTCAGTCATGTCTGACTCTGTGCAACCCCGTGGATGGTAATGTGCCAGGCTCCTCTGTCCTCGGAATTTTCCAGCTGAGAATACCAGAGTGGGTTGCCATTTGCTACTCCAGTTATTCAGCTTTTGCTGTTCAGCCACTCAGTCGTGTCCGACTCTTCGCAGCCCCGTGGGCTGCAGCACACCAGGCTTCCCTGTCCTTCCCCATCTTCTGGAGCTTGCTCAAACTCGTGTCCGTTGAGTTGGTCATGTTGGATGGACCTTGAGGGCGTTGTCCAAGTGAAGTTAGTCAGACGTGGAAAGAAAAACCTCCATGATCTCATACCTGGGATCTGAGAGTTGAGTTTACAGAAGCAGAGGGTAGGCCGACGGTCACCCTCAGCGGGAGGTGGGGGAGCTGTGGGCCCAGGCAGAGTGGCGGTTCTGTAGCGGTCAGTCCAGGGCTCTGAGCATGGCTGGCAGTCCTGTTAGTCAGACCACGTTGACCCTGGAGCTCTCATCACCGAAACACGCTTCCTCTGTGCGGAGACGTGTGCGCTGGCTTGACTGGTCATAGCGTCACTGTGCACGTGCAGGTCACGTGACGTCATCGGGGTGCCTAGCCTGCATGCCGTAGGAAGGGAGACCCACGTGCGTTCAGTGCGAGCAGCTTTCGCCTCCGATGATCACGGTTCAGGGTAATGGTACAGGGACTGTTCAGAGGGTTCTGTCATTTCAGTTTTATTTATAGTTTATAACAGGGAAGCAGATTCGATTCGCATACTATAATTGCTGCTGCGGTCAGGCGCGGGTGTCGTCAGGGTGAGTGTGTGGGCGCTGGAGCTAGGCTGCCTGGCGGTGCGAGTCTGGTCACCCTGCGCCGTGTGGCCGGGCCCGCGGCTGTGCCCGCGTGTGTGGGCGAGCTGCCATGGGGACCCGTGTGCCCGGCAGCGAGAGTCCGCTGGGCGCTGCCGTCCCGTGTGCGCCCTCCAGGCCCCTCTCTGCCTGTCCCCGCGTGCGGCGCTGTCGCTTGACCCCCACTGCCGTGTCACTCCCGTCCGGGCCCTGGTGTGCCGCCCTTCCCCCCCCTTTCCCCTTGGTGCCCGCCCCTGCTTGCTGCCTCACTCCGCTTTGTCTGATGCCGCGTAGCCTGACGGTAGGGTTGTCTCAGTGCTCATTCTTCAGGTGGGTTCCTTCTAGGCAGCATACACTTGGGTCTTTTGTTTTTATTGAGTTAACAACCTCTGCCTTTTCTTTGCAGTAGCGTTTTTTTAAAATTCAGTTGATTTAAACTAAAAAACCAGAACAATTGACCCATTTCTCCCACCCTGTCCTCTGTCTCTGGCAATTACCAAGTTCTCTACATCTATGAGCTTCCCTTCTTTTGTTTGTCCTTGTAGATTTCATATATGAGTGAGATCATGTGGTATTTGTTTTCTTCATTGTATTTATATACCACGTCTGTATCTATTCATCTGTTAATGGACACTTAGGTTGTTCCATATCTTGGGAATTGTGAGTAATGCTTCTGTGAAGATGGAGGTGTGCATATATTTTCAAATTAGTGTTTTTGTTCTCTTCAGATGAATACCCAGAAGTGAAATTGCTTTATCTGGTAGCCCTGTTTTTAACTTTCTGAGGAATTTCCATACGATTTTACATAGTGGCTGTACCAGCTTACATCCGCCCAGCAGCAGAGGAGGGCTCGCCTCCCCCGCCCCCTCAGCAGCACTTGCTGTTACTCGTCTTTCTGATGACGGTCATCCTGACGAGGGTGGGGATACCTCACTGTGGCTTTGAGCTGCGTCTCCCTGGTGATCAGTGATGCTGAGCATCTTGTCATGTTCCTGTTGGCCACCTCTATGCTTTGGAAAGATGTCTGTTCAGATCCTCTGCCCATTTTTAAATCATGTTTTTTCACTGTTGAGTTGTGTGAGTTCTTTATGTATCTTTTATGTTAACCTCTTATTAGATAAATGGTTTGCAGATATTTTTCTTCCAGTTCCTCAGCTGGCTTTGCATTTTGTTGCTGGTTTCCTTGGCCATGCAGAAGCGTTTGGTTTCTGCCCGTGGTTGAGAGCGCGGGCTAGGGGGTGGCAGCAGGTGCCGAGCCTCTGTGTCAGCTTGTCTGTTGCAGCCCAGGAAGCTACCAGCTAGCCACACCTCAGACAACCCATGCTTCCCCGCGTGGCCTCCAGTCAGGGCCCAACGCGGCTGACTCGGGGTCTCCTGAAGTTGCCATCAGGCCGTAACTTGGGGCTGTGGTCACCTCCAAGGCTCAAGGAGTGTGGGCCCTCCATTGAGGTCATGGGGGTGGATCCTCTGTGTGGGTCCTCTGCACTTACTCCAGGCAGGCCCAGGAGCCACCCCGCGACAGCTGCCGACAAGTGTGCCCAGGCGGAAGGCCACCCTGAGGGTGCACGTTGTGGCTTCGGTGTGTCGTGTGTGCGGTGGGCTGGCCCGCTTAAAGGGGGCGCCTTCCGGGGTGAGAGCACCCTCTGCTCCGTCCCCTCGTTTGTAGAACAGGAGGGACAGCAGCCATGAGGTTGCTGGAGACAAGTGTCGGAAACGTCTGGTGCTCACTGTTTTATCAAGACAGAGAGGCCACACAGAGCCTTGCTTTAGAGGGTGCGTGAAGGCAGTGACATAGCACCGGCAGCCGCTGGGCGTCTGCACCAGCGGCTCCCGTGGCGTCCCTCTGGGCAGAGCGGCCTGGAAGCAGGACCACGAATCTGGAGGCTTGGGCGGATGAGCAGGTGGCACCCCTTCCCCTTACCCTGTGCATCCAGGCAAACGGACCTGGGTGCCGGCTTTGTACCAGTGCGGTGGGCAGAGTTTGACCTGTTTGCGTGCGTTGTTCTGTCCAGGATTACCTGAGGCAGCATCTGGACAGATCTCTGGAGGAGAGCAGTAGCTTGAAGTCGCTTTTGTTCAGCATGAAGAAAGATGTGAGGACCGCTGACGCTCCGTCTGCGCTGAACCTGCAGATCTCCGGTGAGCTTGCGGCTCTCGCCGTGTGTGCGTCCCCGTGTCACTGGGCCCAGGCTGGTGGGAGCTGTGAGTGCGTCTGGGCAGGCATGCGCAGGGCCTGCCCGCTGACCCCCGGAGGCTGCAGGACCCTCCCCGGCGCCCCTCGCTCATGGCCTCGTCCGCACCCAGGTCGATGCTGTTTTCCTCTCTCCCCTCTCTTGGGCTGTTTTGCCAGTTTTATGGGCATGCCCTTGGGACTCGGGAGTTGGGGTGCGGCCTGCCCTGGGGTCGCTGAGGCATCGCAGGGTCCCCCGGGGGCTTCAGCCAGACCACCTGCTCCCTTCTGGCCTCCCAGAGGCCCGCCGGGCAAACGCATCTCAGGTGTGAGCACGACCCCCCGCCCGACCTTCACCCCAAGCATGTTGGCTCCGGGCTCTCCCTGAAGGCTAGCCCGTCCAGCAGATCCAGCCCTCTCTGCCCTCCTCTGCTCCTGGCACACGCGCCCCTCAGGGGCGTCCAGAGGGTGGGGTCCGGGGCTTCGTCCCCAGCAGGGCTGGCCCTGGGCCTGGGTGGGACGAGGGGGCCACGCTGTCCACCCCAATGACCTCGCCCCACGTTCCCCAGGCTCACTGACACCCTAGAATCATCTAGTCTCCCAGCACAGGAGTGAGTGATTTCCCTGAGCACGCCCACCCTTGTCCCGTCAGGACTCCAGGCAAGCGTGAAGCGGCTCTCGGGCGAGCTCGTGGAGCTCAAGCAGCACCTGGAGCATTACGACAAGATCCAGGAGCTCACGCAGATGCTGCAGGAGAGCCACAGGTGCCGCGGCCCCGCCCCCGAGCAGCGAGGCCCCGCCCCCGAGCAGCGAGGCCCCGCCCCCGAGCAGCGAGGCCCCGCCCCCGAGCAGCGAGGCCCCGCCCCCGAGCAGCGAGGCCCCGCCCCCGAGCAGCGAGGCCCCGCCCCCGAGCAGCGAGGCCCCGCCCCCGAGCAGCGAGGCCCCGCCCCCGAGCAGCGAGGCCCCGCCCCCGAGCAGCGAGGCCCCGCCCCCGAGCAGCGAGGCCCCGCCCCCGAGCAGCGAGGCCCCGCCCCCGAGCAGCGAGGCCCCGCCCCCGAGCAGCGAGGCCCCGCCCCCGAGCAGCGAGGCCCCGCCCCCGAGCAGCGAGGCCCCGCCCCCGAGCAGCGAGGCCCCGCCCCCGAGCAGCGAGGCCCCGCCTGCTGCAGCCTCCAGGGCCGGGGGTGGTGCCTGGTGGCCTGCACGCGGCCCCTGGCGTGATTCTCGACTGTTCTCCGGGAAAGGGGAGATCCCACCTCACTCCCTGGCCCAGTTTTTGTGAAGAGACCTGTGGGGAGAGTGGGTGGGGTCTGTCTGCAGAGGGGATGCTGGCCGGGGGGGCGGCCAGCGGGCGGCGCTCTCCCCCATCCTCTGCTCCCCTGCCCCTGCCCACTGTCAGGCCGAGGTCTCCGCAGCTGCCCTGCGGCCAGTGGAGTCAGGCCATGACCCTGTGGGGGGTGGAGGTCTCGGGCCCACCCAGCCCCTGACCCAGGGAGGAGGGCCAGGCAGGTCCCGGCCACAGGGTGCCACGGCCCGGAGTGGACAGGCGGGGCTGCAGTGCCTCCGGGAGCCGCGGGCAGCACTGGGCATCCACCTGGCCCTCTGCTGTCCTGGCAGACAGGGTTTGTCTCTGGGGGCAGCTCTGTGGAGAACACAGCCCTGTGCCGTTGGTTCCTCGTGGTGCCACGAAGGCCCTCAGTCAGCGCCGGGCCGGGGTTGGCAGTGTCCAGCCCCACCCTCCTCCCAAGACCCCTCCAGAGTTAAAGACGGCCCCAGTGACCCAGAATCAGGACTTCCAGTTTACTGTGTCCACATCAGAATTGTGTTTGAGCAGGAATTAGAAGTGTCTCCGTCTTTAAGCCTTTTTTAGAAATGGAGCAGAGCTGTCAGTGCTAAGGGTCCTCCCTGCCCCTTGAGCTCACAGGCCAGTGGGGCACCCACCAGCCCCGGGCTGAGGAGACCGGCCGGAGGGGCGGGGGCAGCGGCAGGGGAGGCGGGGCCGCGGCTCCGGGCTGAGCGCTGCCCCCGCCCCGCAGCTCTCTGGTCAGCACCAACGAGCGCCTGCTGCAGGAGCTGGGCCAGGCGCGCGCGCAGCACCAGGCCGAGGTGGAGCAGCTGCACTGGAGCTACAAGGAGCTCAAGAAGACCCTGGCGCGGGCCCCCGGCAGCCCCCGGGGTGCGCGCCCGCCTCCCCACCGCGCGGACCTGTGAGGCCCTCTCCGGTGTGTCCTCAGGGCCCGAGACGCCCTAGAAAGACAGGTTCATCCTCGTTCTTCGCGTGTCAGATCTCTACTTTTTCATCAGCTATCTTGAGGTAAAGAAGATGTTGCATTTTCCTGCCTAACGTGCAAGAAAGCAGCTCTTTAGGACGATTGAAGAAAATAATTTACTGTGCACCAGGCAACCTTATTTAATAAACACGTTCTGGAAAGCGGCTCTCATTGTAACTGACCTTCACAGTGAACTCTGTTATGGAATAAGCTGTGCTCCACGGTTGATGAGCCGGAGCTGTCAGGACCGAGACTGTTTGCAAGGAGCCCTCAGGGCTGTGAGCCTGTCGTCTGCAGAGCTGGCGTCCGCAGGGGAATGCCTGCTCGAGCGCCAGCTCTTGTTCGCAGGCATTTCTGAGAATTACGTCCTAACAGCACAGAGCTAGATTCTGAGTTTGAAAACGTATCTCGTGGGACTCTTGCTGTCTTTGGTGAAACGACGTGGTCTGCTGAAAGGGCCTGTGGTAGATTTGGGGCCAGAGCTGCAAGTAGAGGTGGGGGCTGTGTGGGTCCCAGGCGGGGAGTATCGCCCACCTTCAGGTCGTGCTTCATATTTGTAACTTCGCGGGGAAGTTGGGGGAGGGGGTCATCATATTTTTTTTTTAATTTAAAGATTTTTGCATGAGTCCATTTTCAGCCTGTAGGAAATTATCACCACGCTGTTAGCTTGCTTCTGGTTTGGATTTTGTTGCGCTTCTTGGAAACCTGAGTTTGTATTTCTCATCAAATGTGGGAAAGTTTCAGCCACTGTTTCCTGGCGTTTCTCACCTGGCCCAGCCTCCCGCCTGCCTTCCTGGGACTCCATGCTGCCCCCTCAAACTCCGGGTCCGGCCCCCACTTCCCTGCACTCAGGCCTTCTCCTCCTCGGTTCTCAGCCTCTCCCGGTTCTCAGCCTCTCCCGTCCCGGCGCAGCTCACTGCCCATTCCGCCACCTGCCTGATGCGCTGTGGGCTTGTAGAGTGAATTTCTAATTTCAGAGATTGTATATTTCTTAGTTCTAAAATTCCATTTGGTCTTTTATAAAAAGGAAAGAAGCCTTTCTTGTAAAGGTTTCATTTCCCATATGTTCACCTTTCATGTGACTCATCAATCATATACTGAACAGCCTTACCTCAGGTCCCGGGAAACTGCGGTGCTGAGGCAGCTAACACGCCTCCCAGCGGGTCTGGGGCCCCTGCCAGCCCTGCTCCCACTGGCAGCTTCCCTAGCTCCCAGAGGCCCGCGCCCCGCCTCGCTCCCGCTCCCAGAGGCCACACCCCTGTGCCCGCCTCCCTCCCAGAGGCCACCCTGCGCCCCGCCTCCCTCCCAGAGGCCACACCCCTGCGCCCGCTTCCCTCCCAGAGGCCACACCCCTGCGCCCCGCCTCCCTCCCAGAGGCCACACCCCTGCGCCCGCCTCCCTTCCAGAGGCCACCCTGCGCCCCGCCTCCCTCCCAGAGGCCACACCCCTGCGCCCGCCTCCCTCCCAGAGGCCACACCCCTGCGCCCGCCTCCCTCCCAGAGGCCACACCCCTGCGCCCGCCTCCCTTCCAGAGGCCACACCCCTGCGCCTGCCTCCTTCCCAGAGGCCACCCTGCGCCCCGCCTCCCCCCCCAGAGGCCCTCAGCTTGGGCCCCGCCTCCCTCCCAGAGCCCGCACCCCTGCGCCCCACCTCCCTCCCAGAGGTAATCATGCGCCCCGCCTCCGCCCTGTCCCAGGCGAGCACCTGGGTTTCCAGAGGGCCTCTTCAAGCCCTCTTTTCCTATGGGAGGTTCTGTCTCTAACTTATTTGTAGGAGTTATTTATAATTCTGGATACTAGTACTTTATGGAATATGTTTGCAAATAGCTCTTTCTAGTCTTCACATTTTAATGGTGTCTTTTGAGGAAGAGAAAATTGAATAGGAGGCAATTAATCAGTCTTTTCCACGATGATTTTTGTTTGTGGTTATCACAACACACTGCGTGTGTCTTTTAAAAGCGTGCACAGCTCTGAGTTTTAGACATGCTCCCCGGAGCTGACTGCGTGCACGTGTGCGTGTCGGCCCAGCTCCAGGGTCCCCCCACGTAGGTCCAGTTGCCCAGCGTCATCACTCGCACGACCGCTTGGTCAGAGTGGTTTCTGTGTCTGCTTCCCACGCTATCCCGTCCGTCCCTGAGCAGCACCACAGCCGCAGGCCAGGGCCTCCCATCCGCTCTCAGGACGTTTGCACTGCTTGTGACCCTTTGAATTTCATGAACTTTAGAATCAGCTGGTGCAGCTGGGGTTCTGTCTGAGACCGCATTGTCACTTGGAAAGAATGGACACAGGTAAGATTGGGTCTTAGAGGCCATGACTCTAGGGTCTGTGTCCACTGACAAGACCTCCTCTGATTACAGTTCTGTACTTTTCTCCATGGGGGTCTTCTCTACCTCTTGTTTATTCCTAGGTTTTTCTTATTTTGTGATGCCATATGTAAAAGATATATTTAAAAAATGTGTTTGTTTCATTATATGGAAATATGATTGACCTTTTGGTATATTAACTTTATACTCAGCAGTCTTGTTAGACTCTGACCAGTTTTCTGTAGGTGTACTGACCTTCCTAGGACAGGCGTAGCTCCGTGAGAAATGGCTCTTCTCTGTGTTCCACGCCGTCACTCTGGGTATTACTGTATGCGCTCATTTGGGTTTTGCTCCGAGTTCTGCTTTTCCATGCCGGCAGGCTCATCTGGTGCAGTGTGGATTATGCGTGGCCAGCCATAGAGGGCGCCTGTCTTGATACAGAATCAAGCGAGGCTTTCACCATTTCTCCGACAAATTTGAAATAGGTTTTTTGACCTTGCTCCTTCTGTTGGTTTGCTAAGAACTTGCCATCGTGAATGGATGACTTTTATCAATAAGACACTCTTCTCACGCTTTGGGATGACCGTACGGCTTCTCTCCCTTGTTCTATAAACCTGTCCTTACACGCATCCTGCTGCCTGTGCCCCAGCAGGGCCGGGGGCTCCTCTGGCCCCTGACCCAGACCCTGGCGAGCCTGGCTGTGGGCAGGGGCCCCACTCCCTCCTGCGCCCTCCCGAGCCGGGCGGTGCTGCAGCCCGCTCTGGTGTGTTTCTGTAACCAGCTGATGTGACCGACAGGCTTTGGTTTGGGTCGGCCGTCTCGCCCTGCGCTGCTTGTTCTCGTGATTTTTCTTCTCCAGTGTTGCTGTGTTTGGATGGTTTTCTATCGCTCACATCTTCACCTCTGCAAGTGTGGGCGCTGTGTGCCCTGTTCCAGTGTGGGGGGCATCACAGCGTGCTCGCTTGTTTGATCAGCACGGCTGACACCACGCACGAACTCTGACCATGTGACTCCCTGTGGCGCGCCACGCCCACCACCCCACCCCCGCCCGTGACGACCCAAAACCTCCCTTACTTTATGTCACTCCTGAGGGCGCCATCAGCCGCGTCCGGGGCTGCTCCGGGCGTTTGTGCTGTCATTTGTGTCCAGACCCCACTCCCCACTGTGAGCACTGTGGGGCGGTCCGTGCCGCTGTGGCCCCATGTGACTCCCGCACACACGGCGCAGCTGTAAGACCACAGGCCATGATCCAACACCTTTATTTGCCACTTTACCAACCGGACACAATGTTAGCAACAGGGAGCACACGAGGAGGTATGCAGACAGACAGCGAGCTTTCACCACAGGTTTGCGAGCAGGCCTCGGACAGCAGCTCCGGGGGAACACCATGCCTGCCCCCGACGGCCCCGGAGCTCCTGGAGAGCAGCTCCGAGCCCCCCCAGACGCCCCCGGAGCTCCTGCAGAGTGGCTCCGAGCCCCCCAGAGACCCCTGGAGCGCAGCTCTGAGTCCGGGTTCCATGCCGCTACCCGCTGCTTGCCCCAGCACACTGACCAGGTGGCGCTCTCATCACTCCCTCACAGTAAGAAAACAGTGCAAAAATAGACCGCATCTCTATGTACATTTATTTCCCTTTCCTGAAAAGACTTGGTACAAACCAGTAGCCTATGACCCCTTTCAAGTCTGAGTCATGTGCGTTTCCTCGTTGCCTGGCTTGGTCTGGGGACAAGAGCGTTAGCCAAAAGCACCCCCGAGTGCGGGGCAGCCCCTCCCTCCCCGGGCGAGGCCACACCGCTGAGGCGAGGGGCCCCAGAACGTTCAGTAGTCAGTCTGTGGAGGGAGGCTGCCAGGGGGCAGAGCTCTGAGGACGGTCTCGCCACTTCACAGTATGGCTGTCGTCAGCCTGTGCCGTGGGGACAGCTGACAGTGGCACCAGCGCCCACTGGGTCCTGGGGGGGGGGGGTCCACACCGGCGGCCTTCCCGGTGACCGCGGGCCTCGTGGGCCGTGGGGCCTGCCTCACCTCCCTCCTCCCACATGGCCGCAGAGGCCTCCTGACCGCAGGGTGCTGGGCTTCCCACAAAGCCTCCACCCCCAGGCCACGAGGGGCCGCCTCGGCCTGCCCTGAGCTGGCGGCCCCTGGAGTGTGGACGGCCCAAGCCCCCACCTGCCTCTTCCCGACCGGTTTCCACCTGCTCGAACCTTAAGACTGAGGATACTCAAGGTGTAAAAATACTCCAGTACAAATATAGACCTCTTCCTGTAATATTTTAAACATACGTGGTTTCAGCTTCAGTTTTGGCGACCTGACTGTTGCCTGGTTGCTTCTCCTACAGCGTTAAATAGAAATAAATACGGGGGCGGCGGTGCTCAGGTGCGCGCTGTGGTCCTGGCTGGGCGCCTCCACAAGGAGTGCCCCGACCACGTCCCCGCGTCCCAGCGGCTTGTTGTAGTTTCCTTGGCACAGACAGACATGTAATTTCTAGTTGACCGCGGTTAGTAAAAGCGAGTGGGTGTTGCAGAGAACATGCAGCAAGACGCACACCTGCCTGTCTGCAGCGTCTGTGCTGAGTGTGCGATCCGTGTCCATGCTGAGTTACAGGGCTGGCAGGCCCGGGACCTCCGCTCGCCCTGCCCTGAGCTGGAGGTGCATTTCCAGAGCTGCACTTAGGGAAGGAAACCTCAGCCAGGCCAGGGACACTCGAGACCCACCCGGATGCCTCTAGACGCCTCAGGAGCCCAAGAGCGTGGGGCTGGGGCTGGGCCTGGGTGGCCACGGTGCACTGACCTTCCCTGGCCTGGGGCGGGGCCACCGTGGCCGTGGGGAGCCGGTCTCCCGCAGCGGGGGTGCTGCCCTGAGGCCAGGCCTGGGGGCTATGGGACACGTGTTTCCCTACCTGACAGCTGCCTCTGGGAGAACAGCCCAGGGCAGGGGCCGGTGTCCTGCCCGCCTGCCCCCCAGCCTTCGGCTTCCTGGCAGTGGAGTGAGAGCCTGGCCGGGTGGCCTTGCTTCCCCGAGTTGGAGACTTCCCAGATGGCAGTGATCATGTCCTCCAAGTGCTTCCGGACGCCTGAGTTCCATCCCTCACTTCCCAGGTGTTTCTGCAGCGGGGTCTCAGGGGCTTAGGACGAAGCTGCCCGCGGAAGCCACTGCCGATCCGGCGTGTCCAGTGCTGACCTGAGCCCCTCTGCAGTGGGCAGGGCCTCCAGGTCCAGCAGGGACCAGCGTGTGTGGCAGTGCTGGCCTTCTCGCAGCCACGTGTGCTTGCTGTGGGCCGGCCGTGTGTCCAGGGAGGGGTGCCCCAGGCAGCCCACTGCCCTGGACCCAGGACGGACAGTGGCAGAGCAGTGGGCTCCAGGAGGCACTCCCCAGGGGCCGCCATGGGCTTTCCCAAGACTGACCCCAGGGCCCTGGGGCCTAGCGGGTCACGTGCCAGGCCGCGGCCGTGCTCACGCCAAAGGGCACGTTGCCAAGGAGGCAGTGCGACCGGAGGCCCCGCCTCTGGCCTCTCGGAGACCCTGAACACAGATGCTGCCCGCCCAGGCCCTCCTCAGGCTGGGCTCGCCCTGCGATTTCTGCTCTCCTGGGCAGCAGTGGACGAGGGGGCCGGCTGGAGGGGGACGGAGGGGGCAGCCGGGCCACCCGCAGCCTTGAGCCCAGGAGTCTTCCTGGCCCAGGACTCGAGGCACAGGGGTTGTGAAAGAGAGGCCCAGAGACGGGCTATTCTGAGTCTTCCCTGAGCTGTTCTGAGAGCAAACTCTATTAACCATTTCTTATTTCTTCTCAGAAAAGTGAAATGAAATGAATTGCCCTTAGTTTCAGAATCCTATAACTTCACACTTCAAGTCAGTTTGGTCGACGGAGGAGGCTCCTTCCTTTGCACAGCAGCCCTCAGCTCAGCGCCCACCCTTAGCACAGCCTTGGTCCATGGGCACGCGTGTGTGTGTGTGCACGTGTGCAGCGTGTGTGTGTGTGTGTGCAGCCTGTGTGCGCACGTGCAGCCTGTGTGCGCACGTGCGTGTGTGTGTGGCCTGTGTGCGCAGCGTGTGGGTACGTGTGTGCACACGTGCAGCGTGTACGTGCGCACGCATGCAGCATGTGTACGTGTGTGCACCCGTGCAGCTTGTATATGTGTGCGCGTGTGTGCAGCGTGTGCGCACACGTGCAGCATGTGTGTACATGTGTGCACGTGTGCGGCGTGTGTGCACATGTGTATACGCGCGTGTGCCCGCCTCCCCTGCCTGCACGGTGCCCTCTGGGCCCCATGGGGCCCTGACTGTGCTCCCCCACGTCATCGGGGCTGCAGGTCGGCGCCCTCGTCAGCACAGACCTGACCCGACAGGGTCTGTCCCACCAGCTCCTTTGGACACCCCTTTGCTGCAAGCCAGTGGCCGGTGTGGTCTTGTTCTGGGAGACTTTGGAAAGGGCCAGCTGTCTAATTCCTGGCAGGGACGAAGCAGGTGTGTTAGGAAAGGTGAGTTCAGGGGCCAAAGCTGGGGTCCAGGGGGCGCGAGGGCTGGGCGGGAGGGAGGCGGTGGCTCCGCAGCCACCCAGCCCCAGGTCCGAGTTCTGCCGGTGAGTGCAGGAATGTAATGAAGTGGAGGTGGCGAGGGCCCGGACGACGGGAGGCCCGCCGGCTACTTGCCCCCCTGCACCTTCTGGTCGTAGGTGCCCGCGTGCTTGTAGCCCGGCACGTAGCCCGACTCATCCACGAGGTCCACGCGGCCCGCCCGGCCCTTGCCCCTGCCTGACGGATCGAAGCGCTCCTTGTGGGAGCCCGTGAACTTGCTGGTGTCCGTGAGCCGTGACACAGTGGGTGAGGAGATGGCTTTCTGCAAGAGAGCAGGGGTGTGGGGGAGGTCAGCCTGGGGCCCAGACCACAGACAGGGGCCGCCCGCGCGGGGACCCACACCTGTCCCGCCCACCTGCCCGGGGTGCTCACCGTCACCCCCGAGATGATGGGGGCCTTGCCCTCGATGAGCTTGTGCACCTCCCTGACAGCCTCCTCTGCGCTCTTGTCTTTGAATCTCTTCTTGGCGAGCTCCTCCAGCGCCTCCTTGAACTGCTCGAACGTGATGGTCCTGCAGGACTTGCCCCTGCAGGGAGTGGAGTCTCAGGGGGCGCCCGGGGGCCCCGTGACACCGGGGACCCCCGCCTCCCCTGCAGAGCCCGGAGCGAGCCTGCCCCTCCCCCACCTCAGCTGCAGTGTTTGCGCCCAGCAGCTGGTTGCCATTGGCGACGGCAGCAAATATGAATTGTCTTGCAGAGAAGCTTAAAGAAAGCACATCGTTTATGAAAGACTGGACATCAAAACACAGCCTCGTCTGGTTCTAAAGCAGGCGGGCGTGCGGCCTCCGTGGGAGACGGACCCGCAGAGAGAGAGGGTGGGGAGCACGTCGCCCCCCGCAGTGTGGAGGGTGTCTCAGTCCCGCCGGGGGCTCCCAGGCTCCAAGGGAGCACCATCCCCAGAGGATAGGACTGGGGGCCGCCTCCCCATGTCCCAGCCTGACCAGGGGCCTGGGAGCAGCTCTCCACGAAGACGCAGCCCCTGGCTGCCCGGACCTGGTAGGTCATCCTCCCAACTTCAAGATGCCTCTGAACTGGCTCTCCGTCTCTGAGAATCTTAGCTGGTAAACAGTTCCACGCCCTGGAGATCTCCCCCGGCTAATCCGTTCAGTGAGGGTTTCAGTGTTTTACAGCAAGAGAAGGTGGGGACGTGCCTGGGATGAGGAGAGAGGCCTCCTGCACGAGCCCGGACTCCAGGGGCAGCGTGGCTGCAGTGCCCGGGGTCCTCCCTGGGTGGAAGGTGCCACGCCCACGTTGGCGCTGGCCACAGTGGCCGCAGGACGGCGTCAGAGATGGGGAGCACGGGATTTCAACAAGGTCACAGAGGCAGTGAGTGGTCGCATACTGTCTTTTCAGCAAACAGAGCCACAGCGACTGGTGGGCCGTGTGCGGAGGAGTAGGCCTGGGCTGGCCCCACACCGCCTATAGTCTCACTGGACCACAGCCCTGCGCTTGTCCCAGCACCTGAACCGGCCACCTTGTGAGAGAGCATACAGGTGGAAATCTTTGTGACCCTGGCTTAGGCAGAGATCTTCTTAGAAGCAACCCCCCAAAAACAATCCAGGAACAAAAAATGAACTGGACTTAACCAAGACTTTTAAAACCATGCTCTTCAAAAAGATACTGTTAAGAGAGGCAAAAGGCAAGCCGCGGACTGGAGACAGTTGGCTGAAATGTTCGTATCTGAACGCAAATAACTCTCACACCTCAGCAAGCGGGAGAAAACCCAAGGCAAAAAGCTGGGCAAAATGTGCGAACCAGACACTGTCCAAGGTCTACCAGATGCAAACCAGCCCAAGAAGGACGTTCCATGCTGCCGGGCGTGGCGTGGCACACACCCACCAGCACAGCTGCCCTGAAGGCCGGATGAGCGCGCAGCGGGGTGCGGCGGGGCCCCTGGAAGGCCGGCGGCCCGCACAGCCCCGCGACCCCTCCTGGCCCACTTGCCCACCCTCCTGTTCACAGACCTGTTCAGTCACCAGAACTCAAGCAGCTCGGTGACGATGGACAGACACGCCTCAGGACGTCCCCGGCACAGAAGGGGACTCACACTTGATGCGTGAGCCTGAGGACACAGGACACGCTGACCGACTACACCGAGGTCAGGGTGACAGCGGAAGGAGGCCTCCTGAGACTGGACGTCCACGCCGTGGGTTGCGCCCGCCCCTGGAAGCCCCACCGCCCTGCACGGCCACTCTGAGGCCACGGGCCCGGCCCCACTGTGGGCAGGGAACCCGCTGTCCCAGCTGGGGGGTGACCCTTCATGGCCACGGGGTCCCGCTTGTTTGTCCCGGGCCATCAAAGGCGAGCCTGTCTCTATTCATGGGCTCCAGGCCTGACCGGCAGCCCAGTGTCCAGCCGGGGGGCACACAGCCCTCCCCGAACCACGGCGCCAGGCGCCACCAGCGTGAATCACTTGGCCAGGGTTGGGCACGACCGCCCAGGCCTCCGTCAGAGGCCACATTCAGATCACGTGGACACGGGGCCCGGGGCTGACCTGCCTGCCGCGCCGGGCGGGGCAGGCGTCCGCACCGTGACTGCCCCACAGAGTTCGGGGCCTGGTCAGGACCAGCAGGGAGCTTCCCCGGGGGCCCGTGGCCCGCTGCTGAGAGCAGTCCCTGGGGAGCTCTCCAGTGACAATGCCAGCTCTTCCCCGGAGGCGCCTTGACACAGCTGTGCAGACACAGGGCGCCTGTTCTGCAGAGCAGAGATGAGAGGGTCCCCACTGCAGACCCCCCTTCTCCCGCCTGGCACCCGGGTCAGAGGCTGTTGTCCTGTGGGGACGCTGGCCTGGCGGTAACGGGGTCACCGGGCACACACGTGGCCCCCAAGCTGAGCTCCCTGGGCGCTGCGCTCCCGGGCCTGCAGGCCCAGGGCAGGTCACCCGGGGACGCCGGGCGGCCAGGGATCCTGGCGGGGGGCCAGCCAGCCCTCCGAGGACAGAGGTCTGTGCCTCCCGGGCCAGCGTCACGAAGGGCCCTGGACTTTGGCCGACACATCCCAGGACGACGCAAGGGTCCCCCCAACCTGCCCCAGACCACAGATAACCTGCCGCCTGCGGGGCCTGGAGGAAGCCGACTCCAGGCGCCCCTAACCTGCAGGAGCCGGACACGGCGACCTGTTCAGAGAAAAGGAGGTGGGACCTGACCCCCAGCAGCCCTGGGCCAGGGGAGGCCTGGGGGGACTGGACCGCAGTGGACATACGAGCTGCCACATAAGTAGCGCCAGACACCAGTCCCTGCTTTCTGCCTGGCTCCCCTCTGCGGGCCACCTCCTGGCCTCACCCCCGGCCTGGGCCTGGGGCCCAAGGGCAATGCTGCTCACACGCAGCTCTGGGATGCCGGCTGGCCCCCACCCCAGGCCCAGGCTCTGCAGATGCACCAGGAGGGCCGCGGCAAGCCAGGCCAGGCGCTGCTGGATGCCTGCACGGCCTCAGGGGGCCGGGAGAAGGACCCCCGGACCCTGTGAGACCGCAATACCACAGCTGGAAGCAGGACCTAGGGGCGGCGTCCCTACCATCCTGGACGCAGGGGCGGCCCCCTGACGGGCCTGTGACACCGCGTCCCAGGAGCTCAGCCCACCCCACCTGCTCCTCAGGCCCCGTGGATACGCACGCTCCATGCTTCAGACAGTCCCCGCCCAGCCCGCGTCGTCCCAGTCAGCCCAGACGGGGCTCCGGAATCCCAGGGAATGTGACCACGGGCCAGAAAGCTGTGAGTGGGGGCCAGGAGGGGAAGCCCCCCCACCCACACCTGTCCCACCTGGGCACGCACACAGGGACCCCCGCCACCCATGGGCCCCTGACGGAGGTGTCGGACACCCAGTGTGCTCGTGGGAATGGCGTCCTGCGCTCACTCCTTTGGCCCTGGGGTGGCGGAGCAGGGATGGGGGTGGGGAGCCCGTCTCAGAAACAATAGTTTTCAATCAAGGCCTAGGGAAGAGGGCAAGAAGTTTGTTTAAAACTTAACACATAGTAACATCAAAACAAACAAGCGCTGCCATGGCGACAGGCCCAAACAGAGGCTGCAGATACCGGCAGGCAGCAGGGCCACTGAGCCATGGCAACTGCCCCAAACAGAAACAGCCGCCGCTGTCAGCCCCTGCGGCTCTGTGTCCGCGACCACAGCTCCCACGAGCTGGGCCACCTCTGCTGGGGCGGCCACCTGGGGACCCTCAACCAGCATGCACACGTCCACACCGCACCACGCTCCACAGACCTGGGCACCCAGGAGCCCGGCCTGTCCTGCAGGACCCTTCCCGGAGCACCGCCTACGTCTCCCCAAGGACAAGAGCGTGAGGGTGGGTCCCTCACTCCATACCCAGGAGGTCTGGGGGTCCGCCCCCAGGACAGGTCACAGGGACCCCATGGGGAGTCTAGGTTCAGGAGGGCAGCGGGAAGGAGCCACAGGCTGCTCTTAACTGTGTCTTGATCCCAACCCTCGCTGGGCCCATGCCCCCAGACGGCCAGCACCCCGCGAGCTGAGGCAGTGATGCTGGGGTCCGGGCAGCCGGGGGGCTGGGGTGGCCCGCGTGTTCGAGCAGCTGGCGTTCTGCCCTCTGGAGTGGGGCTGGGGCCAGAAGGGGCCACCCTTCCTGGGGCAGGAGGGCCTGTGTCCCCCCACTGCCCACACGTCCTGCACACGGAGCCTTGGGGCCTGTCCAAAGCGTTCGTCCTCTGGGTGAGCCCTGACCAGGGAGTGGAGCCCTGAGCTCTACGTGTGCGTACACGTGCACACGTGTGTGACGCGGCGGGTGCTTTTCTCGGGTGTGGTCCCGGGTGTGGCAGCCACGAGAGGGGGAGGGGCGCGCTGACGCCTGGAGGTGCTCACACGTGTGGACACACGTGGACACGCATGCAGCGGCCACTGTTCATTACCCCTGCCCTTCCCCACAGGTAAACACCCCCAGAGCTGAGGAGCCGCACCACGGGCGCCTGCTTCCGGCTGCCACCCCCGCCAGCCCCCGCAGGCAGCACTCAACCTCGGGAGACCCTCCCCCAACCAGAGCCCCTGGCCCCGCTCGAGGGACCCAGCCCTCCCCCGAGACGGCCCCCGCAGGCAGGACTCAGCCACCCGAGACCCTCGGGCCGGACTAGAGCCCCTGGCCCCACCCGGCTGCCCCACAGGTGTGGCTCTGGCCCCACCCGCAGGGACCCAGCCCCACCCTCGACGGCCCCGGGCGGAGCCGGCACGCACTTGATCTTGCTGAAGACGATGTCCACGTCAGTGACGGTCACGCTCCGGCCGTCGATCACCTGGCAGTCCCGGCACAGCTTGGACCAGTTCTTGCCGTGCATCTCCCGGCCTGACGCCCGGGCGTCCCCGTGCACCGCGAACCTCCGGAAGGCCTCCTCCAGGGCGCTGAGCTCCACGCCCGCCGCGGCCGCCGCCTCGCCGGCCCCTTCCGACTCGAGCGACAGCCTCTTGGCTGCCTTGTCCTTGGCGGGGTCCCCCGGGGACTTGGGGGGCGTCTTGTTGGCGGGCTTGGAGGGCTTGGGCTTGCTGTCAGCCATGTTGCTGGGAGGAAGAGATGAGAGGTCACCTGCTTTGTGGGCAGCTGTGTGAGACCCCCTGCCACCCACGGACAGCAGCCCTGCCCGGAAGCCACTTTGCAACCGTGGGGGACACCGAGTGTCCTGCGTCTGCTGCAGACACAGCCCAGCCCCTCCGGCCCTGGCTCCCTGTCCACCTGTCCCCAAGGTCCCAGCCCCAGTCACACGGGGAGCACGCGGCCAGCAGCCCAGGGGGTGCAGGACCACCCCAGCGATCCCCTCCCTCTCCCCCCGGCTCCTGCTCTGGGGGCTCCCCGAGCGACACCCCTCTGGGCACCGGTGGGGTGACACAGTCCCCCAGAGGATCCAGAGCAGTCACACAACTGCCCCCACGTCAGGGCCCAGCCTGCTGACTGGGGTGCCCCTCACCGGGTGGCCAAGCGGAGTGCTGGGGGGAGAGGGGGCCCCAGGTGAGGGCAGGCGTCTGGGGGACCCCAAGGGCTGAGCACAGCTGCGCCCAGGCCCAGGGTGGAGGCTCTGTGTTGGAGGCGCGGCTGACAGGGTCCAGAGCCCAGTGAATCCCCAAGGCTGGGCCCGGGTTCCCATGGGGCTGGGACACATCCACCTCCAGCAGCTTTGGGGGGCCTGGAGCTGAGCATCGACATCCCCAGAGGCACGGCCAGTGGCTGGGGCGGGACCCAAGAGCCCAGCCCCCGGAGGAGCAGTGGCCTCAGAAGAACCAGCAGGTCAGCGAGCGGAGAGAAGGCAGGACACAGCCCAAGCATGAGTCCGGCTGGGCGGCCAGAGCCGTGGACAGCTAGCTCACTCACAGCCGGACCCACAGAAAACCCTCAGGTCTAAGCACAGGAAGCAGCGCCCGGCCAGGCAGGAGTCCCCGACAGACCCGGCTGAACTCAGGACCTATGAGTTCCGCAAAAGAAAGGTCGGCACAGCTCGAGATGCGCCGGAGGCCCCGTGGCTGGTGCGGGGGGCCGGGGCTCAGGGCTCGGGGCCGGGTGGACACGGCTGTGAGCCCCAGAGCCAAGCTCTCCGTCCAGGGCTCTGTGTTCACCGTGAACACACAGTATCTAATAATCTGAAAATTACTTTAGCAAAAAGAACAGGAGTCAGGACTTCCCTGGATATCCAGTGGTTAAGGATCCGCCTGCCCGTGCAGGGGACCCAGGTTCGGTCCCTGGTCCAGGAAGGTCCCGCCCACCGCGGAGCAGCTAAGCCCGAGCATCACAGGTTCTGAGCCAGGGTGCCTGGAGCCTGGAAGCCATAGGAGAGAAGACAAGCTAACACAGTGAGCCAGTGCACGGCCATAAAGACCCAGTGCAGCCAAAACTGAACGAAAAAAATAGGAGTCAGACCCTGTGTGCGGGTGGGAAGCTCTCCAAGGGGACTCAGTGACTCCAAGGTGCTCTGGGAGAAGCCGGGCTGGGTGGGAGAGCGCATCACACAGCCCGTGTCGGCGCCGACAGGGCTGCAGAGCCGGTGAGTGCCTGCAGGCAGGATGCCTGGCAGGCTCTGTCCCTGTTTGCAGGGAGGCTTCTCGGCAGCTGGTCCTCATGTGGGCCAGGGCCGGGGCTGGGAGGACAGGTGGGTGGGCAGGGGACCTGGAGGCAGCCGCGTGAGGTGGCCTGGCTGGCCCTGCTGCGGCCCGCAGACCCCCGAGGCCTCGGGGGAGGGAAATGAGGAGGGGCTGTATGTCCAGAACTCTGCCTGGCAATGCCCTTAAGACGGGCGCCTGAAGCAGCCCCTATAGAAAAGGTCACACAAGACGGACGCTTACACACCACAGTCACCGCCTCTGCGTGACTTCAGCACAGTGTCCCAGCCAGGAGGGCTGAGAATCCATGATGACGATGTGCCTGCAACAGGACCAGGTACCTGTGAGCGGGACCAGGTGTGCCCGTGAGCGGGACCAGGTGTGCCTGTGACCGGGGCCAGGTGTGTCCGTGAGCTGGACCAGGTGGTGTTTTAAAGGCAGCATCAACTCTGCCTCTCCTGGTTCTCCTTGCTGGAGCAGAAGGCAGATGTGTGCTGAGAGTGAAGATGGAGTGTGGATTCTTTCTTCTGCAGGTGTGAATACACCTCCACTCCCTGGCTCCCTCAGTTTTCAGCCCCTCATCCTGCCCACAGTCTACACCCCAGCCTGCAGGCACTTCCTGATCGATGGCGCATCCTGCCCTGGGAATCCGGCTGCCTTCAGCCCCAGGCCCCTCCCACTCCTCAGCGTGCTCTGGGCCTGAAGTCTCGGTGTAGACCAGACGCGCTGCCTCCCGCGCCTGCCCCGTCTCCTGCGGGTGCCAGGTGTGCCCAGATGACCCAGCCTCCCTGGGAGGAGGGGACAAGCGTCGCTGGAGAGGGGTCTAGGCTGGTGTGCAGAGGGGCAGGATGCACACGTCTGGAGCTCAGACCTGCACAGGGGACCCTCCGCCCCCCACTCCCTACCCTCCAAGCTCCCAGCACCTCCCCAGGGGCTGTGTGAGGTCCTGCTCTGCAAAACCCAGGGCCGACCAGCCCCGAGCAGGCGAGGGGCCTTCAGGCTTCAGGACGCCCCAACTCCAAGCTTTGTGATTCTCCCACCTCATACCCAGCGAGCCGGGCTGGCAACACGGGGGAGCTGGAGCCACGGCGCAGGACCCCCCTCAGGCTCTGCCTGGTCACCGGGCTGGGCTGTTGGACCAGCATCGCAACCCCCACTTGAAGAGCTCGGGGGCACCTGCCCTGCTGAGTGACCACACCCTGGGGGCCCCATCCCAGGAAGACGCTCGGGAGTGGGAGCCAGGCTGGGAGGAGCCCCAGGCCCTGGAGCTCCTGTGGGCTCCTCAGGGTGGCTGGTGGCTGGCAGCCCCCACAATCCAGATCACGGGCAGCACCCTCCCCCCAGGCCAGGAGCCCGAGTCCCTGGGCCACGGCCGGGCCAACCGGCATGACCCCCAGGCTCAGGGTCCTGCTGACCAGCTTCTGTGTAAGAACTGCATGGGCTGTGGAAATGGCAGGTCCCTGAGCCTCTGACAAGCGGGCCGAGCTTGGACCTCGACAGACTGCCGCCCGCCCGCCAGGCTGACCGTCTGCTGAGGGCACCTGACCTCGGCCCCATGGAGGCCAAGCCACAGAAGGCCCCACGCCAGATACCGCTGGACACACAGAGGGAACCCAGAGGCCCTGTGCAGCGGGCGGACGGAGCAGAGGCAGTGCAGAGTGAGCGGGCACCTCCCGGGGCACCTCAGCACCCTGGCCGGCTCGGCCCCCAAGGGCCTAGTCCCAGGGCAGATGTGGCGGAGCAGGGAGGCTGGGGGTTTGACGCCCGCTGCCCTCACTGGAGCCCCGAGCACGCTCACTCTGCAGCCACGCAGAGGAGGCTGGGCGCCGGGTCAGCTAGGCCAGAGAGGACCCCCGCCCACCCCCCGGACCCCCGCCAGGTGTGAGCGCTGGACCCCTGCAGAAGAGCTTGCGGGTGGGGGGAGGAGGTGGACAGTATATTCAAAAGACCAAGCCAAGGGAGCAGACGCCACCACTCTGCGGCCCCCCACCCACCAGAGCTCAGCTCCCAGGGTGGGATCAGCCCCCAGCAAGGGCACAGTCGCCGAGCAAACAGCCCCGGGAGCAGCAGAGGCGGGCCTGCAGACCCGCTGGCTGCCCGCGGCCTGAAGCCTTGGCCCTTTATCCCAGAGTTCATTTGAGCCCAACGCAGCCATTTGGCAGTTGTTCATATTCGAATCACAATACGGCCACCACTCCCCACAGCTGCCCAGCACTCGACGTGAATGACCACCCGTCCCAGTCAGCGGAGCCTCCCGGGCGGGCACCTGCCCCTCGGAGCTGATGGTGCCTGGAGTCTCAGCGTGGATGCAGCCCCCCGCCCCAGCCTGCCCGTCACAGGCTCTGCAGAGGCCCTGGCAGGGAGGGGCGTGTGGCCACACTGCCTGGCGAGGGAGACGCTCCGGGCCTGCATCATGCACTTCAGGCCAGGGACCCCGAAAGGCCCCCAGAGGTGGGGACCTCCCGAACGGGGTGAGGTGTCCCTCGGAGCAGCCTGGTCACGGCCACACTGGTCCGGGCCCCAGAGTCAGAGGTGACGTTTCCAGGATGAGAAGAAAGGGGTGGGTGGGCAGTCTTTCCGAGGGAGGCGTCCACCGAGGACCAGGGCCACGCTCCTGCAGCTGCCCCACCCCCGAACCTGAGGGCTGCTGCCACTGGGCTGGGGCGGGGGAGGAAGAGGCCAGGACACGGTTACCAGCCCTGCCCTCAGCAGACCTCATGTGGACAGGGGTCACTGGGTCCCTGCGAGGCTGGGGGTTTCCCTCCTGGGGACCCCTTGGCCTCCCAGGAGCCACACCCGGGCCCCAGTGTCCAGGCCCCAGAGCCGGCCTCTGCCGTCAGCCTGCTTCTTACAAAGCCCGAGAACACAGAACTTGCAGCCCACCTGGTGCCACGGTAAGTCAGGTGTGCTCACACCCTCACAAGGTGGGTGAACCTTGTTTGGAAGAAGGGTCCCTGCAGACGTCATCAAGCTAAGGACCTCTGGACCAGGGTGGCCCTAAGTCCAGAGACAGGCATCCTTGTGAGGGACGGGAGGGAAGAGACAGATACAGAGCAGAGGCCAGGTGAAGGTGGAGGCAGAGACGGGAGCGCCGCGGCCCCGAGCCCAGGGGCCCCTGGCACCCCTGGGGGATGGAAGCAGCAGGAAGGGCCCCCTGGGGCCTCCCGAGGGAGCTCAGTCCTGCCACAGCTTTACCTCGGACAGGGCTCTGGCCCAGAGCGGAAGGAGGACACGTTTCTGCTGTTGCGGCCTTTTTATCCCAGGGTGCAGGACAGAGCGCAGAACTCGGGGATAAATGTCCTGCGGGCCTTTGTTACAGCAGCCCTGGACCCTCACACACCAGGGAGGCCGGGGGGCTGGGGAGGGGGTCCCTGCCCCAGAGAAAAGTGCTCGCGGAGGCCCAAGTGGTGAAGTGCCAGGCGGGCACACAGACCCGGTGGCCAGAGCCAGCAGCGGGCCCATCCTGGGCTCTGGCCCCCTGCTGCTGTGCACGGTGGGAGAGGGGAAGGCCTCGGCAGGAAGCCTGTCGTTCTAGAAACGTGGCTGCGGTGGGTGGCCTGGCCTCTCCCCGACGGCAGTGCCCGGCAGTCACCATGGGCCTGCACAGCCGGTCCCAGAGCCAGGCCTCTCCTGCCCGGGACCACCAAGCCCCCGGGATACTGCGGCACCAAGGGTGGGCCCGGTGGGGCTGCAGACAGTGGGAGGCCACGCACAGGCCAGGGGCAGGCCCAGGGCTGCGGGGCAGGCGGCTGCCCACACCTGACCGGCTGGCAGGTGGAGGACAGTGTGGCCCGCAGGCCTCAAAGCCCTGCAGAGGGGAGAGGTGGCCCCCGGCAGTGGAGTGGAGGCCGGGCCACCATCCCCAGGGAGCAGGAAGCCCCCGGCTCACCCCGGGGGAGGGGGGCCCCGTAGCAGCTGGCCCCACCCTCAGGGCTGGGGGCGAGGCGAGGCCTGCCAGATGGAGGGACGCCCGGGAGTGGACGGGCAGCCAGCAAGGGCCGCAAAGTGGGCTCCTCTCAACTCACAACGTGGACTTGGGGGCCCTGGATCGCTGGTGCCCCAAACACCGCTGGACACACCCACTCCAGAGGAAGAGACTCCCACTGGAGACAGAGACAATTCTCTGACATCTTTAGATCGCCGTGTCCACACATGGCAAAGAAACAGCCAAGCTTAACGGGAAGTGCCAAGAGCCTGCAGAGACAAGCGGGGACAGAAACAACGAGAGGCTCCACTCTCTGTACTGGACTCAGCTGGACACTGATTCAAAGTAACAGCGTGTGCCGTGTGCAGAAGAAATGGGTGGTACATGCCGTGTGCAAAGAGGAAGGGCAAGGTGAGGAATTCCAGAAGAGAACAGAGGCTGGGAGAATGCAGGAAGCGGCTTTGAAAAGAGAACACATAGAGTCTAGCCCTAAAAAGCTAACAACTAAAATTCAGAACTCAGTGGATCAGTTTCACAGCAGGGCAGATTAAAGAACTCCTAGACCAGAAATCCCCGAAAGAAAACACCTAGATGTGGTGTAAACGTGTGTGCACACACATGTATACAGACGCACACATGTACACACATGTACACAGGCACGTTCGTGTGTACACATATGTATGCAAATGCGTGTGTGCGCATGTATACAGATGCGCGTGTATGCACTTGTATACAAACGCACGCATGTACGCACATGTATACAGGCACGTGCACGTGTACACATGTATGCAAATGTGTGTGTGCACATGTATACAGGCACCCGTGTGTATGCACTTGTATACAAACGCACGCATGTATGCACATGTATAAGGCGTGCGTGTGTGTGTACAGTATACACGGGCTTTCCTGCTGGCCCAGATGATAAAGAATTGGCCTGCAGCGCGGGAGACCCAGGTTTGATCCCAGGTCGGGAAGATCCCCCAGAGACGGGAATGGCAGCCCACTCCAGTACTTTTGCCTGGAGAATCCCACCCATGGACAGAGGAGCCTGGCGGGCTCCTGGGGCTGCAGAGAGTGACTGACACCTGGTGTACACACATGAAAATAATTTGATGGAATTTAGCATTTATTCATCATAAAAATTCTTAGCAAATCAGAAAAGGAAGCACATTTCTTAGCTTCACAATGGACGGTGTGTTACTTGCTCAGCCGTGTGCTACTCTTTACCGCCCCATGGACTGTGGTCCACTGGGCTCCTCTGTCCATGGGCTTCTCCAGGCCAGAATACTGGAGTGGGTCACCATTCCCTTCTCCAGGGGATCTTCCCGACCCAGGGATCGAACCCAGGTCTCCCGCATTGCAGGTGGATTCTTTATCATCTGAGCCACCAGGGAAACCCTTGATAATGGGTACCTACAAAAAACTACAAAACTATGTGGATACTGAACAAGTTTCTCTTCCAGCTGGAGTAAGGCGAGGACACCTGTCTGCTGTCGCCGCTTCTGTTCACCTCTGCTCAGTGTGGTGAGACAAAGACAGAGTGGCATAAACGCGGAGGAAGAAGTGAAACAGCCACTGCTCCCAGTTTCTATGACTGTGTACACACAAAGTCCAAAGGGATCCTGGGAAAGTTTTCAGAATCAGCGTTGAGTTTATCAAGATTTCTGCCTACATGGTAAACATACAAAAGTCTATTTTATTTCCACGAAGCAGCAAAACCACACAATCACAGTGTTTAGAAATACATCATTTAAAATAATGTGAGGAAATCAATTTCCTAGGGATCAATTTAACAAAAGTTGTGCAAGACCGTCGACTCGTCACTGAGAGAACAGCAACGTCACGAACACAGACTGAGGCTGAGCGCACAGAGATGCCCGTCGCCCCCGAAGTCACCCAGCTTTAGTCTAATCCAACCAAAAGTGCCCACACCTGTGTTTTGTTCTGGGTTGGGAGACAAGCTGGAGGCAAAGCAAACGAAATGGCAAAAGATCGAGGATTAAGCAGCCAGCTTGGAGGAAGAGCAGGTGGGGGATTCGCCCAGCGGTTTTGAGACTTGATGGGAAGTTCTGGAAATGAAGTGGTGTGTGGTCCTGGTCTAGGACAGAGAATAACCCACGGGGCAGAAGAAAGCTCCCCACTCACCCGCAAGGCAGAGACAGTGTGGACGGCAAGGTGGTCCTGCAGGAAAAGAGGGAAGAAAATGTTCTCCAAGAAAGGAGACAGGCTTACCGACTGGACACACGGCGAGAAATGAGAATTAATTCAGGTGCCGACTGCAGCAGGAGGCAAGGCCATTAAGCCCCAGGTGGGTGATGCTTAAGAACATCTGATGTCCTTGCGTGGGAAAGACTGTATACGGCACACAAGACCACTGTCCCCAAAGCAGAAGACTCTGAAATGGACCCAGATTAAAACGTGGGACTTCTGCTCCTCCAAAAGTGTCAGTTAAGGAGTGAAAAGGCGGCTGTGGGGTGGACAAGGTGTCTCCCACGTGCAACCTACGCTGCTGGTCTCCAGAATCTAGAGAGAGCCCTGGGGATCAACCAGGAAGCTCGGAGGAATCCGCAAGGCGCCGGGGGGGGGCTCGGGTGCCAGGCTTGGTGGAGACGCTGGGCCCGTCACTGTGGCCTGAAGCGCAGGCTCCGCCCCACGCCCTGCAGGCAGCCATGGCCTGCCCCGGGCTGCTGGCAATGGGGCTGCGACTGGGAGGCGGCACCCGGGGCCCTGCAGACTCTCGCCTGTCCCCCAAGGAGCAGAGCAGGAGGGCTCCTGGTGGCCGCACTCACAGGAACCAGAAATCAGAAGCAACTCAGGGCCCGTGGGGCACAGCAGAGCAGCGGACGGTGGTGGCGTGCTCACAGAACGGACGCGTGCTGACGGTGCGAGAGCACGTGCCCCGAGCCGAGGTCAGACTAGACGAGGGGTGGGGGGCAGACAGGTTCAGGCTGGAAAGCCAGCAGGAGGCAGAGCCTGGCCCCTGCAGGAGACAGAAGGGTACCCCGGGAGGCGTGGGCCCAGGGCTGCGGAGCGGAGTGAGCCCTGGACCCGCTGCCGGAGGCTGCTCAGGCTCCGAGCTGTGGCCGCGGTGGCCGGAGGCAGAGGGCGTGTGAGACGTACAGCTTCGTGACGTTCCCGCCAGGGCGGCCCTCCCAGGATTCACCTGCGTCTGGGCACCTGGGCCCTAACACACGGGTGCAACAGGGTGAGACCCTGGGAAACTCGGCCCAGAGCAGGGGGACTGTGCTGGGCACGCACACACGGGACAGGAGGGGCACACTCAGGGACGCCGTGCAGCAGGGGAAGGGCCCCGGGTGTTCTTAGCTCCTAGACTTGGAGAAAGGACAGTCCTCCCTCTCCACAAATCTAGCAAGAAGAGGGAGAGCGGTGCGAGTGGGAAAATGAGCTCCCCACCCCCACGTCGCAGAAGACACGAGCGTTCGGTGCCAAAGTCGGAGCACCGTCATCCTCACAGCCCGTGGGAGTCAGCTTGCGTGTTCTCAGCCAAGAAGGTTCTTCCTTTGGACACTCACACATTACATTGTGGTTGAGCTTCTCTGCATGTCACCGCACGTCCTGGTACAGTCAAAGGGCAACTCCGCAGCCTGCAAGGAGTCTTGCTTCCCTGCCAGGGCCACAGCACACTCCTGACCCTGCCGTGGTCCTCTCCCAGCCCCGCCCTCCCCCACACGCCCTCCTGGAGGCTGCAGATCACAGACCCTGCACCCCCTGGCGACGCGCGCCCCCCCCCCCGGCAACACACCCTCCTGGTGACCCCCCCAGTGACCCAACCCCCCGGCAACACAACCCCACCACCACCAGCGACACACCCCCTGAGGACGCAACCCCCCCTCAGCAACACACCCTCCTGGTGACCCCCCGTGACCCAACCCCCTGGCAACACAACCTCCCCCCGGCAGCAACACACCCCCTGAGGACGCAATCCCCCCCCCGCAGCAACCCCCCCCAGCAACACACCCCCTGAGGACGCAACACCCCCCAGCAACACATCCTCCCAGTGACCCCCCCCAGTGACCCACCCCCCTGGTGACCCCATCCCCCAGTGACCCACCCCTGGTGACACCCCCGTGATGCACCCCCCTGGTGACGCACCCCAGGAGCAGCCACGTGAATGCCGCAGAGGATGTGCCCTCCACAGAGGCGCTGCTGAGCTGGGACACCGAGGTTCCGTCGAGGATGCTGGGGTTTGGGGGTGCCAGCTCTGGGGATCCATGGACTGTGACCCCACAGCCACCTCCACAGCCAGAGAGGAAGCTGCTCTCCCAGGAGGGGCTGGGTGGTGAGCGGGCACGCCAGGGCCCCGCAGGCCCCACCAGGGCTCCACTCCTTCCTGCCCTGGGGACACCTGTCAGTGGGGCGGCCAGGGATGGAGGTGGGTCGCTCTTCCTGCCCGCGCCCGAGGCCTGCCTGGCCTTTGGCTTGTGAGCTCGGGTGGGCTCCTCACAATGCCCCGCACCCCGGGTCTGCCGGGGCTCCAGGGTGGCGCCAGGCGGGGCCCGAGGAGGACCTGATGCCCGGTGCCGCGTGGCCCCCACATCCCCGGATGGCATCTCTTGTACGTGCTCCTCCAGCCTCACCAGCAACATCACCAGCTATAAATAGCCCTGGCGCTAAGTCAGCAAGCCTCTCCCCGAGGAAGCGTTTAATTCTCAGCCTCTTCTGCAGGGAACGGCTCCTCTACCCACCGGGGAAGCGAGCCACGTGGAAGCGGCCCCGGAGGGCCCTTTGGCTGCTCATGGCTCTCTCTTAAGCCTCAATCCGTGATGAGCCATTTTAATTTTCTTCACGAAATTCTCCTGTGATTTGCCCATTTCCCACAGTGAGCATCTATAACCTTGTATGTAGTGAAAAGTTTATTTATTGCTACTTCAAAGGACTCGCAAAGATTAGGCAAACAACGTAGAGGCGACAGGAACATGGCCCCACACGGCTTCCTCTGACCTCTCTCACATCATCATTCCAGAAAGAAGAATTTCTTAATGTAGTACTTAAATGATGGCACCTTCCTGAGGTCCTTCTGAAAGTCATGAAGGCCACGGGCCCCTTCCCCAAGAAAACACGCACGCTCGTGTGTGTCGCGCTTGGCAGATACTCCCAGGAAATTCACCAGCACCGCCTTGCCCCCTCGCTATCCCTGAGCCCTGAGATTCCAACCGCCGGGCTGGAACAGGGGCCGGTACCAGAGCCGGGATCAGGAGTCCAGGGGAAGGCCCCCTCAAGGCGCCCCTCCAGTGGCCGCCCACCCCGCTTCCTGCCTGCTCCAAGCTCGCCCTCCCCACCCCATCGCTCCATCCCCGGATGTGGTCCCAGGGCATTTGGAGTTCAGGTCAGGGTTCACTGACCACCGCCCAGGCTCTGGGGAGGCCCTGCCAGCAGCCCTCCCTGAGAGACCAGCCCTGGGGAGCCCTAGGATGCGTGCTGGGGGCCTGGGAAGCTAGGCCTTCCATCATTCGCAAATGTCAGACCAATCAGCCAATAAACGCACCCATGGGCGACGGCACAGCCGCTCACCCGCAGAGGTGTCTCGTCTTCAGAGAACACGAAACGCCCATCCGCACGGCAGGCGCGGGGCCCTTCTTCCCACCCCATTTCCAGGCTTCATTTACATAACTGAAGCCGCAGATAAAGGGTTTCTCCGGATCCTCCTCCAAGGGCGGGGCTCTGGTCCCCAGGGGCGTGTGGAACGCACACACACTGGCCGCCAACCTCTTTATCTGGACTGACGGTTACGCGCCCACAAGCGATAAGCAAACCTAACACCCCTCTGGCGGATTCTGGGTCGCAGAGTGTCGGCCTGACACACTCGCCCGCTCCGATAGGGCCCAGCAATGCCCGACACAGAGGGGCGGTGTTCTCGCCAGAGGATCGCGCTCATTCTGGGCCGCGGACGCAAACGGCCCTTTCTGTGGCCCTGAAATTCGTGCAGCGTGACAGCGGCTCCATTTCAAAGCCTCCAAGCCCTAAACTCCTGCCGTCTCGTTGGCAGCCGCCATCCCGGGCCTGGGCGTGTGAACGGGGTTTATGCAGATGGGCGCGGAGGGGGAAGGGGCTGCGAGGGGCGCGCTCTGTCCTCCGCGCCACGACGGGCAGAAAGGCCGGGGCGCCCCAGCGAGGGCCGATCTCAAACCCGTCCTCTGCATCGCCGGCCGCTCCAGCCCGCGCCCCGCCGCCGCGGGGGTCCGAGCGCCGAGCCGGGCGCCGGCAGCTGGGGGGCGCGGGGCCTCGGGGAAGGGACGCGGCCGGCGCGCGGGTGCAGGTGGCCGGAGAAGCAGGCGCCTCGCGCCCCGAGACCGCGCCCCGCGGCCACTTACCTCGGAGATGCGGCGACCGCAGCGGCAGCGCCTCCGCGACTCGGCCGCGAGCGACCCGGTGCCCGGCCTGCGCTCGCGCCGCCGCTCCCCGCGCCGGCCCCGCCCCCGGCCCGCTCCCGCGCCCGGCCCGGCCCACGCCCTGCGCGCCGCGCGCTCATTGGGAAACGCGGCCGCGGCCCGCCCCGCGCGCTCCGGCCGCCCCGCCCGGCCCTCCCCGCGGCCGCCCGGCGCCCCGAGGCCGGCCCGGCCTCTGCCTTACAAGGCGGGCCGGCGCGGGCCCCGGGGCCCCACGGCTCGGCGGGCGGGGGCCGCCCCTCCTGGTCCTCGCGGCCCCCGGGCGCCGGGAGACGGAGGGGCGCGCGGACCGCCCTCCCGGGTGGGCCGGTCGGGTGCGAGCCTCTCCGCGGAGACGCTGTGGGTCCGCGTTGGGGGCCGGGGTTGCGGGGCTGGGACCCCACGGAGCGGGTGCAGAGGGCGGGCAGCCGGAGCGCCGTGCGAGCGCTGGGGGACGGCGGGAGCGCGCGGTGAGCGCCTCGGCGCGGTCGGGGCCGGGCGCTGGGCGCTGCGCGCAGTTGGGGCGCTCTGGCGGGGCGGGGGCGGGGGCGGGGTGCAACCTTACTCCGGCTGGAGGCGATCGGTCTTCTTGCCCGCCTGGGCCCCGGGCTGCCCGTGCCAAAGCGCAGACCTCAGAGGCTCTTCCGCTGTCTCCGTCCTTCTCGGGACACCTGCTGCCCTCTCACCTCCAGGCGGGGAGCTCGCGGGCACCCCCGCTGCCCTGGACAGCAGTGCTCAGCAGAGGTTCTGGGGCTGGGGTGACGGAGGTGCTAGTGCTGAGTGCTCTGACCCGGCGTGCAGGGGTCTTCCTGTGGGTCCCCCAGGACCCCCTCCGGTGGAGGAAGCCGCCCCAGGCTGCCGGGATGCCCAGCCTCCAGGGGAAGAGTGGCCTTCCGGTCGCTTCCAGCTTCACTGCCTTGTGACTGGCCGAGGAGCCACACCAGGCCCTTCCTCCCCTCCCGGCTGCCAAGCCACCCCCTCCCACGGTTACACACACACTTCACGCACCCCGCCCCCAGGACCTGTCCTCTGTCCTGACTGCAAAGTCCCTGCATCCCAGCTTGACTTGAGTCTCACCTGAATCAGAATTGTGGCAGCAGCTTCTGACGTCACCTGGGATTCCAGCCAGGCCAGGGGCCCATGGAGGCAGCAGAGGAAGCTAGGGTGCCGAGCCAGAGGACGGGTGACCGACAGGCAGCCCCACAGGTGAGAGGACGCGGTTCCCCCAGGGCGCCCGGCAGGCGGGTGAGTCCTGCCCTCCCCGCCCTGGCCCTGGGCCTTTCCCTCAAGCCCTCTGGTTTCTGCTGCTGCTCAAAACCGGCCGAAGACAAGCTTCTAGTTCTAACTCCTCTGCGAAGGTTCGCACTGCGGAGCCCCGTGAGTCCAGGCTCCTGGAGCAGGAAGAGCGGGGAGTCACCCGAGGCCGCTCCTGGCCAATCTTGGCCCTGACTTTCCAGGTGGATGCTGGGCTGCGCCCTGCCGGGCCCCCACAGCCCTGAGCGCTGCCCACGGTGTTCTTAACAACGCAAACGGAGTCGTGAAGACCAGTTCTCAGTATCATGTCCCCACTGTTGTGTTAGCCAAATGGCGTGTGTTCAATCCATCTTTCAAAACCAGTGCCAATGCTGTGGCGTGACCCCTGGTGATTCTGCCAGCCCAGAGCTGCTGCGGGGGGTGCATGGCAGGCCTCAGGGGTAGAAACGTTTGAGGGGCAGAGTCCTCGGGAGCCAGAGACAGGGCTTGGGGACCAAGGTGGGCTCCCACACACGTGCCCCCCCCCAACGACAGAATGGCTGGAGCCGCAGCCCTCAAGCCCGCCCACGCCCACGTCGCAGACGGCCAGAAGCCAGAAGGCGGGCCCTGGCGCCGTTCTGCAGGCTGCCTCTGTCGTCCTCGCGTGGAGGTTGAGTTCACGGTGTGGTGCTTCAGAGCGCGGGGGCCGTTCTGGGCACACTCAGAAACTCACCTGAGATAGTGACGGTGGCTGTTTTGCTGGGAGCATTTCCTTCTCGATGAGGGGCAGGTTCCGTCCTGGTTTGGGATCAGGGGACCCTTCTTCCATCTGTGGCTGCCGGACTGATCCTTTGTGGGGGATGATCAGCCCCTGGCCCTTGGTCCTCTGACAAGACCTGGACGATCCCCGTCTACCCTGCAGCTATTACAGCCCATCCTGAGTGGGCAGGAGCAGGTCTGCACCCTGGCCGTGTGGAGGCCCACGGATGGGACCATCTGCCCTTGCGGGACACTGCCGGTTTTCAGGGCCACGGGGCAGAGGACCACGTGCTGGTGGCTTCAACAGCAGAAGTCCGCACCGTTCAGAGTCAGGGTGTCCGTGGCCGTGCTCCCTGCAACGGCTCTGGGGCCCTTCCTACCTCCTCTGGCCTCTGGGCCGCCTGGCGTCCCTGGGCCCCAGGCTGCATCGCCCGACCCGGGCCTCCGTCCTCACGTGGCCTCCTCCCCCGTGTCTGCTTCTACCCTGCGTCTTTCACCAGGACATGCATGGATTTAGGGCCCACGAGGGTCGTCTGGGTGCCCTCCTGTCGAGCCCCTAAGTATGCCTGCAGGGACCACCATCTGTGCTGTCCCCCTGGGATGGGCGCTGTCTCTGTGGCCCAGCGGCCCCAGCCCGGCGTCCTGGGCAGGTTCCACGTCCCGTGTCTCGACTGTGCCAGCCTGGCTCCGGACCCTGGGCCCCCTTCCCCAAGGACCACCTCAACGGGAGGCGGCTGTGGGCAGGAAGGCATCGGGCTCTTGGGCGATACCGAACTCCACATGCTGGGCGTGAACGTGGTCCTTATTTTAAATCCCGAAGGACATCTTGGTTGAAATGCATCCTTGTCCACACACTTGGAGGCCTGGGTGGCTGCCTCTTGGACCACACAGTCTTCCCCAGGTGGGAAGCCGCTCGTGGGCCGCGGGCCGTGCCCAGGCCCCGCTCGAGCGGCAGTGGGGGCCCGCCCATCTCGCCAGGGGCGGGGGCAGAGCTCTGGGGCTCCTCGTGGTGCTGCTCAGCTCAGGCGGAGCTGCCGCTCACGACGGACGAGGCCTGAGGAGCTCTGTGCAGCCCAGGGAGCGGGGGGCCCCGGGCAGGACCCCTTCTGCGGGCGGGCCACTCTGCGAGCTCGAGGCCGGTCAGCGCCCGGCGGGGCCCCCTCCCCTGTGGGAGGCGTGTGGGGAGGGTGGACAGCCATCTCCGTGGAGGAACGTTCTCAGGACGGCCCAGAGGGGCGGCTGGGGATGCCCAGATCTGCTCTGTGCCCCGGGGGGCCCTGTCTGCCTGCACATATAGGCCTCCTGGGGTGGACGTCCAGCCAGGGCCTGTCAGGGGCCAGACACTTGCTCCAGATCATGAAGGATCTCACGATGGCGGCAGCAGAGGACTGGACCAGCCCCGGCGCCTCCCGGGGCCCCGATTCTCAGGCAGTGCCCCCGGGGCTCAGAGGCTGAGTTGTGACCCAGGATGCCCAGAGGGTCTGGGGCAAGGCTGGTGCCCACCACCAGCGTGTGCTTGACACTCACCTCAGAGACCTGTACTTCGGCTGAGGCTCACCCCTGCAGTCACAAACCTGGACATAGAGTCTTATTAAGAAAGCCACATAAATTTCTCATGGTTTAAGATGATCCCATAATTTTTATTGTAGTAAGATTTTCAGGACCTGGGACCTGTTATTTACTCTGCTTCTAAGAAAATCTAGCCTGGCTTCAGCTCAGCAAGGAGGCCGGGGGGGGACCCGTTGCCCAGCCGTCCCTCCCCACCTCTGCCTGTGCGAGACCCGCGGTGCTGGCCCTTCGGCGTCTTCACCCTGAGCTGGCGTTGCTGGGCCCATGCTTCCGCACGGGCTGCCGCTCCCGCCACCCTCTGTGATGCCACCCCTCCTGGTGTCGCCCTTCTGCCCTCCTGCGCAGGATCTCTGGGTGGAGGTGCCTGTTCATGCAGCTTGGCACACGCTATGCCTCCCGTGCCTGTGCCCCGGGGACCCTGCCGCCCCTTGTAACGCTTGCCTCCCCGCACACTTGTCTTCCTGGCCTCTAGCTGGACGCATGGCCTCCCCTTCTGCCCTCCCTCTCTGCCCACCTTTCCTCCTCTGTCCATCTCATCCTCTCTGCTGGGTAATTTCTTCACGTTTATCTTCCAGTTTCATAAGTCTTTCTTCAGCTGTGTTTATTGTTTCATGTACTTTAACAAGTGCGTTTATTTCTGAAAATTCTGCTTTCACGTGTCCTTCTGATCATGTGGAAAATCCGCTTATTGCTTGTTTTTTGTGATTGCCATGCGTTTACATATCTTATGCGCCTACTGAATACTCCGCGTCTGACTCCAGATCGCGAGTTCCCAGGGCCTGAACCCACCTTTGCTGTTTGCCGGCTTCTACTCGTGATGGTGTTTGCATCTTTCACTGTGAGCTTGTTTTGATTGATCTTGAACTTTGAAATCTAGAGCTCTCAGAAATTTAGAATGTCAGCTTTGGCCACTTTATTTCAGTTTCTGCCTCAGTCCCTGACTTTGCCTTGGAATCTTGCACCCAGGCCTGCTTTTGATTCGAGGCCTGGTTTCAAAGAAGCCCGCCCTTCTGTGTGCTCACCGCTTATCTCCAAGCTCACTTTCTTCCTCTAGTTTCAGCCAGAGAGGCCTGGAGGGTCACCCCTCAATGCAGGGGTCTCCCCCAGAGACAGGCTTGGGAGCCTGTTCTGGAGGCCCAGACCAGGCCTGGTTCCCACCAGGCTGCAGACCCCAGCGCCAGCATGGGGGAGGGTCAGGGTTGGTTGCCAGCCCTCCGCGGAAGCCGCTGCCCAAAAGCCATCTACCAGGACTGATTTCAAGTTCATGGCCGTTAGAATTAACTTTTATTATTTCCTATAAAACTTAATAAAGAGTTCCAAAGAATTTCCTTAAAAAGCTCCTTAAAGTCATACAGTTAAAAATATTAATAATCAATGAAAGTAAAAACACGGCACCCAGACCGTCTTGAATCTGCCTTCTTTCTGGAATAACATATAGCCGTGTTTAGAAAACTAGGCGGGTCTTTAAGATATGGCTTCTGGAGTGAAGGCGATGCGAGTTCATGAGACTCTTCCGCGCGGCCAGAAGCAGCGGGGGCTTCGGCTCTGCGCCCTCTTAATGCCAGGGGCGGGGCTCTGAAGGTGGGCGGCGGGGCCCAGGTGTCCTCCTCGAGGTGGAAGCCAGGCTGGGCGGCATGGGCAATGCCAGCCAGAGGGAGGGGCGGCCTGGGGGCCTGGGGATGCGCCCTGGCTCTACACGAGCTGAGGAGCCCTGTCCCCGAGCTCCGGGTCCTCCGGCATCACGATCATGGTGACAGGGGTGGGGCTGCTGGGCACAGGGGCCTTCATCGGGGTGCAGCCCTCCAGCTCTCTGATGACCGGCGTCCCCTCCTCCCCACACTCTTCCTTGATGGCAGGCAGGCTCTCGGGCGCCGGGACAAACGGCATCACCACCAGCGTGCGAGGCACCTGCTGGACGTCCAGCTCACCGTCCAGCCCTCCAGGGATGTTGATGACCGTGGACTCCACGGCCTGGGGCTCCTGGCGGCTGGGGACAGTGTCCTGGTGCTTCTGGGCCCACACGTCCTGGTCACGGCCCTGCAGCAGGGACGGCAGTTGGAGGGCTTCTGGGACAGACTCCGCAGCTGGGATCCCGGTGGAAAAGGACCCCTGGACACGGGACTCAGCTGGTTCGGGCCCCTGGGCTTCTGCAGAGAAAGGAGACGTCCCCATGAGCACCTCAGGGCAGGGCTGGGAGTGGAGCCCGGACACCGCACAGGGCCCCGCACGCAGCCCCCCAGACGGCCCGGACTGGCGCTGGCAGCAAAGCCCAGGCTCAGCCCTGGGCGCCTCTCCCCGCCCCTCAGCACGTCTGTAAGCTGTTTCATTCTTTCTCAAGCGTGTTTTGCTCACGCTCAGTCGCGTCCTACTCTTTGCGACCCCATGGACGGTAGCCCACCAGGCTCCTCTGTCCATGGGATTTTCCAGGCAAGGGTACTGGAGCAGGTTGCCATTTCCTTCTCCAGGGCATCTTCCTGATCTAGGGATGGAACCTGGGTCTCCTGCACTGGCAGTTGGGCCTTTACCACTGAGCCACCAGGGAGGCCCCGCAAATGTGTTTGGTAATGAACAGTTTTCTGTTCCCTTCAGATATTTTGAACTGTCTTTTATTTCTCTAAGCAAAGCAAACCCCGTGGTTATTTGGTGGTTTCGCCTGCTGAGTCCCGAGGCCCTTGGGGCTGTCTCTCCTGTGGTTTCGCTGACTCTCACTCAGGACCCTGGTCTCCATGGGGCATCAGCCACTCGGACAAGGAGCGGCTGGTTTTCCCTGTTCTGTCCATGTCGTCCGCAAGGAAGCAGCGTTGCATGATGAAGGGCGAGTCTAAGGGGTCACCCCCTTTCACAAAGTTGGGGTCGGCCGGCCTCCAAGGTCAGCCTCTGCTCCCTTCCCCTCTCCCCAAGGGCTGAGGCCGGGGTGGAGCGCTGGGGCCCTCTTGTTCACCTCTGCACCTGGGGGTCCCGGTTTTATGGGACATCTTAACCCGTAACGTCGAGTCAGGCCTGGACTTGGCCCTCTGTGTCTGCCTCCTGCACATCTGTGAAGGCTAAACTCAGACGCCTGGTGCCCCGGGCGTCTCTCTGGACGTCTCTCTGCCTCAGTCCCCGCCCGAGGCTCCCTTACCTCCCAGCGGGTTCACCGCCCACAGGAAGCCCTCCCTGCGGTACAGGGCGCACCCCACGCCCCCCCTGCGCCTTTCCTCCTGGGAGTCAGTCTGCTCGCTTGGGCTCACAGAACAACCTCCCTTCTTCTCCAGTTTCACTGACAGCACGTTCGTATTTTGTGATCCTCCAAAACCACCTTACGTGGAACCACGTAGACATCAAACTAGCCTTCCCGGCCGCCAGCTCCCTCCCAGGGGTCAGAGGCGCTGAGCCCCACGTCAGGCGTTTTGAAAAGTTAACAGCTCAGGTGTCCTGTGCTCAGGGACGCACGCTCGTGAGAAGTTAGCATCGTGAGCGTTCACTGTTGGAAAGCTGAGTGGTGGATGTTGTTTACACGCTGAAAGGATGAAGACTCACGAATGAAGAGGACTGTGTGAAAGCTCCAGAGACGCCGGCAGGCGGGGCGCGGTGGGGCTGAGCCCGAGGGTCTGCGGGACCCTGCCCTGCGGCCACCACGAGCTCGGCCACCGTCACTCTCGGGCTCCTCAGCTCTGGTGGGGCCACCAGGGCGGCCCTCAGCCCGGGAAGACGTTTGCCGCTGCTGCTTAGACCCATGCCCAGCTTTACGTCTGGAGCCCACTGCTGTCGGGCACACAGCGGGGGCGGGCGCTGTCTGTGGACCCCCTGGCAGGCTCCCGCTTGTCTGCATCACAGACACAGGGGTCCCAGCCCTGGCTTTCTCTGGCGATTTCTCTCCTTTTTCTTCTGGGAATATTGGACATTCTAGACAATCAAATTTAGGTAGGTCTCGACGTGCCCAGACTGCAGAGGGTCTCACCTGAGGCGGAGCCTCGGTTTTCAGCCGCGTCTCCTGCTCTCAGTTGCTTTCTTTCTCTCTGATCCTTTGTGTTCTACAGAAAGAGAAATCACAGGGAGTCCAGGATGTAGGGCTTGTCATACTGCCAAAGAGAACGAAGCAGGTGACACTTTGGAGGACCCTGCAGAGACAGGCAGGTCTGCCCCCACCCTCCACGAGCTGCGGTGGTCACTGAGCGCTTTAGAGTCTTCCCCTCGACCTGGGGCTGGAACCTGGCAGCCTCGGCGAGAGGCTGACCCTTCTCCGCCCTGTGTGTCAGGACGGACACAGGTGTACTTTGTCTGACGCCATGTGAGGGTCTCAGGAAGCCAGGGAGACCCTCGTGATTCCCAGCACAGGAAAGGCTGGCTGCTCCCTGTGTGGGGCTCTGCCTACCAAGAAGCCTGAGCATTTCACCGGCATCTGAACACAGGCGTGTTCTCCTGCCCTGGCCCTGCAGACTGACGGCGGCACTGTCCTGTGTCTGCTGGCTGGCAGGTCAGAGGGGGACCGCAGTTCTCGCTGGACTCGCTGGACGGTCAAGGATGCGCTGATTCCAGCTTTCAGCGATGCGTGTGCGGGTCCCAGAGACTGGGCCTGTGCAAAACTTCTGAGAGTCTGGACAGACTTACAAGCAGGTCTGCAGCTGGGAGACTTCTCAGTCCAAACAGCACGCCTGTAAATGCTCTCGACCCTTCCCTGGTCCAGGACTTTAAAAGTATCGTCAAGGTACAAATATCGATAGATAACGTGAGTGCGTGAAGATACAACTTCGGGGGAAACAAGGAGGGCCCTCGCTGGGCCAGAAGTACGCACGCCCCAAGAGGAGAAAGCAAAGGCCCAGAGAAGGCTGCTGTGGACGGCGGGAGAGGCCCTCGCAGAATCCACCGCAAGGGAGGTGGGGGTGGCCGCGGGAGTGGGGCCCCCGATGGATAGCTTGCTGGGGCCGCAGTGGGCCCAGCGGCCAGGCAGGCAGCGGGTCGCTGCTGCAAAGCCTCCTGAATCGATAGCCACAGTGGGGTGCCTGCCCCGCATGAAAACGGGAACCTCAGTGGACAGAGGGCAGTGTGAGCACACACGGGAACCTCAGCGGACAGAGGGCAGTGTGAGCGCACGCACACCCAAGGGCGTGGTGCCCAGGAAGCGGAGGTGGCTCGAGGTGTCGCCAGACACCCAAGCGCCGCTGGGAATCAGGAGCAAAGCGCTGCTGTGGAGTGAAGAGAAGGCAACGCAGCGGGCGGATGGCACGCTGGAGGGTGTGGAGCAGAGCCTTCGGGAGGACGGGGGGCACAGGGGTCTGCCAAAAGGAGAGGGGAGCTGTAGGAACCTTCAGAAGCTTGCCCTCCACCGAGGGGCTTCCCAGGGGGCACTAGTGGTAAGGAACCTGCCTGCCAGCGCAGGAGACACAAGAAATACAGGGCAATCCCTGGACCAGGGAGCCCCCTGGAGCAGGACACGGTGACACACTCCAGTGTTCTTGCCTGGAAAACCCATGGACAGAGGAGCCCGGTGGGCTACACCCCACGGGGCCCAGCTGCAGCTTCAGGGAGGCCAGTCCCCACTCCCTACTCCGTGCAGTGCTGGCAGCTGGCCTGTCACAGGTGTGGGGTGTGCGCTCTGGCTGGCCTGGCCCTTCACTGGAGGGTGGGCACAGCTGCTGTCCTGGTTCTGGCCCCCTTGGCAGCAACAGCCTCCCACGTGCTGCCCAGGGGAAGACTTAAAGAGACAGGACCTTCCCCCTCCTGCTTGCAGCCAGTCAAGGATGTCTTCCTCAGGCCACTGGCTGACCAAACAGGCAATGGAAGAAAATTTTCAGTGACAAGAAATACACTCTTTGCAAAATTCAGCCTTCAACAGGCTAGAGCAAATCTGACTTCCATCGTTACCACATGATTTACTACAAAGAAATAGGAAGTCCGGACTTTCAAGTTCATAGTCAAGAATATTGAATCAGCTGCCTCAGAAATACTCAATGAGTCAGAGGACATCAAGGACGAAGAATTAAAGCAGATCAGGATAACGGTGTAAGAACAGATCAGAGTATCAACAAAGAAGTAGAAATTATGAACGGAAACTGAACAAATTCTAGAGCTGAAAAGTATAACAATTGAAATTAAGAACTTCACTAGAGGAGCTCAACAGATTTGACCAGTGAAAAAAGGATCCCGCCCCCCCAAAAAAACAGCTTGACTGAACTGAGATTATTAATATCCAGCCTGAACTGTAAAGAAAAAACAATGAAAGGGGGTGAACGGAGCCTGGTGGGCCTGGGGTCTCCATCAAGATATGCCTCACAGTACCCCCAGGAGGAGGAGAGAGAAACAGAGCAGGAAAATTGCTGAATAAATAATGAAAACTTCCCCAAACTGACAACAACATGAATCTACATCCAGTCTGCCCTCTCCAAGGCAAGCGCGAAAGGCAGAAAGATACGACACTGAGAGATGAGCTCCCCAGGTCGGCAGGCGCCCGATATGCCGCTGGGGAAGAGGGGAGGACCAGCTCCACAAAGAAGGAGGAGCAAGACACCCACGAGGAGAGGCCCCGCTGCCGGCGTGAAGGAAGAGACGGAGCCGAAGCAAGACACCCACGAGGCCCCGCTGCCGGCGTGACTGGCGGTGGAGGCAGAGCCCGGCGCTGCAAGAGCAGCGCTGCGTGGGCACCTGGAACGGTAAGTCCGTGAATCAAGGTGAACTGGAAGTGGCCAAACAGGAGCGGCAAGAGTGAACACCGGCATTTTAGCAAGCAGCGGACTGAAATGGGCCGGAGTAGGCGAATTAATTCAGATGACCGCTATATCTACAGCTGTGGGCAAGAATCCCTTAGATGAAGTGGAGTAGCCGTCACAGTCAACAAGAGTCCGAAATGCAGTCCTTGGGTGCAACCTCAAAAAATGACAGAATGATCTCTATTCGTTTCCAAGGCAAACCATTCAATATCGTAGTAATCCAAGTCTATGCCCCGGCCAGTAATACCGAAGAAGCAGAAATTGAATGGTTCTACGCAACCTAGAGAGCCTATTGAAAAGCAGAGACATTACTTTGCCAACAAAGGTCCGTCTAGTCAAGGCTATGGTTTTCCCAGTGGTCATGTATGGATGTGAGAGTTGGACTGTGAAGAAAGCTGAGGGCCGAAGAATTGATGCTTTTGAGCTGTGGTGTTGGAGAAGACTCGTGAGAGTCCCTTGGACTGCAAGGAGATCCAACCAGTCCATCCTAAAGGAGATCAACCCTGGGATTTCTTTGGAAGGACTGATGCTAAAGCTGAAACTTCAGTACTTTGGCCACCTCACGCGAAGAGCTGACTCACTGGAAAAGACTCTGATGCTGGGAGGGATTGGGGGCAGGAGGAGAAGGGGACAGAGGATGAGATGGCTGGATGGCATCACCGACCCGATGGACGTGAGTCTGAGTGAACCCCGGGAGATGGTGATGGACAGGGAGGCCTGGTGCTGCGGTTCGTGGGGTCGCAGGGACTCGGACGCGACTGAGCGACTGGATGGAGCTGATGAAGGACCTACAGGACCGTCTAGAAAGTGAAAGTGAAAGCCACTCAGTCGTGTCTGACCCTTTGTGACCCCATGGACTATACAGTCCACGGAATTCTCCAGGCCAGGACACCAGAGTGGATGGCCTTTCCCTTTTCCAGGGGATCCGCCCAACCCAGGAATCGAACTGGGATCTCCTGCATAACCAATTGAGCTATCAGGGAAGCCCTTCTAGGCCTTTAGAACTAACACCCAAAAAAGACGTCCTTTTCATCATAGGGGACAGAGATGCAAAAGTAGGAAGTAAAGAGAGACCTGGAGGAACAGGCAAGTTTGGCCTTGGAATGCGGGATGAAGCAGGGCAAAGGCTAGCAGCGCTTTGCCAAGAGAACGCACTGGGCATAGCAAACACCCTCTTCCAATGCCACAGGGAAGACTCTACACACGGACGTCACCAGATGGTCAACACCGAAGTCAGACTGGTTACATTCTTGGCAGCTGAAGATGGAGAAGCTCTATACAGTCAGAAAAAACAATATTGGGAGCTGACTGTGGCTCAGACCATGAACTCCTTATTGCCAGATTCAGACTTAAATGGAAGAAAATAGGGAAAACCACTAGACCATTCAGGTATGACCTAAATCAAATCCCTTATGATTATACAATGGAAGTGACAAATAGATTCAAAGGATTAGATCTGATAGACAGAGTCCCTGAAGAACCATAGATGAAGGATGGTAAATTGTACAGGAAGTGGTGATCAGAACCATCCCTAAGAAAAAGAAATGCAAAAAGGCAAAATGGCTGTCTGAGGAGGCCTTACAAATAGCTGAAAAAGAAGAGAAGCAAAAGGCAAAGGAGAAACAGAAAGATATAAGCATCTGAATGCAGAGTTCCAAAGAACAGCAAGGAGAGATAAGAAAGCCTTCCTCATTGATCAATGCAGAAATAGAGGAAAACAACAGAATGGGAAAGACTAGAGATCTCTTCAAGAAAATTAGAGATACCAAGGGAGCATTTCATGCAAAGATGGGCTCGATAAAGGACAGAAATGGTCTGGACCTAACAGAAGCAGAAGATATTAAGAAGAGGTGGCAAGAATACACAGAAGAACTGTACAAAAAAGATCTTCATGATGGTGTGATCACTCACCTAGAGCCAGACATCCTGGAATGTGAAGTCAAGTGGGCCTTAGGAAGTATCACTATGAACAAAGCTAGTGGAGGTGATGGAATTCCAGTGGAGCTATTTCAAATCCTGAAAGATGATGCTGTCAAAGTGCTGCACTCAATATGCCAGCAAATTTGGAAAACTCAGCAGTGGCCACAAGACTGAAAAAGGTCAGTTTTCATTCCAATCCCAAAGAAAGGCAACGCCAGAGAATGCTCAAACTACTGCACAAATGCACTCATCTCACACGCTAGTAAAGTAATGCTCAAAATTCTCCAAGCCAGGCTTCAACATTGGAGAAGGCAATGGCACCCCACTCCAGTACTCTTGCCTGGAAAATCCCATGGACGGAGGAGCCTGGTAGGCTGGGGTCCATGGGGTTGCTAAGAGTCGGACACGACTCAGCGACTTCACTTTCTTCTTTCACCTTCATGCATTAGAGAAGGCAATGGCAACCCACTCCAGCACTCTTGCCTGGAGCATCCCAGGGACGGCAGAGCCTGGTGGGCTGCCGTCTATGGGTTCACACAGAGTTGGACACGACTGAAGTGACTTAGCAGGCTTCAACAGTACATGAACCAAGAACTTCCATATGTTCAAGCTAGATTTAGAAAAGGAAGAGGAAGCAGAGATCAAATTGCCAACATCTGTTCGATCATAGAAAAAGCAAGAGAGTTCCAGAAAAACATCTATTTCTGCTTTATTGACTATGCCAAAGCCTTTGACTGTGTGGACCACAGCAAACAGTGGAAAATTCTTCAAGAGATGGGAATACCAGACCACCTGACCTGCCTCCTGAGAAACCTGTATGCAGGTCAAGGAGCAACAGTTAGAACTGGACGTGGAACAACAGACTGGTTCCAAATTGGGAAAGGAGTGCGTCAAGGCTGTATATTGTCACCCTGCTTATTTAACTTCTATGCAGAGTACATCATGCAAAATGCTGGGCTGGAAGAAACACAAGCTGGAATCAAGAATGCTGAGAGAAATATCAATAACCTCAGATATGCAGAGGACACCACCCTAATGGCAGAAATTGAAGAGGAACTAAAGAGCCTCTTGATGAGGGTGAAAGAGGAGAGTGGAAAAGCTGTCTTATAACTCAGCATTCAAAAAACTAAGATCATGGCATCTGGTCCCATCACTTCATGGCAAATAAATGGGGAAACAATGGAAACAGTGTCAGACTTTATTTTGGGGGGCTCCAAAATCACTGCAGATGGTAACTGCAGCCATGAAATTAAAAGATGCTTGCTCCTTGGAAGAAAAGCATATTAAACCAACCTAGACAGCATATTAAAAAGCAGAGACATTACTTTGCCAACAAAGGTCCCATATAGTCAAGGTTATGGTTTTTCCAGTAGTCATGTATGGATCTGAGGGTTGGACCATAAAGAAGGCTGAGCGCCAAATAATTAATGCTTTTGAACTGTGGTGTTGGAGAAGACTCTTGAGAGTCCTTTGGACTGCAAGGAGATCCAACCAGTCCATCCTAAAGGAAATCAGTCCTGAATATTCACTGGAAGGACTGATGCTGAAGCTCCAATCCTGTGGCCACCTGATGTGAAGAGCTGACTCATTAGAAAAGACCCTGATGCTGGGAAAGATTGAAGGCAGGAGGAGAAGGGGACGACAGAGGATGAGATGGTTGGAAGGCATCACTGACTCAATGGACATGTTGAGCAAGCTCCGGGAGATGTGAGGACAGGGAAGCCTGGCGTGCTGCCGTCCATGGGGTCACAGAGTCAGACACGACTAAGCGGCTGAACAACAGCAACACAGTCGAGAAGCTGAACTTGACTCCCAGCAAGTGAACCGAACACTCTCAGTGAGAAACATCACAGCCAGTTTCTCAGAACCTGAAGAGATGAGCCAAACACTCTCAGTGGAAACGTCACAGCCAGTTTCTCAGAACCTAAAGAGAGAATTTTGAAAGCAGCAAGAGAGACAGCTAATCACAGAGGAGAGCTCCTCAGTGTGATAAACAGCGACTTCTCATCAGATTCCATGCAGGCCAGAAGGCACTGGGGCGCATGAGGTTATGAAGGGAAAAAAACCTGCCAACCAAGAATTCCAAACCCCCCAAAGCTATCTTTTAAGAATGATGGAGAAACTAAGACATTTTCAGGTAAACAAGGGCTGAGGTACTTTATTACAATAGACCTGCCATCCAAGAAACGCTAAAAAGACATAACACAGTTTACTAGTCTCTCCAAATTCTTCAGGTTAAAATGAAAAGATACCAGACACCAAAGCCTTAAAAGCAATAAAGAATACAGGTAAAGGAAACCACATATGTTAGTTTATAAGCCAGTATTATTGTACTTTGAATCGTAAGTCTTCCCCTTTTCTATATGATTTAAAGGCAGATGCATAAAACAATAATTATAAATCTTTGTTCATGAGCACACCATATACAAATATGTAATCTGTGACATTAACAACATAAAGGAGGGAAGACGGAAATGTGTGAGAAGAGTCTTGGAACACTATTGAATACTGAATTAAAATACCATTGAAACTGAATTAGTATTATTCAATTCAATAAAGTAGAACTTTATTGTTATAAATTTAGAATGTTCATTGTGATCCTCAAGGTAACCGTTAAGAAGATGACTAGAGGCCATGCAGAAAAGGGAGGAAGGTGATCGCCGGGCACCGTAGAAAAAGTCAACTAAACACAAGAAGTCGGTTGCACTTGTCCCTCAGCCCCTAATGGAGGACTGAGGAACAATATGTATGATAGCTGAGTAGCAGAAGTCAGTCCTTATCTACTGACTAATCACCTTCAACATGAACGAAGCAGGAACAAGTAGAAATCCCATGGGAATTGGGGAGCCAGACCCCTGCCTCACACCGCACACACCAACAGCCACGGATAGGAGAGGAAGGTCGAAATGCTAGACTTTCGGTAGGAGGTGTCGAAGACGCTCCCTCAGGTGTTTGGGTGCAAGATTTGTGAACAGAGCGCCAAAGCACTATCTCTGAAATATTCGTGGGCTCACCTGGGGTGGCGGGGAGCTCTCGGGGGTGATGGTGCTGACGGAGGTCAGGCTGGAGCACCCGGAGAGCGGGGGCAGGAACTCCTTCCGCTTGACTCTGCGGGACCGAGAGAGACGGAGACACGGGATCGGGCGTGGGGCGGCGCCACGAGGGAGCCGGGGGGCCGGGGCTGGGGTGTCTGAGGGCTGCAGGGGAGAGTGTGTGTGTGCCCGTGTGCATGTGTGTGCACGCTTGCGCGTGTGTGCTCATGTGCGTGTGTGTGAACACGCACGCCTACACTTCCACAGACAGAAGTCAAACGAGCGTGATGCCTGGTGTCCAGCTCAGGCGCCAGCCGTGAGCAGAGCGACCGTGAGGGGTCATGCCGTCCAGGCTGGGGCAGAGCTGAGAGGCAGAGTAAGCTTCTGAACTCCGCACAGGGCTTTCCTGCCCCATATGCTCCGTCACAGATGCTCTCTCTCCTAGGAGACCTGCGCCGAGGCGCGCTCCCAGCCCCCGTCGGGTGGAAAGGCTGGCAACTCACCGCACGGCGGACGCGATCCTGCTGGCACTGGCTTCCTGCGGGCAGGAGGGGAAGAGCAGCAGGTCAGAAGGAGCCAAGCCCCGCCCTGGCCGTCGCGTCAGGGCTCCTGGGGGCCCCGGGTCCAGGGAGGGCGCTGGAGGATGGCGCCCAGCCCCACCCGCGAGCTCTGGCTGAGCTGCGTCCCCTCCCTTCCGTGGTTCAAGTCCTGTCCTTCATGACGCAGCACGTGACCGTCCTTGGAAACCGGGCCGCTGGGAGGCTATCAACAGGGGAGCCAGGTCACCCGTGTGGGTCCCGGCCCACGAGGCCTGATGTCCTCGCAGGAGGATGAGCTCCGGACGAAGACCGTGAGCCCAGGTGGCGCTGACGGCTCAGAGGCACCCCCCCTGGTGACGCCCCACCGCAGACTTGTAGCTCCAGGGTGGGAGAAGGAAGTGAGCTGCCTGGGCAGCTTGGCCTCTGCAGCCCCAGCAGAGAAGCACACCGCCACACGTGCTCGTGCGCGCGCTTCTCCTTGGTCAGGGGGAGCAGGACAGCCTGGTCCGAGAAGGCACCCATTTGGCCTCCGGGCACGGGCCTGGCCTCCCCGCCTCTGACTCAGACTTGGCATCCGCAGGTTGGAGCCTACGGGCAAGTGTGTGGTGACCCTCCCTGTGGCTCTCTTCTGCGCGTCCTCGGGGCCTGATTCTGGGCATCTTTTCAGGTGCTCATTTGCCATCCAATAAATTGCTTTCGGTAAAGAGTTTGTTCAAATCTACAGTTTGAACTGTGGTGCTGGAGAAGACTCCTGAGAGTCCCCTGGACTGCAAGGAGATCAAACCAGTCAATCCTGAAGGAAATCAGTCCTAAATATTCATTGGAAGGGCTGATGCTGAAGCTCCAATACTTTGGCCACCTGATGTGAAGAACTGACTCAGTGGAAAAGACCCTGATGCTGGGAAAGATTGAGGGCAGGAGGAGAAGGGGACGACAGAGGATGAGATGGTTGGATGGCATCACCGACTCAATGGACATGAGTCTGAGTAAACTCCGGAAGCTGGTGATGGACAGGGAGGCCTGGCGTGCTGCGGTTCATGGGATCACAAGAGGTGGATGTGACTGAGCGACTGACCTGAACTGAACTAAGGTTATTTCAGATTTTTGTTTTTATAAACAATGTTTATAAAATGTTACAGGGAACATCTCTGTCATAGAGCTTTGTCTGTTTTTCTAAGATTGGGCTTTAAGTTAATGGTGGTAGACAGCCGATGCTCCCACGTGCTGAGGGCTGTGCCGGGGTCATCTCCTTTAATCATCACCCACACACTCAGAGGTTTGTGCAGGGCCCCCTGCCCAGGTAACTGCAGAACAGGGTTGGACCCGGGAAGCCTTGGAGTCTATTTTCATTCTTGGGAGTGCACTTCCTGGGTCCAAAAGTTTATCAGTGGACTTACCCAAAGGAAGACCCTTTAAAAGTAAACCAGTGACCTAACATGCCTCATGGTGACTGACCTTGCAGTTTCAGGGTGCATCTCAAGGTCGTCTCCCACACACAGAGACGAGAGGTGACACCTTGCAGTCATCTCACGATGGACACGTGGGTCACTTTCCTCTTTAGTAGGTAGCACTCTGTGCACCGTATATCAAAGGAGGCCTTACACAGGAAATCTTAACACAAGATCACACGCGATTTCCTCCAGAGCAGTAAACGGGGAGAAACGGGTGTGTGTGTGAGTGCCCGTCTGGGCCTGAGAACGGACACAGAACCCTGCTTCGCCCACACAGACGCGTGTCTCAAGAGTGACCAGGGACCTACATTCAGGAGCCCAGACCCTCACCCTCACCTGGGCTGGGCTCGAGCACAACATTGGGTAAATGTAGGGAGTGTGGACCCCATGTCTCAAGGGGGAGCTTTCAGCTTTTCATCGCGAGGTAAGACGTAAGCTGTGAGCTTTCAAGGTGCCCCCTGAGGGAATGGGATCTTATCTTTGCGTTCCCAAGCTGGGGCTGCTTTAAAATCATGAATGGGAGTTTGTTGCCATCCGGTCCTCGCTCTGCACCGCTGCATCCATACGATGGTTGTCCAACCCTCACCCAACCCAGGCCTCAGACGCGGTGCCGCGTCTGCACCGGGGCGGGGAAGGTGGGGGCAGCTGCAGTGTCTCCAGACGGTCACACCCAGGCCCGCGAGGACCGGCGGGAACCGACCAGCCTCTGCTGCTGGAGGCCAACCCGGTGAGGGCCCAGGACCAGCGTGTCCTCAGAGGCAGACCGTGTCCGCGCTGCTGCCCCGGGAGGCCTCGGAGAGCCTCGCACTGCATGCCCACGGGCTGCTGAGCCCACGAGGGGCGAACCCGCAGCAGACAGGCTGGGGCCACGCAGACATGGTGTGCTTGGCCCTACAAGCCTCGTACCACATGGTTCGCACCTGCTTCTCTCGCACGCGTGCCTCACGGCTACAGACACCATGCCACGCGCCCACCACCGTTCCCAGGCGAGGAGCACGGCCCCAAAACACTGCAAACATCTGAAGTGGGCCTGTGAGACCGGCACCGCCTGTGCCGTGTGGCCCTCTGCGGGGTCCTGGGGTGGCCGCGCCCCTGGCCCCGGCCCCCACCCCCCTGCACCAGGCTCACCTGCTGTGATGAGCAGCTGTTGGCACGGATGCCGAGGTCGGAGGCCTGCAAGTAGTCCGGGGTTGCTGGCAAGAGGTGCATGGACTTCACGCTGGCAGGGACGCACAGGAGAGAGAAAGCGCGCGTGTCAGCAGACGGGGATTCCTGGGGGCCCAGCAAGTCTCACAGTCGTGGTTTTCCATTTTCCTGAGGACCTCACAGCTTGGGATGGGTCGCGGGCTCCCCCGCCCCAGAAAAGTCAGAAAGCAAGCAGCCCTGCTGAGCCCCGGAGCCTCCGAGCGGACGGAGAACCAGGGCCTCCTGTCTTAAGCCCCCGTTTTGTGGGAATTTGTCGCACTGAACCTAAAATGCGCACAGGAGGGTCCCGTCGAATTATCCGCGTGTGGTCATCTGAGTCTTGAGGAACGGAGGACCCGGGAAGGCTAGCTGAGAGATCAGAACGTGAGGAGGACTGGGACCTCTGCGGCTGGCGGGAGGAGCCTGTCTCCCGGCACTCCCGGGTCCTCCCCCGCGGGGGTGGAGCAGAGGCCAGGCTCACCTGGCTGGGCTTCTGCTCCGAGGAAACCAGGAGAGGATGCGTGCTGGTGTGTCTCCACGTGAGAGGCCGTAATCCTTGTTCATATTCTCATCCTACCCACTTAACATTTCAGAACAGAGGAACAGTCCAGAAGAAACTCTCTTAGAAACGGGACAATCACACCACCAGGGACACTTGGTAAAGTCCTCCGTAGAGGCTTTCCTCTGAAACGTGCCCTCGGAGCCCCCACACACCGCATGGGTGTGTGCTGGGCGTGTTCCTTCCTTCAGCAGGTGTCACGAGGCTTAGAAACTTCCTCTGATCGCTGTGAACTCGATCCCACCGGCTCTAACTGACTCTAAGAGGATCAGCCTCGGGAGTGGGGCTGGGAATGGCCGCCAGCAGTGCCAATTTGCTCAACTGGACCCAGAAACTTCGTTACCCGGAAAACATTCCCTGCGACAAAAGAGGCTACCAGAATTTACTTCCCATCTCATCTAGAGGATTTGTAACTTACTTGTATCACATTTTACCCATTGTTAACCCTTGATTAAACAGGGCCAGCTCCTCTCCAGGAGAAAGAACACAAGCTGGATTGGAAATGAAAATAAATGTCCCTGTAAAAATATGCACGTGGCAGCTGCCCAAGGGGGGGTGAGTGAACCCGTAAAAGTCTTGTTGTTTTCTTTTAACAGAAAGAACCTCACAATACATGAGGCAAAACAAGAAGCTCCTAAGGAATCGTATATGATCACTTTTATAAAATAAAACATTGTATATATATATATATATATATATATATGCCCAGAAAAGGTACTGGAAAGAAAGATGTGAAAGATACAAGTCAATGTCCCAGCAATAGTCATTAGTGGGCGGGGAAATCTGTGTGTTTCTGCTTTTATACTGGGAATTTGTATTTCCAAATTTTCTATAATAAATACGTGTTGATTCTAAAAAAAAAAAATTAAGGCAAAAGTCTACCGTCCTGGTTCCAGTTAAGTTTCTGCCTTTCTTACCAGAAAAGGGAGAAGTAGAAAGTGCTCTTAGATTTTACTTAAAGGATCACGGTTAAATGATACTTTGAAGTGAAATTCAAAATGATGTGGATTTACACGTTAGTGTTGCCAATCAGATTTCTAAGGAAGAAAAACTGGAAGAAAACTTACTGGGTTGTTTGAAAGAGAACAGTCCTTGCACAGTGAACTGCGTTTCCTGGCCAGCTGTTAACTAAGCAAGAACCTCAGGAACTCTGAGCCTTTGGGACACTGCCGAGTGCTGTCTTTCTCTTAGCTCCACCTCCTGGGGTTCCGTGGGCCCTCTCTGCCCCCTGAATGCAGGACGGGGACGCAGTGACCCCAGGGTCACAGCCCCAGCCCCCCACCCCGGCCCCAGGGCGCCCCTCCTGAAGGCACTCCAGGCCCCTTCCCTGCCCTCAGGGGAGACGACTCTGTTCCCCAACCTGGGGCAGCGACGCTGGGAGGAGCCTAGTCTCCCGTGAGTGAAGGTGTATTCAGCACAACGCCAACCCCAAATGCAGGTGACTTGGAACTGACAAAATCACTTGAAAGTTTACACGGGAAAACAAATGTGCAAGAATTGTCAAACAATCTGAAAATGAAAAAGGCTTGGGAGGAATTTGTCTACTAGGGAGTAAGGAGAGGCTGCAGAAGAGAGAGAGGACGGGGGAGGCAGACGCAGGCGGGTCCAGACACGGAGGGTCGTGGGCCGTCTACGCCACGGGGATCACTGAGCTTGTTTCCTCTCTTGTTGTATCCAAAAGCCAAGATGTCCTGAGGAGCAAAGTGCAAAGAAAGCAAGTAACGCTGCGAGAATCTCACAAAGACTTGGAGGGATGTTTGGAAAACTCGGGAGCAAAGAAGGTTTTTAAAAGAAAAATAAAAATTTGACACATTTGGTTTCAGAAAAATTTGTGACCTCTACGTTGCAGTAGGGGCTTCCCTGGTGGCTCAGAGGTTAAAGCGTCTGCCTGGAATGCAGGAGACCCAGGTTCTATCCCTGGGTTGGGAAGATCCCCTGGAGAAGGAAATGGCAACCCACTCCAGTACTCTTGCCTGGAGAATCCCATGGAGGGAGGAGCCTGGTGGGCTACAGTCCATGAGGTCGCAAAGAGTCAGACACGACTGAGCAAATTCACTTCACTTCACTTCACATTGCAAAAGACATAATAAAGAAACTTTTTAAAATGACAGATTGGATGAAATATATTTGAGACACAAGGAACAAAGAATTAATTAGTATTTTCAATAGTCAAGAGCTCTTAAAATGGATAATATACAAATACCCCAGCTTAAAAATGGGGAAAATATTTGAAAACCTAATGCAATGCGCACAAGAGATTGTCAGACAGTCACAACAGATGAGACGATGGACTTTCCCACTGGTGTTGAGAGGAGTGCGCGTAGAAACAGCTACTTGTTTTCCTTGGATTAAACCAGATACACTGTCCTTGTGCTGCAGAATCTGGGGAAACTGGTGGCGTGTGAGTCACTCTAGCTTCGGGGGAAGTAATCGTGCAGCCTTATGAAGAGTTAGCACAGGCAGCCCTTTGCCTTTGGACGTCCGACAGAAGTAAAACCAGCTGCCCCTGACACCAGGGCCCCTCGGAGGCTCAGCGGTGAAGAGTCCAGCTGCAGCGCGAGAGATGCGGGCTCGGTGCCTGCGTCAGGAAGATCCCCTGGAGAAGGCCGTGGCCGCCCACTCCAGGAGTCTTGCCTGGAGAATTCCATGGACAGAGGAGCCTGGCGGGCTACCGACCACAGGGTAGCAAAGAGTCGGACACGACGGACGCGACTTAGCACACGTGTGTGCCTGACAAAGTTGGCACCAAGTCACTTCTGGTGAACTGTCCGAGCAAGCCACGCAGCCGGAGCCCCTCGGCCTGTCGGGGGCGGGGGCGGGGGGGGGGCGCCGACTAAGTCCTGGCCTGCCCGTGGGGTCTGCCGATGAGAGGCGGCCGCGTCTGCCCCCCAGGTCACAGGAGCCGCCCCCCGGGTCACAGGAGCCGCCCCGGACCTCCGGCGGGGAGTGTGAACGAGGGCGTGGCAGACGGACAGGGCGGTATCATCTAACCCTAACCCTGTAAGTTTCTCACATGGATGGAGAGCGCTGAGAGCTGCTCGGGCGTCACCCTTGAGGTTCTGCTGGGGGGCCACTGTCTTTACACTGGTTCACGAGCCCGTGGCACGATATAATAACGAAGAAGCAGTGAGGAACTAATCTCAACCGATTCTCACACTAAATGGGTAGCCAGTCTGGCTTCCTGGCACGGAGCTGGGGGGTCTGGCAAGGCCACAGATGGCTGAGCCAAAGGGGGTTGCTCTCAACACTTGAAATCTGAGGCACTTGCTGTGCTGGGTTTCAGACTGGCTTGGGGCTGGTGACCTTTGCTCCTTCAGATTTCTTCCTTCTTGAATGGGTGTGTCTAGCCTATGATGGTGCCCTCAGTGCATTTTTGGAAGCAAATGGCTTGTCTGGTTTCACAGGTTCACAGATGGAGAGGACTTTGGTCCAGGATGAGTCCTGCCCACAGTCTCAGCCATCACAGATCTGTGCGGCTTAGGTGACGGGCTTTGGGGCTTAGAGCTGATGGTTGAATTCAGGGAAGTTGCGATGCAATGAGTTATTCTGTGTGACAGAAGACGGTGGGCTTTCGGGGGCCAGAGGGCAGACGGTGTGGACCAAATTGTGTCTCTTCAAAAAAGATGAGTGGTTGACCCTCGAACAACACGAGTTTGAACTGTGCAGGTTAACATATGTGTGTGTGTTTCAGTATACCGTTGGCCCTCTGGACTCATGGGTCTCATACCCAAGGATCACCAAACCTTGGACTGAAATGTCTGTGTTTGGTTGAGTTCTTGGATCCAGAACTCATGGATATGGATGGCTAACTATGGGACTTGAGCATCCGTGGATTTTGTTAAACACAAGGGCTCCTGGAGCCAACCTCCCACGAGAACGAAGGACGGCTGCATTGGAGCCCTGAAGCATCAGCGTTAACTGATCAGCTGACTCAGAATGAGCCAGCCTGACTTTTAGGAGCTTAACAAAAGCCAAATGTTATTACGGACCGTACAGAACACATTCAGACTCAACACTGCCCATGTTCTCCAGGTGGCGTAGAAAACAGATGAGCATTGTCTCACTTTTGTGTGTTCGTTCAGACGTTAGTTGTAAAGCAGGCTGAGAAGAATCATTGTACTTTTTGCAAAATAAGTAAAACTGAGATATGGATAATTGTTAGTAATGTTAAGCGAACTATTTTATCTAACTTACCTCTGTACAGATGAACTCGGGTTGGCAACTGGTTTCTGTGAGAATAAATAAAAATCAGCAACGCTGCACAAGAAGGCAGTGCCGACACTGAGGCTATCTCCAGCTGTCATCAGTGGCTCCACCGGATGCTGCTGCAGGGGTGTCTGAGGCCCGGGGAGGGCTTTCACCGCAGGGACCGCTTCTGTCCTCCCCAGCCATGCTGTGCGCCCAGGGCGGGCTTCTTTTCTCCTTAGTGAGCATGACTCTATTTAAAGGTTAAGAAAACTGCCAAACGGCTTTCCCAAGTGGTGTCACTGTAAGTCCTCGCTTTGCTGTCAACGTAGGAGACACCCATCCCTCTGCAGCTCCATCGCGTGGCGCGGCCTCCAGCGTCAGCCGTTCTGACTCACGTGTGCGCGAGTGTGTGCACGCGCAGTCGTGTCCAGCTCTCTGCAGCCCTGTGGACTGTGGCCCACCAGGCTCCTCCTCGCGGGATTTTCCAGGCAAGAATACTGGACTGGGTTGCCATGCCCTCCCTCCAGGGGATCTTCTTGACACAGGGATCGAACCTGCATCTCCTGCATCGGCAGGCAGATTCTTTACCACTGCGTCACCTGGGAAGCCCTGGCTCCCGCGCGGTGGTGTCTTACTGTGGTTTTAATGTGCATTCCCCTAATGTCCAGTGGTGCTGGCCGTCTTTCCACCTGCTTATTTTCCACCCATATATATGTATATGCTGCCGAGCCGCTTCAGCCGTGTCCGACTCTGTGCGACCCCATAGACGGCAGCCCACCAGGCTCCCCCGTCCCTGGGATTCTCCAGGCAAGAACACTGGAGTGGGTTGCCATTTCCTTCTCCAATGCATGAAAGTGAAAAGTGAAAGTGAAGTCACTCAGTCGTGTCCGACTGTTAGCAACCCCATGGACTGTGGCCCACCAGGCTCCTCCATCCATGGGATTTTCCAAGCAAGAGTACTGGAGTGGGGTGCCATTACCTTCTTAATTTTGAGTTATTTTTGTATCTGCTGTGAAATAGCACATTAGGTTCATTTTTTTTCCTTGTGTGTATCTACCTGATTGTTCCAGTACCATTTATTGAAAATACATTTCTCCCCATTGAATTGCCTTGGCATTTTGGTTTAAAATCCAATAACCAGAAATGTAAATGTTTTATTTCTGGAGTTTCGACTCTGTTTCACCGAGCTGCATGTCTGCCCTTACGCTGGAACCATACAGTAGCTTCGTAGTAAATTTTGAAATCAGATTATGGAAGTTTTCCAGTTTATTTCTTCTTTTTCTAAATTATTTTGGTCATTCTTAAGGGTTTTGAATTTCCACATACAGCTTGATATTTCCTTAAAGGAAAAAGCTTGCTGGGAATTCAATGGGGATCATGTAAGTTTGTAGATCAGTGTGGGGGAAATTTCCTATCATGACAATACTGAGTGCTCCAATCCTTAGATAGTATAGTCTTTCCATTTATTTGGATTGTGTTTACTTTTCTCAACAATCGCTTGTAGCTTCACGTACACGGATTTTTTATTTGCTGTTCATTATTTTTTGATGCTGCTGTGAAGGGGCACTTGTCTCAATGCTGCTCTAAGGTCTCTCACTGCTAGCATACAGGAATATAAGTCAATTTTTTAATATTGATTTTGTATCCTGCCACCTTGCTAAGTTATCCTGTCATTTCTATTAGCTTTTCTGCAGGTTTGTTAGGATCATGATACCTGCAAATAAATGCAGTTTCACCTTCAGATTTATGTGCGTCTAACCTCTGTTTCTTGCTTTACTGTGCTGGCTGGAAGCTTTTAGTAAAATGTCAGGTGGAGTTTGGAGTGCACATTTCTGTCTTGGTCCAAGTCTTAAGGGAAAAGCTTCAGTGTGAGTTAAGCATGTGTTTGTGGTAAGTCTCACCGGAGTTCTTTATCAGATGCAGGGGGCTCCACCCTTAGGCTGTGAGATTGTTTTATCATATCCAGCTGCGCTGTTAACAAATGCTTTTCTGACTGGGTGTGCTCATGTTTATTGTACTTTGTTTTATTAATATGCTTATTACATTAATACAATTTCAGATGCTAAGCCGACCTTGCATTTCTGGAATAATCCTCCCATAGTTTCAGTGTACGAACCTGTTATGTGTGTGCATATATGCCTGTGCCTGGTCAATGATATTTGCCTCTTTATTCATGGGTGACATCAGCTTATAAGATTCTTTTTTGGCGACAGGATCTGGCCTTAGTATTATGTAAATCATATATGTACAGAGGATGAGAGGGTTGGATGGCATTGCTGACTTGATGGACATAAGTTTGAGTAAGCTCCGGGAGTTGGTGATGGACAGGGAAGCCTGGCGTGCTGCAGTCCATGGGGTTGCAGAGTCAGACACGACTGAGCGACTGAACTGAACTGATTATGTACTCACCTCGTAGGATGAACCGGGTGGTGTTTCTTCGTCTTCCATTTTCTGAAAGTTTAAGCATGATTGATTTGGGTTTTTTCCCTAAAACATCAGGTAGTATTCGCCAATGAAGCCATTAGGGCCTAGGATTTTCTTTGTGGATAATTTAAAATCACTAGTCCACAGTTTTTACTTGTTATGTGTCCATTTGAATTTTCTATTTCTTCTTGAATCGTTTAGTAATTTGTATCAATTAAGTAGAATGGTAAATCCCTTTCTTAAGTAATAAAGCATGTTTCAACCTTGGAACACTTATAATTAAGTATAGAAAAGTCTAAGAGACCCAGACCCATGGCGTTACTGTTTTTGCGTTAGCAACTCATTGGCGCGTTGGCAGTTCGGGTTTCACGTTCCTGAACACCAGAGGTGAAGGCGGCAGCCCCGCTGGCTCCATCCTGGGATGGCCGAGATGATGGAGCATGCTCACACGTCACACCCTCACACCACACACACACACACACACACACACACACACAGACGCACAGGATACACACTCACACAGAATATACACACACAGACACACAGGATACACACACACAGGATACACACACACAGAATACACACTCACACAGAATACACACACATCACGCACGGAATACACACACACAGGATACACACACACAGAATACACACACACACAGAATACACACACATCACACACGGAATACACACACACAGGATACACACACACAGAATACACACACATCATGCATGGAATACACACACACACAGAGACACACAGGATACACACTCACACACAGAATACATACACACACAGAATACACACAGACACACACACAGACACACAGGATACACACTCACACAGAATACACACACACAGAATACACACTCACACAGAATACACACACACAGAATACACACTCACACAGAATACACACACATCACACACGGAATACACACACCCACAGAATACACACACATCACACATGGAATACACACACACAGAGAGACACACAGGATACACACTCACACGCAGAATACATACACACACAGAATACACACACACACAGACACACAGGATACACACTCACACAGAATACACACACATCACGCATGGAATACACACACACACACAGAGACACGCAGGATACACACACACAGGATACACACACACAGAATACACACACACACAGAATACACACACACAGAATACACACAGACACACAGGATACACACTCACACAGAATACACACACATCACGCATGGAATACACACGCACACACAGAGACACACAGGATACACACTCACACATAGAATACACACTCACACCCAGAATACACACTCACACAGAATACATACACATCATGCATGGAATACACACACACACAGAGACACACAGGATACACACTCACACACAGAATACACACTCACACACAGAATACACACACATCACACACGGAATACACACAGACAGAGAATACACATACATCACACACAGACTACATACGCACACACACACAGGATACACACTCACACACAGAACACACACACGTCACACTCAGAGAACATACACAGAATGCACACATCACACACATCCCACAGAAAACACACGCATCACATCACACTCACACACACTCATACACACTCACACTCACAGTGCTCACCCACGGTTCAGCTGAGTCCTGTCCCTCACTTCCTCTCCTGTCCCCACCTTGTCCCCCTGTGAGTGGCACTCCCCAGGCACGGCATAGGGCTGCAGTTCACACAAGCAGTTCCAAACATGGCTCTGGCCTGGTTCTTGGAGGCCTTGGGCCTAGCCCTGGCTCTGGCCCGGTGGGCCGGTTCATGCCGGGGGGCTGGGGGCTCACCTTCAGAGACGTTGGGGTGTCCTCTGGCTGTATGGTGGCGGTGGAACACAGACTCGGGTGCCGGAAGGAGGGCAGGGGCTCCTTGGGCGTCTCTCTGTGAGGACGGGGGTGGGGGGCAGTCAGCGGGGGGGCCTGGCTGTGGGTGGGCCGGGCACACGGCCCTCCTCACCCGCAGGGCTCCGAGCGGCTGCCTGGGCTTGTCCCCCACCCTGAGCACCCCGACCCCTGCACGTGCCAGTCTGGCGGCAGTGGGGCAGGAGCCGGCAGCAGCACACAAGGGCACAGCGCTGGGCCCACGGCCACGGCACGGCCCCTCCCCACGGAGGCCCCGGGAGATGGACCCTCGGGGGGCGGCGTCATCACACGAACAGGAGAGGGGCTCGGCCCTGCACTGCCGACCTGATGGCGGAGAGTGAGGGCAGCTGGGGCCAGCCAGAGCTCCAGGCCCTCCATCCATGGGGACGCGGCCCCGGGAGTCTCGACCGTTCGCGCACAGCGCTGAGCACAGGCCGACGCGCCGGCTGGCGTGCGAGCCGCCGGGACCATGTCCGCTTTGCCACCCGGTCTGTGTAGCAACGGGGATGGGCGCAGGCCATGCCTGCAAGGTTGGACAGTGCACACCTGCCTGTGTGTGGCCATCCCGACTCACATTTTCATCCTGGCTGGTCAGTCCCAATCATCCAATCCAGTTACAGTCCCACAGCAGCAAAGAGTCCAAAAGGAACACTCCCAATAAATCGGTCAGATCACTGCTGCTAGAGACACACTCTGCAACGTGCTACAAAGTGCTTCCGCTAAGCGCCCGTGAGGCACGGCAGTGCCCAGGACTCGAGCGGGCGCCCAGGTCTCCAGAAGCCCAGCTGCCTGGCCTGCTCCACGGCGTCCCCCCAGGCTGTGTCTGCTGCTCGGCGTTCATTTCCAAGGCCAAGTGTTCAACATCACACTAATCCATGTCTGTGCCCCAACACTGAAGCCAGAGATGCTGAAGGTGACTTGTTCTATGATGACCTACAAGACCTTCTAGAACTAACACTTATAAAAAGACATCTTTTTCTTCACAAGGGATTGGAATGCAAAGTAGGAAGAGATACCTGGACTAACAGGCAAGTTTGGCCTTGGAGTACAGAATGAAGCAGGGCAAAGGCTAACAGAGTTCTGTCAAGAGAACGCACTGGTCACAGCAAACACCCTCTTCCAACAACACAAGAGAAGACTCTACATGTGGACATCACCAGATGGTCAACACCGAAATTAAATCGACTATATTCTTTGCAGCTGAAGATGGAGAAGCTCTATATAGTCAGCAAAAACATGAGCTAGAGCTGACTGGCTCATATCATCGGCTCCTTATTGTAAAATTCAGACTTAAATTGAAGAAAGTAGGGAAAATCACTAAGCCATTCAAGTATGACCTAAATCAAATCTCTTGTGATTATACAGTGGAGGTGATTAGTAGATTTAAGGGACTGGATCTGACAGAGCGCCTGGAGAACTGTGGGCAGAGGTTCATAACACTGTACAGATGGCAGAGACCAAAACCGTCCCCAAGAAGAAATGCAAGAAGGCAAAGTGCTTGTCTGAGGAGACTTTGCAAATAGCTGAGCAAAGAAGAGAAGCAAAAAGCAAGGGAGAAAGGGAAGGATATACCCAACTGAATGCAGAGTTCCAGAAAACAGCAAGGAGAGATAAGAAGGCCTTCTTCTATGAACAATGCAAAGAAATAGAGGAAATCAATAGAATGGGAAAGACTAGAGATCTCTTCAAGAAAACTGGAAATATCAAGGGAACGAAAAGGACAGAAATGGTAAGGACCTAACTGAGGCAGAAGAGATTGAGAAGAAGTGGCAAGAACACACAGAGTCCAGCTCAGTTCAGCTGCTCAGTTGTGTCCGACTCTTTGCAACCCCATGAGTACACAGAAGAACTATATAAAGCATGTCTTCATGACCCGGATAACCACGATGGTGTGGTCACTCACCTAGAGCCAGACATCATGGAGTGTGAAATGAAGTGGGCCTTGGGAAGCGTTACTATGAACAAAGCTAGTGGAGGGGATGGAATTCCAGTTGAACTATTTAAAATCCTAAAAGATGGTCCTGTTAAAGTCAGCACGTCAATACGTCAGGAAATTTGGAAAACTCAGCAGGGGCCACAGGACTCAAAAAGCTCAGTTTTCATCCCAGTCCTAAAGAAGGGCAATGTCAAAGAACATTCAAACTATAGGACAATTGTTCTCATTTCACATATTAGTAAAGTTATGCTCAAAATCCTTCAAGCTAGGCTTCAGCAGTACATGAACTGAGAACTTCCAGATGTATAAGCTGGATTTAGAAAAGGCAGAGGAACTAGAGATCAAATTGCCAACATTCATTGGATCATAGAGAAAGCAAGGGAATTCCAGAAAAACATCTACTTCTGCTTCATTGACTATGCTAAAGCCTTTGACTGTGTGGACCACGACAAACTGTGGAAAATTCTTCAGGAGATTGGGAATACCAGACCACCTTGCCTGTCTCCTGAGAAACCTGTATGAGAGTCAAGAAGCAACAGTTAAAACTGGACATGGAACAGCTGAGTGGTTCCAAATCAGGAAAGGACGACATCAAAGGATACATCCTCACTCTGTTTAACTTGGATATGCAGACGATTCCACTCTGACGGCAGAAAGAAGAGGAATTAAGGAACCTCTTGCTGAGGGTGAAAGAGGCCGGGGAAAGCAGGGCTCAGTTCAGACATCTGAGACCGCAGCATCAGGTCCCATCACCTCATGGCAGATAGAAGCGGGGGGAGTAGAAAGGGTGACAGGTCTGATCTCCTTGGGCTCCAAAGTCACTGTGGACAGTGACTGCAGCCGTGAAATTAACGGGCGCCTGCTCCTTGGAAGGAAAGCTACGACAAACCTAGACAGCACATTGAAAAGCAGAGACAGCACTTTGCTGACAAAGGTCTGTGTAGTCAAAGCTCTGGTTTTTCCAGTAGTCATGTATGGTTGTGAGAGTTGGATAGACGGCTGAGCGCCGAAAAAATGATGCTTTTGAATTGTAGTGTTGGAGAAGACTCTTGAGAGTCCCTTGGGCTGCGAGGAGATCAAACCAGTCCATCCTTACGGAAATCACCTCTGAATATCCATTGGAAGGATAAATGCTGAAGAAAAATATTCAATATTTTGGCCATGTGATGCCAAAGAAGAGGGCGGCAGAGGATGAGACGGTTGGGTAGCACCACTGACTCAATGGACGTGAATCTGAGCAGACTCCAGGAGATAGTGAAGGGCCGGGAAGGCTGGCGTGCTGCAGTCCATGGGGTCACAAAGAGTCGGACACAACTGAGTGACTGAACAAGAACTAGTCAGTTGCTAGGCTGACTGCAGACCAGCCCAGGAAGATTTCCGCAGCAAAAGGGACGCACGTTCTCTTGCTCACTGGGTCTGGAGGGCTGGAAACTTGCACACTTCCCACACAATTAACCTTTCAGTAAAGGAACACAAGATTAGATTGAAAATGAAGAATGGGATTCTAAAAATGAGGAATACAATATGTTCCAAAGATGCAATAACTTATATTCATAAAAATCCATATATTCACAATATATGAAGTTTTCAAGTCTTCTAAAGAGTTCTACAATATAATTATAACTTTATAAGACATGATGTATGTTAATACACACAAAAAATTTTTAAAGGAAGACCCGAAAGATACTAATTGAAATGCCAGCAGTGGCGACTGGGGGGTGGGGAAAGAAGGGATGTTCGTTTTCACACTGGGAAGTTTTGCAGTTTCCAAATTTCCTGTAATGAATATACATTGATTAGGCAATTTGAAAAAAAGAGGCTTTTGTCTTGCTTACTTTTAGAGCTAAGTTTCCAGACTGATTCTGGTTAGTTTCTTACCAAGGGATAAAGAAAGGGCTATACAGCCGTGTGATTCTTGAAGGTGGAATTCAAACTGACTAAGGTTTTCACAATGTCAGTGCCAGCAGGTTTCTAACACACTCGAAAGGGACTGACCTTTCACACTAAACTATACTCCTTGATCATTAAACTAAGCCGAAATCTGTAGCGACTGTCAGCTTTGGGGGAACAGACCCATGGTGCAAGCCTCCCTTTTCCGGGCCTCTCTGCCAGCTGGGCTGGAGGGTGGGGAGACGTGGAGCCCCCAGGGGCCCGATCTTCTCCCCCAGGAACGCTAGCACCTGCCCTGCAGGTTTCCAGGAAGAAGGAGCCCGCTAGGGATGGGTGCGCCCGGCACTTCCAGGCCCTCGATGCCCCCACCACCCCCGGGAGACTGGCTTCCTGGTTCTTCTCAACGCAGATGCTGAGCGGGGAGGTGGGAAGGCAGGCTTTGTCCCTCTCACGTAAAGTGCATACCTAACCTAATTCTAGTTCAAATCCCAGGTTTCTTGGAACTGCACAAAATGATCTGTAAGCTTATAGGGAAAAATAAATGTGAAAGAATTGTCAAATGTAAAAAAAAGCAAAAATAAAAATATGAGAGGAGGATTTAACTACTAGGTGTTAAAAGGTAGCTAAATGATGTCCTTTTTTGAGATTGAAATGAAAACTGACTTTTCCAGTCCTGTGGCCACTGGTGAGTTTCCCAAATTTGCTGACATATTGAGTGGAGCACTTTGACAGCCTCACCCTTTAGGATCTTAAATAGCTGAGCTGGAATTCCATCACCGCCGCTGGCTCTGTTCACACTGACGGCTCCTAAGGCCCAGCTGATTTCGCGCTCCGCGACGCCTGGCTCTGGGTGCGTGCCCACACCCTCGTGGTCACCTGGGTCACGAGGGCCTTTCTCTGTGCAGCTGCTGTCTCTGACTCCACACTCCGCGACGCCTGGCCCTGGGTGCGTGCCCACACCCTCGTGGTCACCTGGGTCACGAGGGCCCGTTTGTGTGCAGCTGTTCTGAGTGTTCTTGCCGCCTCTGCTTCATCTCTTCTGCCTCGTCAGGGCTTTACTGTCTCTGCCCTTTATCATGCCCATTCTTGCATGAAATAGTCCCTTGGTATTTCCAATTTTCTTGATGGGATCTCTAGTTTTCTCCACTCCATTGTTTTCCTCTATTTTTTTTCCTTGTTCATTGAAGAAGGCCTTCTAATCTCCTCACTGTTCTCTGGAACTCTGCATTCAGTTGGGCATATCTTGCTCTTCTTTACTCAGCTATTTGCAAAGCCCCCTCAGACAACCACTTCGCCTTCCGGCATTTCTTTTTCTTTGGGTCACTTCCTCCTGCACAGTGTTCTCAACCTCTGCCCACAGTTCTTCAGGCAGGCTGCTGACAAAACTGTTAGCCTTTCCCTGCTTCACTTTGTACCCTAAGGCCAAACTTGCCTGTTATTCCAGGTTCTCTCAACTGTTTGCTTTTGTATTCCAGTCCCTTGTGATGAAAAGGACATTTTTTTTTTTTTTTTGGTGTTAGTTCTAGAAGGTCTTATAGGTCTTCATAAAGTGAAGTCGCTCAGTCATGTGCGACTCTTTGCGACCCCATGGACTGTAGCCCACCAGGCTTCTCAGTCCATGGGATTTTCCAGGCAAGAATACTGGAGTGGGTGCCATTTCCTTCTCCAGGGGATCTTCCCTGACCCAGGGATCGAACCCGGGTCTCCCGCATTCCAGGCAGACGCTCTACCTTCTGAGCCACCAGGGAAGCCCTAGGTCTTCATAGAACTGTTCAACTCCATCTTCTCCAGAATTAGTGGCTGGGGCATAGACTTGGATTACTGTGACGTTGAAAGGTTTACCTTGGAGACAAGCTGAGATCTTTCTATCATTTTTGAGATGGCACCCAAGTACTGCATTTCAGACTCTTTGATTGGCTATAAGGGCTATTCCATTTATTCTAGGGGATTCTTGCCTGTGGTAGTAGATACAATGGTCATCTGCATTAAATTTTCCCATTCCTATCCATTTTAGTTCACCCATTCCTAGAATGTCACTGATCAATCTTGCCGTCTCCTGCTTGACCACGTCCAGTTTACCTTGATTCATGGACATAACATTCCAGGGTCTTATGCAACATTGCTCTTTACAGCCATCGGACTGTGCTTTCACCGCCAGACACACTCACAGCGGAGCGTCGTCTCCGCTTTGGCCCAGCCGCTCTGTTCTTTGTGGAGCTATTAGTAATTGTCCTCCACTCTTCCCCAGGAGCACATTGGACACCTTCCGACCTGGGAGACTCATCTTCTGACGTCCTACACTTTCGCCTCTTCATACTGCTTGTTCATGGGGTTCTCCTGGCAAGAATACTGGGGTGGGTTGCCGTTTCCTTCTCCAGTGGACCATGAAGGTGTCAAAGAGGCAGAGGAGGCAGGGATCAAGTTGCCAACATCTGTTGGATCATAGAAAAAGCAAGAGAGTTCCTGAAAAAAACATCGACCTCTGCTCCACTGACTACTCTAAAGTCTTTGAATGTGCAGATCACAACAAACCATGGAAAATTCTTCAAGTGATGGGAGATGGGAATACCAGACACCTGACCCGCCTCCTGAAAAACCCTTATGCAGGTCAGGAAGCAACAGTTAGAGCTGGACATGGAAGAACAGACTGGTTCCAAATTGGGAAAGGAGTGCGTCAAGGCTGCATATTGTCACCGCTTATCTAACTTATATGCAGAGTACCTGATGCAAAATGCCGGGCTAGATGAATTTCAAGCTAGACTCAAGATTGCCGGGAGAAATATCAACAACCTCAGGTATGCATATGAAACCACTCTAACGGCAGAAAGTGAAGAATTGAAGAGCCTCTTGATGAGGGTAAAAGAAGAGAGTGAAAAGTTGGCTTGAAACTCAACATGAAAAAAACTAAGATCATAGCCTCTGGTCCCATCACTTCATGGTAAATAGAAGGGGACAAAGTAGCAGCAGTGTCAGACTTTATTTTCTTGGGCTCCAAACGCACTGCAGACAGTGACTGTAGCCATGAAATTAAAAGGCACTTGCTCTTTGGAAGGAAATCAATGACAAAACTAGTCAGTGTATTAAAAAGCAGAGACGTCATTTTGTCGACAAAGGTCCATCTAATCAAAGGTCTGGCTTTTCCAATAGTCATGTATGGATGTGAGAGTTGGACTGTGAAGAAGGCTGAGCGCCGAAGAATTGATGCGTTTGAACTGTAGTGTTGGAGAAGACTCTTGAGGGTCCCTTGGACTGCAAGGAGATCCAACCAGTCAGTCCTAAAGGAAATCAACCCTGAATATTCACTGGAAAGACTGATGCTGAAGCTGAAGCTCCAGTCCTTTGGCCATCTGATGAGAAGAAATGACTCGTTAGAAAAGACCCTGATGCTGAGAAATACTGAAGGCAAAAGGAGAAGGGTGCAACAGAGGATGAGACGGTTAGATGGCATCACCGACTCGCTGCACGTGAGTTTGAGCAAACTCTGGGAGACAGTGGAGGACAGAGCAGCCTGGCGCGCTGCAGTCCATGGGGCTGCAGAGGCCGAGTCGGACTCAACTGAGTGAGGGAGCAGCGCCAAGCGAAGGCCAGCCCTCGAAACAGCGCGGAGTCCTGCAGCGCACGCCGCAGACGGGCGGAGCAGCGTCCGCAGGCAGACGGGTCAGCTTCCAGGGAAACCTGGGGTGTCAGGGAGGCGCCTTTGGATTTGACGAGGAAGAGAGGACCATTTAGTTAACGAGACGACCACCACCAGGTAGGCTGTAATAAGACGACCTTGGCTCCTACTTCACTAAATAAAACAATTAATTGAAGATGGTTTGAAAACCAAAATATGAAGCAAATAAAAATTCCGAAAGTGTTGGCAAGGAGTACGGAGGGTATTCTGTGAAAAACGAACGATTGTTTAAAGCAAGGCGGCAGAGGAGAACACAGCTGCTTCAGACGCACAACAGAGCTCCAGGGAAGTGGCGACTTACCGCTGCTTGGAGGGTCCCAGGGGGCTGTCTGGAGGCTGTGGGGGGAGAGCACACGGTGACGACTCTGGGCACTGCGCCTGCCAGCACAGCACCCGCGCACCTGCAGCTGACGTGAAGGGGGGGCGCCTCGGGGTCTCACGGGTCCCCTTCCCCACGCCCTTGCTCGTGTGTGTGTCTCCACTTCTCAACGGTAAGAGACAGGAAGGAGAAGGCTGGGTCACGAGAGATGTGTTTATTTTAGAAGAAAATGCCAACTCTTTGCAAAGGGTTGTAGCTTCACAGCCTGCCGGCCACGTGTGAGCCTGCTGTGTATGGCCGTGCCAGGCCTGGGGGTTGGGCTTTTCAATTACGGCCACTCTGGGGGGCAAGCAGCGGTGTCTCATCATGTTTCCTTAACGTGGGATGATGCTGATGTTGACCATCGGGGTTTGTCTACCACCCGTGGCATCCCCCTTTGGTGAAGTGTGTTCAGATATTTTGCCCATTTAAAAAACCTAGTCAGTGTTCTTGTGATTGAGTTTTGAAAGTTCTATACATATTCTGGGTACATGTATATGATTTGCAAATAATTATTTCTCTCTGTGGCTTATATTTTCATTTTCTGAAGGTGACCTTTAAAGACTAAAACTTAACTCTGCTAAGGAGCTGCAGAAATGGGTGGGTCTGAAAGGAGTCAGCCCTGTTGGCTTGATCTTGTGGAGAGTGAATTCAGAAACGATATAACACACACACACTCAGGACTCGCCAAAGACCCACATACACAGAACCCCACACGCACACTGCGTCACACACACACACACACACCCCCCAAACACACAAGACCCACATACACAGAACCCCATACGCACACTGCGTCACACACACACACACACACCCCAAACACACAAGACCCACATACACAGAACCCCACATGCACACTGCTTCACACACACACACACACACCAAACACACAAGACCCACATACACAGAACCCCACATGCACACTGCTTCACACACACACACACACACCAAACACATAAGACCCACATACACAGAACCCCACACGTGCACTGCGTCACACAGTCACACACACACCAAACACACTCACATATATGTGCACCCACACTCACCAAAGACCCACATACATAGAACCCCACACGCACACTGCGTCTCACACACACACACACACACACACACCAAACACACAAGACCCACATATACAGAACCCCACACGCACACTGTGTCACACACACACACACACCAAACACACAAGACCCACATATACAGAACCCCACACTCACACTGTGTCACACACACACACACACACCAAACACACAAGACCCACATACACAGAACCCCACACACACACTGCGTCACACACACACACACACACCAAACACACAAGACCCACATACACAGAACCCCACATGCACACTGCTTCACACACACACACACACACACACCAAACACACAAGACCCACATACACAGAACCCCACACGCATACTGCATCACACACACACACACACACACACCAAACACACAAGACCCACATACACAGAACCCCACATGCACACTGCTTCACACACACACACACACACACACACCAAACACACAAGACCCACATACACAGAACCCCACACGCATACTGTGTCACACACACACACACACACACCAAACACACAAGACCCACATACACAGAACCCCACACGTGCACTGCGTCACACAGTCACACACACACACCAAACACACTCACATATATGTGCACCCACACTCACCAAAGACCCACATACATAGAACCCCACACGCACACTGCGTCTCACACACACACACACACACACACACACACACACACACCAAACACACAAGACCCACATACACAGAACCCCACACGCACACTGCGTCACACACACCCCCCAAACACACAAGACCCACATATACAGAACCCCACACGCACACTGTGTCACACACACACACACACCAAACACACAAGACCCACATACACAGAACCCCACACACACACTGCGTCACACACACACACACACACCAAACACACAAGACCCACATACACAGAACCCCACACGTGCACTGCGTCACACACATACACACACACACACACACCAAACACACTCACATATATGTGCAGCGCCCCACCCCCACCACACCAACATGGAGGTCCCAGCCTCCTGCTGGCCTGGGGCCGCCCCCAGTGCTGGACGGATAGATGGGGGCAGGGGCGCCCGTACCTCTGACAGATCTTCCATCTGTAAACTCACATTCCTCTTGCCTCTCTGGTGTTCTGAGTTTTGCTGCTGGCGGCCCTGTGTCATGTAATCAAACGTGCTCAACCTTTTGGCCACTAGAAAGGAGAACGCAGGCAAGAGACAGAGTCACCACCCCCCGTCCACCACCCGCAGTGCTGGGAGCTGGCTCCCAACCTGGAGCCTGGGGAGCGGCCGGGAGGCCACCCTGAGCCCGGCTGACCTTCTGGCCGAAGCCGGCAGGTGCCTGCACCCATGGAGCCCACCAGCCCTGGCCCCAGGGGGCTTCACAGGCTTGTAAAGTGAGTGTGGATGCAGCAAGCGCGGAGCCCAGCTCTGTCTTAATTAAGGGGAGACAGCGGCCAGTATGTGGCAGACAGACTCAGGTAATTAGAGTCTCCAACGTGCTCGTCAACAGAAGACCACCACTAATGAAAGCAAGCACGACCCACTCATGCGTCTCCGCCCTGGTGGTGTGGGGTGGGGCTAACTTTTCCATTTCTCTTTCTCCAAAAACTGACAAACATGGGAACAGATGGTTTATAATTATTTCTGGAAAGAGAAAAGGCCACCCACAGAAGCCTATTTGCAGCTTGAGGAGCAGACGGAAGGCCGCCGCCCCCACAGCCCCTGGCGGGGGGTCTGCTCCCCGAGGGGGGCCCAGGCTCAGCCCCACCCCAGCTCACCCCTCCCCGGGGGCCCCTACAATGGCTGCGTCTTCTTGGACCTTGAATTCTTCCTCCATTAACTGCACACACTCCCTCAGAGGCCCTTGCAGTCTGAGGATGCGAACTGGGCCTTGCTGACATTCTAGTGAAGACATCCCGTCTTCTGCCCAGGTCTGCACAAAGACCCCCAGACGAGGGCTGCAGGCAGGCTCTGCGTGTCTCCCAGAACCTGCCTGGTGTGACACGGGCATGGACGGCGGTGAGCACACAGAGGAGATGCAGGACGGGCCTCCGCGCGGCTTCCCGGGGCCTTCTGGCGCCTCCGCCTGAGGCCGTCTCCCGCCTGGCTCGCTGAGGACTCGCCACAGTGGGGCCAGGCTCCTCGCGGCCACGTCTGTGTGCTGGCCTGGTGGCTCTGCCTCGGGCCCCGTGTCTGCAGGAGCCCGTCCTCCACCCCCCTGGCCCCCAACCACATGGGAGCTGGAGACGGCGTCGGTGGGTCCAGTGTTCTTCATCGTCAGGGATTTTGGCGGGAGCTTCTCTAAATGCCCTGTTCCTCCCCTCATCTCTCTCAACACTGGCACCGCCCGCTTTCTAGCCCTCTGTTTCTGCAGGTCTCAGAGTAGAACTCAGCCCTCTGCCCTCTCGGCGTGAGCACACACCCCTCCTTTCTACCCTGAACTCACTGCTGGAGGGGGCGGCCTGCCGGGGACCCGTGTGAGCACAGGGGTGAAGGCCAGCCAACCTGGGCAGCACGTGCTCAGGTGGAGGGCACCCGGGGAGCACGTGCTCAGGTGGAGGGCACCCGGGGAGCACGTGCTCAGGTGGAGGGCACCCGGGGAGCACCTGCTCAGGTGGAGGGCACCCGGGGAGCACCTGCTCAGGTGGAGGGCACCCGGGGAGCACGTACTCAGGTAGAGGTGGAAGAGGAGCAGGTGGCCGAGCAGCAGCAGGCTGATGAGTGCCAGCAGCAGCACCAGCAGCCCGAGCGCCAGGAGGACGCAGGAGTTGGTCCTCACGGGGGAGATCGGGAGGAACAGCAGCCACGTGTCCTTCTTGGAGATGCCTGTGGAGGCAGCGCCTCACCAGGTGCGTGCTGGGCTCAGCACTGGGCAGTGGGGGAGGGGACACAGCCCGAGAGAGCCCCTCCCTGCCCAGGTGAGCCCCTCCCTGCCAAGGTGAGTCCCTGCCTCACAGGTGAGCCCCTCCCTGCCCAGGTGAGCCCCTCCCTGCCCCCCAGGTGAGCCCCTCCCCGCCCAGGTGAGCCCCTCCCTGCCTATGTGAGCCCCTCTCTTTCCAGGTGAGCCCCTCCCTGCCCAGGTAAGTCCCTCTCTTCCCAGGTGAGGCCCTCTCTGTCCAGGTGAGCCCCTCCCTGCCCAGGTGAGACCCTCCATTCCCAGGTGAGCCTCTCCCTTCCCAGGTGAGCCCCTCTCTGCCAAGGTGAGCCCCTCCCTGCCCAGGTGAGCCCCTCCCTGTCCAAGTGAGCCCCTCCCTGCCTAGATGGTCCCCTCCCTGCCCAGGTGGGCCCCTCCTCATTGCTCTGCCTGAGTTAAGTACCCTTGCAGCCCCTCCTCTCTACAGTGGGCATTATGGTTCCCCTTGTGGGTCTGGAAGGTTAGGCTGGGAGAGGGCAACTAAATGCCCACGTCACAGAGCCTGACCCTGGTGCCCACTGTGCTGGGCCCTCTCCACTGTCCCTAGAGCTGAAAGGCCACAGCTACCACCTTGGGGCATTTCCAGGACACAGTCCTGTGTGACAAGGGGGCCTGACACCACAACCACACAGGTTCCAAAACCAAGTGAGGAGAAGCAGGGAGGGGTCATGTGCGGGCCACTGAAGGCCGAGTTTCAGCTGAAATGTCTTCACCCCACAGCTAGGTCTGGACAGATGCTTGGGCAGGCGGCCGGCCTGGGGGCAGGGGGCACGTACTCTGGTAGCGTGAGTCGGTGCGCAGGGTGGCAGGGTTGAAGAGGTACTGGAAGAAGATGTACAGAAGGACAGCGATGACGCAGAGCAGACCGGCCGAAGCGGAGGCCACCGAGCCGAAGAAGCACCTGCGGGCGGAGCTGGTGAGCGCCCAGGAGGGCCGGCCCAGGAGGGGCGCCGCCAGCTCTGGAGTGTCCCCGCCGAGCCCCCAGGACCCCCGCTGAGCCTCCTGGACCCCCGCCGGGCCCCCGGGACCCCCGCCGAGCCCCCTGCAACCCGCTGAGCCCTGGACCCTTGTCAAGAGCCTGTGACCAGAATGAGAACAGTAAGCCCTAGGCAGCAGCCCTCAGAGCGGCTTCACTGAAGTGTTTCCCTCAGTCTTCCTGCTGTTACGCCGTTAGTGTTTCCAACGTTAAACAGGGTCTTAGTTTACCTGAGACTTAGTTGGTTCCCCGCTTTTCCTGAAGGTCCCTTACACCTGCCACCAGGCCTCCAGCCCCCTGTCCCCTGATGTTCCCGTCCTGCCAATGCTGTCTGTGGACATGGGGACTCCCGGGCTCACCTGCCCTGCCCGGAGCCCCTCTGAGCCTGCTCTGTGTCAGGAGCTGCAGCGCCTGTGAGCTCAGCCCCCTCGGCCCTCCTCCAGGCGTGCGGGCAGGGAGCAGGCACCCTGAGGGGCTGTACCCCAGAGGAGGGGCCCTGAGCAGGCTGCGGAGGCGGGCCCTGCCCTGGTCCTGCCCCTCACCAGGGCGCTGGCCGCCGGGGCGGGGGCGGGGCGGGGGCAGGGCGGGACCCTCACCAGTAGTTCCTGCTCCCCACGCAGTTGTTCAGCCACTTGCAGTGATGGTCGAAGCCCGAGACGCACTTGTTGCAGGCGCTGCAGTGCTTGGCTTTGGCGCTCCTGGGAGGAAGGGTGGATGGGCAGCCTGTCAGTGGGCTGTGCAGTGGGGGGCCAGACAGAGCCTGTCTGCTCAGAGGGCCCACCCGACACAGTGGGCGCCTTCCCCGGGCCTGCTTCAGGTCGCTCCTGCCCGCCCACGGACGTCCCCGGGGCCCTGAGCAGCCCAGGCCGTGATCGGGCCGGGGTTAGCGGCTCTTCTGAGACCTCAGGCAGGCACTCGGCCCAGGAGGGGGCGGGGGGCTGTGCCCGGGGCCCCGCCTCTCTGAAGGGGGCTGTGCTAGGCACTTGCAGGGGAACAGGGGCGCCTGAGTCCAGCCCGCTCGCAACCCCCTCCTCAACCCTGGACACACTGCGGCGCCCCTGCCATGACTGCTAACCCCGGACACGCACACGGTGACCTCGCAGAGATGACAGTACTGGTTCTGGATGACATGCAGGTGTTTGGACCGGTCGAAGGTCGGCATAGGCTGGGAGTAGTTCTTCAGGCGGACGCTGGCTTCGGCCGGGTCGATGGAAATGGCAGCCAGGTGGACTAAGAAGTGGAAGAAGAATATCCCGCCGGTCACCTGCAAGGATGTCAAGGAGCAACTCGGCCCAGGCAGCACGCGCGGGGCCCGCCCAGGAGGTGCGCGGTCGGGCCCTCAGCCGCCAGGGGGGCCCGTGCGTGGCTGGCAGCAGGGAGCAGGCCCGCCCCTCTGACAGCTGTGTGCCCAGCAGGACCCTCGAGCCCTCCATCCTCCAGGGCCAGAGCAGGGTGGCCCGTGGCCCTGAGATCCCCCGAGCCTCATGGAGGAGCAGGTCAGGCCTGTGCGTGCCCATGGGGGTCCTTGGGGCAGGGCGGCCGTGCTGAGCTTGAGTCCTCAGAAAACAAAGAGGGTGGGAGGGTTCAAACACCTGCCAGTGAGCCTCTGTGGCCGGTGGGCCCTCGACTGTCTGTGTCTGTCTGCCTGTCTCTGTCTCTCTGTCTCTCTGTGTCTCTGTCTCCCTGTCTGTGTCTGTCTCTCTGTGTCTCTCTGTCCCTCTCTCTCCCTGCCAGCCCTCTTGGCGTCCACCCTCTCTCTGTTTGTCTCTCTCTGTCTGCCTCTCTCTGTGTCTCTGTCTCCCTGTGTCTGTCTCTGTCTGCCCCTGTGTCTGTCTGTCTGTCTCTGTCTCTCTCTCTGTCTCTGTCTGTCCCTGTATCTCTGTCTCTCTGTCCCTGTGTCTCTGTCTCCCTGTCTGTCTGTCTGTGTCTCTCTGTCCCTCTCTCTCCCCCAGCCCTCTTGGCGTCCACTCCCTCTCTGTCTCTGTCTGTCTCTCTCTGTGTCTGTCTGTCCCTGTGTCTCTGTGTCTCTGTCCCTGTGTCTCTGTCTGTGTCTCTCTCTCTCTGTCTCTGTTTGTCTCTCTCTCTCTCTGTGTCTGTCTGTCTGTCTGTGTCTCTGTCCCTCTCTCTCTGTCTGTCTGTCTCCCCCCGAGCCCTCTCAGCGTTCCTCCACCCCCGGGGCTCCCAGGGTGAGCTGACGCACTCAGATCCACCCTCTGCACGTTCTCTTCAGGGACCAACACACTGTCCCCATGGAAACCAAACAGACGGGAGGAAGCCCGCTCTGGCCCCCCTCAGCCCTGCCCTGCTTCCCAGGACGGTCCTGTGGCGGGGGGGGGGTTGGGTGCACAGGCCTGCTCCGCAAGGGCTGCCTGGGTGCGGCGGGCAGAACCTCCAGCCCACTCCCCGCCCACCGGCAGGGTCTGCGGGGCCGCGCCATGTGTGGGCTCTGGGCAGGGCCAGCCTCCCGGGCCCCCAGCACTGCCGTCGGGTCCAGGCTCCTGTGGCCCCTGCGGCGCTCGGCTCGGCGGGGCCCCCTGGGCTCGGGAGCCCATTCACGGCCTGCATGGGCCTCCCTGGACCCACCACCTGCAGGGCGCAGCTGGCCTCAATTGGGGGCTGCTTTGCCCGAAGCCGATTGGCCCCCTGTCCTCCAGCCTCCAGTGCAGACCTCGGGCCCTGGGTGCCAGGCATGGGGCGAGAGGGGCCCGGGCCGGCCAGGGGGCATGGAGACCACCACGCGGGCTGCAGTGAGCGGGGCCAGAGGGTGAGGCCGACCGGAGGGCTGGTGCCTGGGTCAGGGCTGGTGCCCGGGTCGGACCTGTTGCCCGGGTCAGGGCTGGCCACGCGCATGGCCTGAAGGACGTGGGAAGCGCGACTGACCGAGGACCAGCTGGGCCGGGGACCCCCATGGAGGCGGGGCTGCCGGATCCCTCAGAGCCACTGGGGCCCTGCAGGGCTGGGCTGGGGGTGAGGCCCGCCTCTGCCCATGCTGACCAGCAGACAGGGCCCTGCCCTGTGCAGGGTGTGGGGCGGTGGGCGGGGCTCCATGGCCAACCTGTGGTGTCACAGCTGGGGGCACCACATGGTCTGTGCCTGCTGACCCCCCGGCACCCACTTCCCAGAACACAGCGGGCTGCTCTGTTTGTGTGGTTCCCGGGGCAACAGGATGCATCAGGAGCGCAGACGGGAGGGGCCAGCGGGATGGGCGGGGCAGGAAGTGGCTCACTGCCCAGGTGAGGCCCTGCTCTGCGGGCCGCAGTGGGCTTGACCCCACCAGGCACCTTCGGGCAGGGCTGGGACAACGGGCAGGACGGCAGGCGGGTGGCCCACGTGCTCTCTCCCCATGAGACCAGGCAGGGAGTGTGGGCATGGCGCCCACGCTCAGACCCTCGGCCTTAAGTGGAGATGCCTGATCCACAGCCGACAGGCAGCCCTGCAGACTTCCCAAAACTGCAGGTGCCAGGGACCCCAGGACAGTGTGCCGCCTAGACACAGTGGGCCAAGCTGCTGGGGCCCCTCAGACACCAAGAGTCCACGGCAAGCACACACCTGGGCCTGTCTGCAGGTGGGCAGGCATACACCTGTGCCCGTCTGCAGGTGGGGAGGCCAGGTCGGCCATGCTTGCCCGCGATCGCCTGGCCAGGCCCGTTGGTCACACCCAGGGGGAGTGGCACTGAGCCCCAGAACAGATGGGTGCAGGCGGGCGGCGCACCCTCCAGTTGCTGGCTTTCACTTTCAGAAGTAATTTTATCTGAGGAGAGTCTTAGGTTCAAGTTAATAATACAAAGAACCTGGTCCGGCGTCTCACTTCCAGCAAACAGGACCCGAGCCACTCCAGGAGGAGGACTTGGCTGGTCCCCTAGCAACTATCTGTGTTCAGTAAACAAACGGCACTGGGCGCAGCCCAGGACACCCGCCCTGCCCCCTGGCTGCCGTGCCGGCCCTGGGCCGGGGGCGGGGCCCACACTGGGGCTGCCCCCCTACCGCCTGAGTCCCCGAAGACTCCCACCCCTCCTGCCCCTCCTGCACACACAGGGTGGCCAGGGTCCAACTTGCTGACCCCCCTATCTCCAGGGGGCCTGCGGGGTGCCTCCCAACTTCCGGAAGCCCCACAGCCCTGACCCTGGCCCTGGCCCTCCGTTGGCTTTGCTCCTGGTTCCCTGCAGGTGCCAAGGGGCGCTGGCGCCCCACCGTGGCCAGAGAGCAGCACTTCAGTGCACTGCCGCCCTTCAGGGACTTCGCTGACACAGGGCGGGTCCGGGCCGCAGGAGGCTTGGCCAGAAAACACGTCCCGCAGGAAGACTGAGCTCTGGGCAGCCAGGAAGTCCACCCTGCGTCCACGGCTGGGACAGGCAGGAGGGGCTCACGGAGACTGGGTGCTGAGCCACCCAGGGGCGGGGGCCACGGGGGTCGGGGAGAAAGGACTGCCCACCTGGGGCTCCTTGCTGGGCACAAAGCAGGTGCGCACTCACAGGGGCTACTGGACAGGGCATGTGGGTCACTTGAAAAGACTCCCAGGGCGAAAATGCAGCTAAGTTTTGGGTCAAAAGAGAGCAAAGAGACTGGGTTATAGCCCAGCACAAAGCTCACCTGGACAGTGTGTTAAAAGCAGACACAACCCTCTGCTGACAAAGGCCCATCTTGCCAAAGCTGTGGTTTTTCTGGTAGTCGTGTATGGATGTGAGAGTTGGACCATAAAGAAAGGTGAGCACTGAAGAACCGATGCTTTGGAACTGTGGTTGTGGAAAAGACTCTTGAGAGCCCTTTGGACTGCAAGGAGAGCCAACCAGTCCATCCTAAAGGAGACCAGCCCTGAATATTCACTGAAAGGACCGATGATTAAGCTCAAACTCCAATCCTCTGGCCCCTGATGCAAAGAACTAACTCACTGGACAAGACCCTGATGGTGGAAGAGGGTGAAGGTGGGAGGAGAAAGGACGACAGAGGATGAGAAAGTTGGATGGCATCACCGACTCGATGGACATAAGTTTGAAGAAGCTCTGGAGACAATGAAGGACAGGGAAGCCTGTGTGTGCCGTCCATGGGTCACGACGAGTTGGACGCGACTGAGCGACTGAAGGCCAACAACGTAAGCAGAGCCGCATGGGTGAGGCGAAGCTGTGTCCTTGAACGGCACTGAAGTCCCAACCCCAGGAGCTGTCGTGATTTCACTTGAGAATGGGGTCTTTGCAGATGATCGAGTTAGGCTGAGGTCCTTGCGATGTGTCTGGACCTCATGGGACTGGTATCCTTATGAGATGAGAAGCCCAGGACGCAGACATGCATGGGGACGACCCTGTGAGGACACACAGGCGGCCAGATCTGAAGCCAGTGGATGCCTGGGGCCAGCAGAGTTGGGACGGTTCCCAGGAGCTTCTCAGGGGCCACGGCCCCCTCCCCCCGAACGTCCTAGGGCTCTCTCTTCCCTCCTGTGCATCTGCGCCTCAGTGTGCGTGACACTGGGTGTTCACGCGTGCACTGGGTGTTCACGCGTGCACTGGGTGTTCACACGTGCAGCCAGCGGGCCACTTGTGCATTATATGTATACGTGTGTCGGGGGGGGTCTGTGTGCTTCAGATACAATAAAACCAATGACTGAAGCGTCCACATTAAGGAGGCAGAAAAAGAGCAATTAAAGCTGGTACATTGAAAGGAAATAGTAAAAATAAAAGCAGAAATTCAAAAAAAGTAAACAGGGAAAATCAGTAAGTCCAAAAGCAAATAACCTGAATAATCAACAAAAGTGATAAACCCTAGGAAGATGGTCACTGGTGCCATCAGTACAGACACTACAGACACTGGCCGGGCAACAGGGAACCCCACGAAGAGCTTTACTGCAAGAAACGGAACAGTGCAGGCGACATGCTTAAGTTTCCCCAAAACACAACTTGCCAGAACAGACAAGATCAAACAGAGGGGCTGAAACGCCCTTTTCCTACTGAGGAAATTGATCACTACAAGTCTTACCACAAAGAAATCTCTGCTGACTCAGGGGCAGGGACAGATAGTCCTCATCTGAGGGAGAGACACCCGCACAGATGCCCTGGTGTCTCTGGCTGATGGAGGCAGGGCGGGGTGGGGGGGTGCTTTGGGGCTCAGTGTAGCCCCACATCTGCAAAAGGACTTTAGAAATGGAGAAGTGCCAACCTTGGTATTAGGGAGCATGTGGTAACTTCCCAGGGATTTTTTTAGGTGAGAAAACAGAATGGTGCGGAGACAGATGTCTTGTCAGAGGCAGCCTGGGCATTCCGGCGACATCTCATCACGGGGGGGTGGGCTTTAACGAGGCTCAGCATGTGTGAGACAGGATGCTCAGCACGTGTGAGACAGGACGCCCATGTATGAGGCGGGATGCCCAGTGCGTGTGAGGCAGGACGCAAGACTGGCAGTCTTCATTAGCACCCAGTATTTGAGGTCCGTTGCTTTGTTCTCCCCGCTTTTTCAAAGCTGAAAGATGCTGAGCTCAAGGCTTGGGCAGCTTTGTGAGTCTGCGAGGGCCCTTCCTGCCCTGCCACCTCTGCCACCTGGCCACAGACGCCTGGCGGGTGGGCGGAGTAGCCCGTTTCCTCAGTGCAGAGCGATGGCGCAGGCACAAACACCCCACTTTCAGAAGACGGCTCCAGCGCCCACTGTACAGCAGCCCAGCCTGTCCACGGGGCTTCCCAGGGAGCACCAGTGGTAAAGAACCCGCCTGCCAATGCAGGGGATGTAAGGGATGTGGGTTCGATCCCTGGGTTGGGAAGATCCCCTGGAGGAGGGAATGGCAGCCCACTCCAGTATTCTTGCTTGGAGAATCCCATGGACAGAGGAGCCTGCTGGGCTACAGTCCACAGGGTCACAGAGTCAGACACGACTGAAGTGACTAACACACAGCTGGTCCACCGGCTCTAATGTGCATTGGCCCTTGGGGTGGGGGCCAGGGTTCCCGGCGGAGCCCCACACCACCCTGATGCCCACCTGAGGGATCAGATGTCTGCGCCCAGAACAAGGCCACGCTGGGGTTCACAGACCCAGCGCCTCAGTGGGAAGGCGTCAGGGGCGGGGTTCCATGCACCTGACACTGAGGGGGGCATGTGAGCACCTCAAGTCGGTCCAGTGGATAAGACTCTGCACTCCCAACGCAAGAGGCCCAGCTTCACACCCCAGCCAGGGAACGAGACCCCACATGCTGTGACTAAAGATCTTGAGAGCCATAGCTAAGACCCAGTGCAGCCAGACAGATGGAGAAAGCAAATACTAACATACACGCACACACATGCATGCACACACGCACACGCACACACATGCACACAACATGCACACACGCGCACGTGCACACATGCACACACACACAAACACATGCACGCACGTGCATACATATACACATGCACACATGCCCACACACCACGCACGCACGCACGTGTGTGCAAGCACACATGCACACACACGCAAGTGCGCACACGCACACACGCACACAACATGCACACACATGCACACATGCACATGTGCGCACACATGCACACATGCACACAACGTGCACACACGTGCACACATATGCACGTGCACACACGCGCACACACCACACGCACCACACGCACAGAACATGCACATGTGCACGCACACATGTGTGTGCAAACACACATACACACACGCAAGTGTACACATGCACACGCACACACACCACATGCACACACATGCACATACACAACATGCACACATGCACACACATGCACACATGCACACGCAACACATGCACACGCACACACATGTGTGCAAATGCACAGCATGCGCATGCGCGCACAAGTGTGCACATGACATGCACACGTGCACACACAACACGCACACGCACGCATACGCATGCGCGTGCACACACACACGCACGCACGCCATTCCTCTCGGACAGCACAGACTGGCTGTGTAGCCACAGTCAGGGCAGCTTGCAGCCTGTCTGCAGCTCCTCCCCTCCTGGGGTCTCTGCCCACCAAGGACCCTCTTATCCCTGCTGCCAGCTGGGCGCCCTCCCCCTGCCCAGCACAGGTGGGAACTGGCAGCCAGGACCCCGATCCAGCAGCCGCTGGAGGGCGGCTGTGGGGTTTCTGGTGCAGGCAGTGAGGGTGAACCGCGGCTGAACCGTGGGAGCCGGGGCGGAGGCAGGTCTGACCACCCCTGTGGGCGGAGCCAGGCCTGCTGGAGGCCCCTTGGGAAGCCCCTCCCAGCTTAGACCACAGCGCTGTTCCGGGGAAAAGGATACACTGTAGGCGATGTATCTCGAGTCCTGAGGCAGGAGGGGGATGAAGACCAGGAAGGTGGTGAAGGCCAGAATCAGGAACACCGTCCAGGCCACAATCTGGAAGGAATGCAAGGGCCGCGACCAGCCATTCACCCTGGACAGGCGGGGCGGCGACACCTGCGTGTTCCTGCTGGACGCAGCTTCTGAGAGGACCTGCCTCGACCTCCTGGTGCAGAAGGCCATCTGCAAGACAGCAGGGGGCACAGGGGGCCGTGGGCGCCTGTCCACTGCCCATGCAACCCGGGACGTCACAGCTGGGCCAGCAGTTCCAGGGTGTGTGTGGTCCCCGGGACCCCCTACCCCTGCCGGGACCCCAGGGTGGGCAGTTACCAGTCCCTTGCAGCCGGCGGGCCACCTACAGCGACCATCTGCTGGTCACTTTACAAACGCACACACCTCATCAGAAAATCCACGGATGTGGGGGACCCACATGAGGAGGAGGTCCAAATCCCTGGGAAAGCCCAGAGTGGGAGCAAAAGGCAGCTGGAGCCAGGTCAGTCAGATGCTTTCACCCACCAGAAACCCTGTGTGTTTCCCCAATGCAGGAGGGCTGCAGGCCAGGGTCCTGGCCCAGGGGTGTGCCCTGCAGGGGTGGGAGGGAACCGGGCCCTTCCGGCCCGTCAGGTGGGCAGGCCTGCCAGGAACGGGAGGGATGTGTCCTGGAGAGGCCATGGAGTGTTTGTGGGTGTCTCAGGGGTGACAAAATCACTGCAGATGGTGACTGCAGCCATGAAATTAAAAGACGCTTACTCCTTGGAAGAAAAGTTATGACCAACCTAGATAGCATATTCAAAAGCAGGGACATTACTTTGCCGACTAAGGTCTGTCTAGTCAAGGCTATGGTTTTTCCAGTGGTCATGTATGGATGTGAGAGATGGACTGTGAAGAAAGCTGAGCACCGAAGAATTGATGCTTTTGAACTGTGGTGTTGGAGAAGACTCTTGAGAGTCCCTTGGACTGCAAGGAGATTCAACCAGTCCATTCTGAAGGAGATCAGCCCTGGGATTTCTTTGGAAGGAATGATGCTGAAGCTGAAGCCCCAGTACTGTGGCCACCTCATGCGAAGTGTTGACTCATTGGAAAAGACTCTGATGCTGGGAGGGATTGGGGGCAGGAGGAGAAGGGGGCGACCCAGGATGAGATGGCTGGATGGCATCACTGACTCGATGGACGTGAGTCTGAGTGAACTCCGGGAGTTGGTGATGGACAGGGAGGCCTGGCGTGCTGCGGTTCATGGGGTCGCAAAGAGTCAGACACGACTGAGCGACTGAACTGAACTGAACTGAACTGAGGGGTGACACTGTTAACAGCTGCTACAGGTGGAACTTGGGGGAGTTTAGAAGACCCTGTGCACAGCCTACACAGCAAGAGTAGCTGACAGGAGTTCTTTACTTTAGGAAGAGACAGAAACACTGAAAAAGATTCCAGCTCTTGTATGAGCTGTGACTCCCCCTGGGGGCTGTCCTAAGGGCAGATCTCAGCTGCTGCCTCTGCTGGCCGTCCACCCAGGTCCTCGGACGAGATGCCACTCGGACAGAGGCCACAGCAGTCCCGAGTTTGCTGGGGTCTAGCGAGTCAAATGGCACATTTGTGCAACAAGGCCAAGGCACCTGGGAATTGGAACCCTGAGGGGCAGGCCTGGAGCTGAAACATGATTCCCAGACAGAAACATGGGATGGAAGGGCTGACATCACCCCCCACACAGCAGGCATGCAGAAGGTCGCGTCAAGGATTCCTGCAGGTCTTGGACAGAGGTGTGGGGAAGCAATGGTTATGAGACTAAAAGCTGGAGACACAGCATGACGCTGGTCTGTTAGGGTTTCCAGGCGAGGAAAAGGAAGAGGGTGTAAGAGAAGAAACAAGGAAACAAGGGAAGCGTGTGTGTATTGCAGGGGACTGAAGACTTCAGCCCTAAATCACATTCCAAGAACCAAGCAGGGAAAAAAGGAATGACCTCCAGTGGCAGAGATGGGAGTTCCGAGGACAGAGTCCTCCGTGTCCGGGAAGGGAACGGTGGCATAACCTGCAACGCGATGTAACTGGCACTGATCGAGTTCAAGTGCTGAGTCTCCTGTCCTGAGATGAGCAGCCAGGCTGTCACCGCAGGCAGGACAGAAGGAGGCGCCTTGGGGCACGCAGGGGCACCCGCTCACATTTTCAGATCCAAGATTCACCCCGATACCCCAGGCACCTCACATTCAGGCCGCAGGGGGAGCCAGTGTGTCTGCGTGAAAGCCGGGGCCCACAGCACTGGCCGCGCTCGGACGCAGGGAGCCCGGCCACCCGCCCCACCCGGGGCCCCCATAGGCAGACCTGGCCGGTGGTGGCTGCAGACCTTCCTCTCTGCTCCGCGCGGGTCGTTGGGAGTCCGTCAGGTGGTTCTGATGCTGGGGACCTGGGGAGGGCGGACGAGCTGCGAGGGCTGGACCTCTGCCCCTGCCCCTCCTGGGCCGCACCCCCGAGGGCCAGGGTCCCAGGGATCAGGGCACCCGGGGCTGGGAGAGCGCGTCTGCCTCGGTGCACCGCGGCTGTGCCCGCCCTCCTCCGGGGGCGTTCATGGGGGCCCGGTCTTCTGCCCGAGGCCGGACCCTCCCTGCCCGGCTGTCCAACTCTGACTCTGGCCGCAGCCGTGGCTCAGCCGCCCCGCGTCTCGACTCCACGCCCTGCTCACCGGGTGCACTAAGAGGAGGCTCAGCTGAGCACCCGGGGCGGGCGGCGGCCCCCAGCCCCTGCCACCACCGCCACCGCCATTACCGCCAACGCCCGAGGAGCGGGAACCCGGGGGGCCCAGCAGCTGCTGGGGGGACAGGAGATCCCGTCCTAGGACACGGCTCCACAGTGCTGCTGCACGTGGACACAGCACACACCACACACACTTCACACACCACACACACCTCACGCCTCACACACCACACACACCACACACCTCACACGCCTCACACACCACACACACCTCACACCTCGCACGCCTCACACACCACACATACCTCACACACCTCACACACCACACACACCACACACACCACACACCTCATACACCACACACACCTCACACACCACACACGCCTCACACACCACACACACCTCACACCTCATACACCACACACACCACACACACCTCACACACCACACACACCTCACACACCACACACACCTCACACACCACACACAACACACACACCACACACACCACACACCTCACACACCACACACGCCTCACACACCACACACGCCTCACACACCACACACACCTCACACACCTCACACACCACACCTCACACACCACACGCCTCACACACCACACACACCTCACACACCTCACACACCACACACGCCTCACACACCACATGCCTCACACACCACACACACCACACACCTCAGACGCCTCACACACCACACATACCACACACACCACATACCTCAAACGCCTCACACACCACACATACCACACACACCACACACACCACACACCTCAAACGCCTCACACACCACACATACCACACACACCACACACACCTCACACACCACACACACCTCACACACCTCACACACCACACACACCTCACACACCACACGCCTCACACACCACACACCTCACCCACCACACACGCCTCACACACCACACACACCTCACACACCTCACCCACCACACACGCCTCACACACCACATGCCTCACACACCACACACACCACACACCTCAGACGCCTCACACACCACACATACCACACACACCACATACCTCAAACGCCTCACACACCACACATACCACACACACCACACACACCACACACACCTCAGACACACCACACACATCTCACACGCCTCACACACCTCACACACCTCACACACCTCAAACGCCTCACACACCTCACAGCACACACCTCACACAGCACACACCTCACACAGCACACACCGCACACACCTCAAACGCCTCACACAGCTCACGGCGCACACACACACCTCACACACACAGGCACACAGCACGCACACACGCCACGGACCCCGCGCAGGCTGCCCTAGGCGAGCGCCGGGTCCTGGCCCGCGGCCCCTCTGCCCGCCGCCGCCGCCTCCCTTCGGGCCCGTCCTGGGGCCGCCCTGGCCTCACGGGGCGGACGCCGGGTCGCGCTCGGTACGCTGGCCGTCCGGGTTGTGGCGGTGCCCGGGACCCCCTTTCTGCTCTGGTCTGGTTCCTGCGTCTGGTTTTCATCGTCCCTGAGGCTCTGGTCTGTTCGGTGCTCGGACGACCTGTGAGGCGGCGTCCCCTCCGGGCCCCCAACCCGAGCAGCACCGAGATTCGCGGGCCTGGGCGGCCGCTGCCGAGCTGGCCGTGGCGGCAGGGCCGTCCCGGGTCTCCCCCGGCCCGGCGCCAGTGCGGACCGGACCCCTCCGCTCCCCGCCCCACGCTGCTCCTGTCCTCCCCGGAGCAGGCGGCCAGGCACCACGCGGCCTCTGAACGTGGCGCAGACCCCGGCCACTCCTGAGCCCAGGGCCGCGGGGCCCTGACGGCCTGGGCTCTCTGCGGACGGGTGTCCAGGCGCGGAGCCGCCCGAGGCGAGGCACCCACCTCCCGCGCAGCCGGAAGGCGCGGCCACAGCGAGCGCGTGGGGCGCGCTCTCCTCGAGCACACTCTCCTCTGGGTTCGCAGGTCCCGGGAGCTGGGGACGCTCGGCGCCCCTCACTCAGCCCAGGCCCGAATGAGAGCCTTCCAGGGCCCCAGGCGCATCACAAAGGCGGCCCCGCCCCCGGGGACGCATCACCTGCAGCGGGGGAGGGGCAGGCCCAGGGCCCGGGCGGACCCTGAGGCTGCAGAACTTCAGCCGGGAGAAGGCAGTGCGCCCCTGCCCCGGACCTGCTGCCTCAGCATTTCGGGCCGGGGCTGGCCAAGGCGTCCATCCCAACCTCATCCTCATGCTTGACCCTGGGGCCGAGAGGCCGGGCTCTGTCCAGGGTTGTGGGCACCTCTGTCCGGGCCTGACCAGCCCCCGGCTGCCCCCTTGTTGGCTGCAGAAGGGCCACAGCAGATGGCGAGTGGGGAGTGCCGGCATGTGGACACCACGGTGAGCGGGCGGCTCACGTGATGTCAGCTCCGGTCTTGGGGTCTCCCGCCTTCTGCCTCACCCCACAGGGTCTCACGTCTAAGCTCAAGAAACTCCTGGTCCTCAGTGTCGGGTCCGAGGACTCCTATCTGATGTGGCGGATTCCAATCTCAATCCTCCCTTGGGGAAGGCAGGTGGATGGGGTCCCTCTCCGTCCACATAGGCGGCATCCCATGGCCTCCAGCCTCCCTGGGGAGTCACCGCTCCGGGCTCCGTCAGTGGTGGAAGGCAGGCTGGCCTCCTCCAGGCAGCGTGCTGCCTGAGGCCCATGGGGATCAGGGGTCAGCCTCCACCGGGTCCTCTGGGTCTGGTCCGGATGGACAGGCATGAGGGAGGAGCCAGCGGGTTGCAGGCAGTTGGCCGGGTGGGAGGCCGGTGAGGAGGGGGCTCCTCCAGGGCTCGGGGCCTCCCGCGGGGCCGGGCTGGTCAGGCCGACTCTACTCCTGGTGGGCCCTGCTCCCCCAGCTACCTGGCCTCAACCTCCCGCTCACTGGCTTCAGTTTCCTCACATGCCGTTGGCCCAACAGCACTGTCCTGGAGCACAGCAGCCCCTGGGTGATGGGGACGCTCCTCCAGAACCCCAGCTGACCACAGGCAGACAGGCGCGCGAGAGCCAGATGCCACCTGGGATCACCAGCCGGGAACCCCAGGGAATGAGGGGGCTGGTGCCTGCCTCCAGGGCCCCTGCACAGTGCCCGCCCACGGGCAGGCCTGAGAACAGGAACCTGCGCCAGAAGGTGCTTCCAGGGAGGCCAGCGGCTCCAATCGCTGTCCACGGTGCTGCCTGGAGCCCACAGGTATCAGTGAGATCCGGGCGGAAAATCAGGCACCCACCCAGGATCTGACCCCAAGACCCAGGGTCTGACCTCAAGACCCAGCCCACAGGCAGCAGAGGCCTTGGAGACATTGCAGCCGGGATCTCTGGAGACTGAAGGCAGAGCTTAGCTCCTGCAGGAAGAGCCTAAGGGCTGCATCCCACATTTTCCCCACCGAGGGCCGAGCTCTGAGACAGAGCTCCTGGGAGACCGAGAAGGAGCTCAGCCAGCAGAGTCGCCCACACCCACGCTCTCCCCTCTGCGGGGCCGGGCTCAGGGGTCCCAGGAGAGCACCCACGCTCTCCCCTCTGCAGGGCCAGGCTCGGGGGTCCCGGGAGAGCACCCACGCTCTCCCCTCTGCGGGGCCGGGCTCGGGGGTCCCGGGAGAGCACCCACGCTCTCCCCTCTGCGGGGCCGGGCTCGGGGGTCCCGGGAGAGCACCCACGCTCTCCCCTCTGCGAGGCCGCGCTCGGGGGTCCCGGGAGACAGCGGTAGAGTCGCCCACACCCACGCTCTCCCCTCTGCGGGGCCGGGCTCGGGGGTCCCGGGAGACAGCGGTAGAGTCGCCCACACCCACGCTCTCCCCTCTGCAGGGCCAGGCTCGGGGGTCCCGGGAGAGCACCCACGCTCTCCCCTCTGCGGGGCCGGGCTCGGGGGTCCCGGGAGAGCACCCACGCTCTCCCCTCTGCGGGGCCGGGCTCGGGGGTCCCGGGAGAGCACCCACGCTCTCCCCTCTGCGAGGCCGCGCTCGGGGGTCCCGGGAGACAGCGGTAGAGTCGCCCACACCCACGCTCTCCCCTCTGCGGGGCCGCGCTCGGGGGTCCCGGGAGAGCACCCACGCTCTCCCCTCTGCGGGGCCGCGCTCGGGGGTCCCGGGAGACAGTGGTAGAGTCGCCCACATCCACGCTCTCCCCTCTGCGGGGCCGGGCTCGGGGGTCCCGGGAGAGCACCCACGCTCTCCCCTCTGCGGGGCCGGGCTCGGGGGTCCCGGGAGACAGCGGTAGAGTCGCCCACACCCACGCTCTCCCCTCTGCGGGGCCGGGCTCGGGGGTCCCAGGAGACAGCGGTAGAGTCGCCCACACCCACGCTCTCCCCTCTGCGGGGCCGCGCTCGGGGGTCCCGGGAGAGCACCCACGTTCTCCCCTCTGCGGGGCCGGGCTCGGGGGTCGCGGGAGAGCACCCACGCTCTCCCCTCTGTGGGGCCGCGCTCGGGGGTCCCGGGAGAGCACCCACGCTCTCCCCTCTGTGGGGCCGCGCTCGGGGGTCCCGGGAGACAGCGGTAGAGTCGCCCACACCCACACTCTCCCCTCTGCGGGGCCGGGCTCGGGGGTCCCGGGAGAGCACCCACGCTCTCCCCTCTGCGGGGCCGGGCTCGGGGGTCCCGGGAGAGCACCCACGCTCTCCCCTCTGCGGGGCCGGGCTCGGGGGTCCCGGGCGCCACGGCTCCCGCTCACAGCAGCACCGCCAGGCTGCTGATCCGTGTGTCTTCACACGTCCTGGGAAGCACTCTCTGGTTAAGATGATTGTCATCACGGCCTCCTGCACAGAACACGCTTCTCCAGAAACACTTATGTGCAGCCACAGCCAGAGTATCACAGACCCCAGCCCCTCACCCGTGGGGCTTTGAGGGATGATGAGCTCAATCACCCACAAGCGGTACCGCCAGGGCCACCCAGCGGCCAGGGAGCTTCTGGAGGCTCCAACCTTGTTTCACAGCAGGAAAACAGAGTGGGACGTTGCGTGGGAGCAGACGTTGACTCTGGACACCACTGAGGTGCCCAGAGCCGGGCCGGAGGCGGGGGAGACAGCAGGAGACAGCACCAGGAAGAAGGCAGGCCATCAAGCTGAGTGAGAAATGAAGGGTCTTCATGAAGTCAACAGGGGACACCTGGCAGGGCTGTAAATGACGCACACGACACTGTCTCTTTTTATCAAGATCTGTATTTACAATCTGCAGACACAAACAGGCATCCAGTAAACACATCCAGAACAAAGCATTTCCAAAGCGTGACCCGCGGCTGCAGCCACAGGACGGGCCACTGCCCAACAGAGCTCCCCAAGCGGCCCCCGCCGTGACCTGCCCCAGCACTGTGGGGGCGCGGGCTCGGTGGGGCAGGGTACACACAGGGCTCACCCACGTCCGCTCCCCGAGGACGCGGACTGAGCAGTGGGTCCACAAGGGCACCGAGAGGGACGTCCCCGCCACGGAGCAGCCCAGAGACAGATCACGCTGGCTTCACAATCTGCTCGCACACCCTTTATAAGTGGCGCCCACCCCAGGGTGCACAGGGCTGGCCACAGGCACCCCACACCCGAGTGCAGCCGACGTGATCGCAGACAGCTCCCCAGCTCCCCGGGGCTGCTCCCGCAGGCCGAAGGGGACAAGATGAAGTCTTTGTCTCCTGACAAAAACTCTGTACATGCAAATAAAAACTGCAAAGTAGAGAAGCCCCAAAGACCACGTACAGGCTAGGTCTTTGTGGGGACCGCAGGCTCTGGAGACTGCAGGAACTCGTACGGGTCGTGGGCCGCCTCCGACTGCTCCCCAACACTGAGGCGAGAAGGGCTCCCTGCAGTGACGGGAGGGGGGACACATCAGCCCAGCGCTGCCATGCACGCCGCCCAGGAGGCCCGGCTGGACGCGTGTCCTGTGGCTGCGGCTAACTGGGCCCATGGCTCAGCCAGAGCCCCGGACCCAGGGCAGAGACCACCTGAGGGCCCCAGGGAGGGGTGACCGAGCCTCCACACAGCAGGGCTGTCAATCCTGCAGGAAGGCAGCTCCTGGGCCAGGGATCCTCGGACACCCCCAGACCCCGAGGAGTCCCAGGGTCACCCTGAGTCCACCAGGACCTTGGGGATCCTCGGACTCCCCCAGACCCCGAGGAGTCCCAGAGTCACCCTGAGTCCACCAGGACCTTGGGGATCCTCGGACACCCCCAGACCCCGAGGAGTCCCAGGGTCACCCTGAGTCCACCAGGACCTTAGGGATCCTCGGACAGCCCCAGACTACGAGGAGTCCCAGGGTCACCCTGAGTCCAACAGGACTTTAGGGATCCTCGGACACTCCCAGACCCCGAGGAGTCCCAGGATCACCCTGAGTCCACCAGGATGTCGGGGTCTTCAGACCCCCAGACCCCAAGGAGCCCCAGGGTCACCCTGAGTCCACCAGAACCTCGGGGTCTTCAGACCCCCAGACCCCAAGGAGCCCCAGGGTCACCCTGAGTCTACCAGGACCTCGGGGTCTTCAGACCCCCAGACCCCAAGGAGTCCCAGGGTCCCCGAGTCCACCAGGGCCTTGGGATCCTCGTGGCTGGGACCCACCCCAGAGTTACCTGGAGCCTCTTCACATGCTTCTATCACCAGGGTAATGGGACCAAAATGCCAACCCTCTACTTGGACAGCTTCAGCCAACGGTCTGTGGCTGATCGCTCCCCTCCCCTCCCCCAAACGTCAGGGCCGCAGAAAAGGAAGTTCAGTGCTATGTCTGGAGCTGATGCGGGACCTTGAGGACGTGAACAGTGTGCTCAAGGGCCAGCAGACGATATCTGCTCCCGTCCTGGCAGGGTCGCCACCCACCACCCACCCACCCTCATGTGCCAACGGGGGCTCCCGACCAAGGACAGCAGTGTGCCCCTCCCAAATGAGAGCCCTGAGGTCCCATGACCCCCCACCAAGGACCGTGAGGTCCGTCCTGTACGCCCCACTGAGGGCCCCGAGGTCCTGTGGCCTCCACCACCACCAAGGGCCCCGAGGTCCGTCCTGTACGCCCCTCCACCAAGGGTCCTGAGGTCTGTCCTGTGCACCCCCCCGAGGCTCCATGACCCCCCACAAGGGCCAGACAGGAGCACAGTGCCGCCCACGCTGCTTCAGGAGCAGAAGCAGGAAGAAGCCTGCGTTCCCTCCGCGATGACACTATGGGGTCCACAGCTCGGACGCGACCGGCTGGGGCTCTTCCCAACATGGACCCGGCATCTTCAGGCCAAGCCCCCCGGTTCACAAGACTGACTTCCACGCCAACCCCTCCCCAGTGCAGCCGCCTGACCAAAGTCCCTGTAGGGGCCTGCAGCGCCCCCGGCCCCCCAACCCCCCTGAGGCACCCACGCAGCCGTGCGGCGGGCCTTACCCAGGTGGTGCTGGTCCCGGTCAGAGGCGTTGGACAGCGAGCTGAGGTTGGACGAGGGCCGCGAGCCTCCGCGCTCCGCCTGCGCCTCCTGCAGGTCCTGAAGGAGCTTCGTCGTCTCGTCCAGGGTCAGGTGCCCATCCTCGGGGTCCAGCTCCTTCTTTACCTTCCCTGTGGACACGGAGACGGGGCTGAGCCTGGCTCGGCCACCACTGCCCAGCTGGGCTCGCGCCGCATGAGGTGCCGTGCAGCGGGGAGCGATGCACGCCGGATGACCGGCCGCACCCCCCGATGGCCCGGCAGGACCCTCCCCACACTGGCGGGGCCACGCTCTCCTGCGCCAAGCGGCTCCCCACCCTGAGGAGGCCAGGAGAATGCCATACGGGGCTCCGCACGGGCGTCAGGCAGCACCTGCATGGCGGGCAAGAAGCAGGGAGGCTCAGCCCCGGGGACATCGCAACCAAGAAGCAGGGGCAGCGAGCGGGACCCACCGCACCCTCAGAAGGGAAAGGACACGTGACGCGAGGAGGAGGGAAGACGCAGGAAAGCTGGGGGTCAACAATCGGTGCCTGCAGGGCCATGTCTGCCCCGGCTGGAGACCAGCGGAGAATATATGCCCCGAGGAAGATGGGCTGAATCAGGCCAGGTGAGCGTGGGACAAACTACAGTCAGACTCCCCACGTTCAAGACACACCCCCGGCCCTGGGCCCAGCAAAGAGACGCAGCCCAAGAACAGACCTGGCAGAGAGCAAACAGGGCTGGTGACAGCCCGCCCACCGAGACAGAGGAGAAGACGGCGGACTTGGCGGGAGGGGAGCCGGCAGGCGGCAGGCTGCCCTTGGCGCACCGAGGGACAGAGGACCCGCCGGGCCCCCACCTGCTTTCCTCCCAGGGCCTGGGGATGCGCCCGGCTGCGGGTGACAGGGGCCACGCTTGCTGCCGGGGGCTCTGCGGGAACAGGGCTCTGCAAACTCACCCTGGCTCCCGCAGCATCCCCTCCCCCCAGCACGGCCCCCGGAGGGCCCTGGTCTGTCCACTGGGACAAGCCACGAGCATGACCGCCTGCAGATTCCACGTGTCAGCAGGTCTGAAGGGGCTGGCAGGGAGAGCCCACACACAGGGCCAACAAGGGCAGAGGACCCTCCTGGGGGCACACGCCGTGAGGGCGGCGACCAGGCCTATGCAGCAGCACGGCGGCCACGGCAGGAGCTCCCGCTGCCCAGGGGGCCAGGGGACCCAGGGATGGGCGGAGGTCAGAGCGCGCCCGGCGAGCCCTGCCGGGAGCCACTCGGGGTCCTGGGGACAAGGTGGGGAGGATCCTGAGAACAGGGGGTGGGGTGGGGGGTCCTGAGGACAGGGGCTGGGTGGTGGGCAGGTCCTGGGGACAAGGGGCTGGGTGGGGGTGGGGGGTCCTGAGAACTGGGGCTGGGTGGAGGGGATCCTGAGGACAAGGGGTGGGGGGTCCTGAGAACAGGGGCTGGGTGGCTGGGGGGTCCTGAGGACTGGGGGCTGGGTGGCTGGGGGGTCCTGAGGACAGGGGCTGGGGTGGGGTCGTCATTCGAGGGCCCATGGGCTGGGCTGGGCTGAGCCACCCTCCCGGGAACAGGCACAGCACGGTGCCCGGCACAACCTACCTAGACAGCCGAGCACAGAGATGTCCAGTGAGACGTCCGAGTAGGGCTTCATGGCCATGAAGTCCAGCGTGGAGCTGCCGTCCCCGAGAGGGTCCCCAGCCTGCGGGAGACAAGCCATGTGAGATGGAGGAAAGGCAGCGAGCTGGTGCCCACCCACCACCCGGGGACAGAGGCCGGGTGGCTGTGCCCTGTGCGTGCGAGGAGCCCACAGACGGGGGACCATGCCGCAGCCTGGGGAGCACAGGGCCTGAGCTCCCCAGGGCACGCCTCCACCTGGAGCAGCTGGGAAGGGCACTGGTCCCCGGGGACCCATGGGCGCGAGGGGGACTGGAGAGAGACCCGCAGATGCTGGGGGGTCTCCGGGGAGATGCCCGGGACTCGAGGCCAGGCTCCTTCAGGAACTCGACAGACAGCGTGGCAGGTCCTTGCCTCCTCTGGGCTGACCTGCAGGGGCCCTGCTGTGGGCCGGTCGGGGTCGGGAGCAGGGTCGGGGGGGCAGGTCCCGGCTCAGGCGGCTGCAGCCAGCCCCAGATCCTCGCAGGCCGTGTGGGGCCAGCGCCTAACACCACACGTGTTGCAAAGCCCAGACAGAGACCAAGCAGATGCCTGGCTGCCTTGCACACGCGGGGAGACACGCGCCCTCGGCTGGCACCCTCTCCCATCTCCGTCAGTCAAGGGCCTGGCTGACGGGCACCTGACCTGCCCTGACCTCTGCCCCGCGAGGCCCCATCAGGGAGGCTGGTGACCCCCACAGCTCGGCCCAGTCCCAGGGCTGCTGCCCATACAGGCAGTTTCAGAGCTGGGGCCAAACGTGCCCCAGGTCACTGCAGAGCGGGGCAGAGACCGCAGTGGACCGCGTCCTCGGGGGCTGGCAAGGCCCTGGGCCGTCCCTGCTGACCGCCCTCGCCCACCAGCGAGCCCACTCCCGGGAGGAGCCCCTGCCGGCTGCACACCCTCAGGCCAGGTCACGTCGGACCATCTCACTTTCCTCCTCAGCAAAGGGATTGAAGCTCCTCTCACTGGCGCCGTCTCAAAGGCCACACGCAACATCCTCACGGGGACCTGAACCACTAGGCTTTTACTGTCTATAACTTGTCCATGGAACCCACCTTCACTTCATCCGGAGGCTTCATCGGAACGCTTCTCCTCTACAAAGAATCAGACAGGAGCCAACCTCACAGGAGCTGCACCCAGAAGCACGCGTGCTCACCCTCCCACTCACCCACGAGGTGGGACAGGCCCGCCTGCGACCCGAGCAGGCCTCACAGGCCACAGCCAGAGCGAGGCTGCCGCAGCGCCTGCCACACAAGACCAGCTGAGACCCCTGGCGGGCTGGGCACCCACGAGACCACCTGGGACAAGACTGCCGTGAAGGCGCGAGAGCCCCCAGGCTGCACCCGCAGCCCCAGGGGTGGGAAACAGAGGGCAGTCAGACGCTGGGCTGGGGCTTCACCTGGAGGACAGCTGACCTGGCGGGCGGCGGGGCGGGGGTGGGGTGGTGGGGGTGGTGCTGAGACCAGCGGAGGAGATGGTTGGATGGCATCACCGACTCAATGGAAGTGAGTCTGAGCAAACTCCAGGGGACACTGGAGGACAGAGGAGCCTAGCGGGCTGCGCCCACGCGGTCGCGGAGTGAGACGCAGCACCGACAAGCACCAACGGCCTGAAGCTGCGCCGCCCTGAGCAGCTCACGCTCACTAACGCGACCAGAGCGCTCTGGCCTGAGCTGGCCGCACGTGCCTGGCTCTCCTTCTGGGCTCTCCATCCTCCACTTGTCTATGCAGCCAGTTCAGTGCCGGCACTGCGCTGCTCGGATTCCCGCAGCTCAGCGGCACAGCTGAAATCTGCATGAGTGATGCCCCCGGGCTCTCTCTCGTCTCCTGTGCCTCTGTGTAAACTTTAAAATCATTTGTTCCAGCTTTCTGAAAAATGCCACTGATGTTTTGATAGGGACTGCACTATATCTATGGATTGCCTTGGAGTATGTGATCATTTTAACAACATTAACTCTTCCAATGCAAGAAGAGAGTCTATTCAATAAGCAGTGCTGGAAAAACCACAATGTTACAGGCGAAGAAGTGAGATTGAACTGTTCCTCTAGTACTGTGTACAAAAAGAAACCCAAAATGGCTGGAGAGGGAACATTCGAGGCTTTGTGGTCACGCACAGGGTGTGGCACGCTCTCCATTTCTACTTTCTAAAACACTCAAAATCTGTAAAAAAAAACATTGTTAGCTCACAGGCCAAAGTTTGCCAATCCTGATCCTGACCAAAAAAAGACATACTACAAATGGAAAATAAAAATACAAGTGACTGCAGACACTTCCTCAGCCACAGGTGAGTCAGACATCACTCCATAAAGAGGCTAAGACATCGACCTAGGTGTCCACACCAGGAAGACACGCTTCAAACATGAAAGTAAAAGACAGTTCTCAGATAAATGAAAAGGCCCTTGAAGATAAAAGGGCGTTTTTCAGGACGATGGAAGGTGACAGCTGATGAACAAAGGCAGGTCTAAAAAGGGACAACACGTGCCAGACGAGGGCGTCCTTCTTAGGTTTCCCTGGAAGGCAGCCGACCCGCGGGGAGGAATAGCTCCAGGCCACCTCACGCACACCCCCTGCTCGCCACACCCCCTGCTCGCCACACCCCCTGCTCGCCACACCCCCTGCTCGCCACACCCCCTGCTCACACACACCCCCTGCTCACACACACCCCCTGCTCACACACACCCCCTGCTCGCCACACCCCCTGCTCGCCACACCCCCTGCTCGCCACACCCCCTGCTCGCCACACCCCCTGCTCGCCACACCCCCTGCTCGCCACACCCCCTGCTCGCCACACCCCCTGCTCGCCACACCCCCTGCTCGCCACACCCCCTGCTCGCCACACCCCCTGCTCGCCACACCTGGCGCCTACCTGCCTCAGCCGGAAGAGCATCCGTGAGTGGTCCCCACCCGTGATCTGGTCCAGCAGGTCGTCCACGAGCTTCTTGCTGTAGCTCCCGGCATCCTTCACGAACTCCTGCAAGCTGGAGGGGGCCGTGAGAGCAGCTGGGACCTGCGTTCCTCACCCTCCCACCCCCGAAGCTGCCCACCCCCGAGGTCCAGATGGGGCGGGTGGAAGGTGGACAACAGTGACCCCAAAACAAGAAACAAAGGGAAGGCAAAGCGGAGAGCAAGGCGTCTGCACACCTAAGCCCTCACGCCCACTTTATGAGAGCACCCACGTCTGTTTTGGGTTCAGGGACACAAGGAAATGAAGGAGAAATCACACGGAGGGCTCCACACTGGGTGGGCTGGGAGCACCTCTGGGGTCATTTTGGACCGTAAGAAAGTGAGAAAATCCCAAACCATGCTAGCGAGTTTAAAACAGAGGCCACACGTTGAGAACAGAAGCTGGGAGCAGAGCCCACAGTCCAAGCAGCACAGCCAGGCCTGAAGGAGCGCTGAGGGCAAGGCCTTCACACGGCCGTGGGCCTGACTCCGCACCCAGCGTCACTGCCTGGACCAAGGGCGGCTGCCTGGACTCCACGCCCAGCATCCGGCTGCCTGGACCAAGGGCGGCTGCCTGGACCAAGGGCGGCTGCCTGGACTCCGTACCTAGCGTCTGGCTGCCTGGACTCTGCACCCAGCGTCCAGCTGCCTGGACCAAGGGTGGCTGCCTGGACTCCACGCCCAGCATCCGGCTGCCTGGACCAAGGGCGGCTGCCTGGACTCTGCACCCAGCGTCTGGCTGCCTGGACCAAGGGTGGCTGCCTGGACTCCACGCCCAGCGTCCGGCTGCCTGGACTCCGTACCTAGCATCTGGCTGCCTGGACTCTGCGCCCAGTGCCCAGCTGCCTGGACCAAGGGTGGCTGCCTGGACTCCACGCCCAGCATCCGGCTGCCTGGACCAAGGGCGGCTGCCTGGACTCTGTGCCCAGCGTCCAGCTGCCTGGACCAAGGGCGGCTGCCTGGACTCCGTACCTAGCGTCTGGCTGCCTGGACTCTGCGCCCAGCGTCCAGCTGCCTGGACCAAGGGCGGCTGCCTGGACTCCGTACCTAGTGTCTGGCTGCCTGGACTCTGCGCCCAGCGTCCGGCTGCCTGGACCAAGGGCGGCGGGCCCCAGAGCCGAGTGCCGGGGCGGGACGATACAGGGCCACCTCCTGGGAGGCCACCCTCCGCCATCACGCCCCCCTCTCGGCCCCTCCTCTATCCCTTTTCCTGCACAGACGTCGGGTCAGCTACTCGTTCACTGCACTGGAGGCTAACGGATCCCTGCATGCTCTTCACACGCACTCCACGCTGTTTCTGGAGTGAGACCGAGATCTAACGTGAGGAGACTCCGTTTCTCACCGACCAGCACAGCTGTCACAGCTGTGACACTAAACGCTAAATGAATGGTCCTCTCTCAGGAATGAAAAAACACAAACCCCAGTCCACAGGTGCAATACCAGATCACTAACTGTAGTACCACACCTGTCACAACTGGGGCTGAACTATGCCCCCAACATCACACGCTGAGGCCTTGACCCCCTGCCCCTCAAACACAGCTGTACACGGAGACGGGGGCCTTAGAGGGAATTCAGTTAAGATGAAGCCTTCATGGTGGCCCTCAGCGTCCCCAGAGCAAAGGAGCTCGAGATGCACAGTGAAGCTGGGGGAGGACACCGCAGGGGAGGGAGGCGCTGGGGGAGGACTCGGGGGAGGAGCTGAGGAGGGCAGCCTCTGCACCCAGCAGCCAGGCCTCAGGAGGAGCTTGGATCCCGCCTCCAAGGCGCGGGTGCCGTTGCAGACACCTGGTCTTGGCAGCCTGAGCCGACACACGGGCGCAAGAGCCCCTGGATGGCTGTGACCTTGGTTTTCCCGGAGCACGGTGGGTCACACCAGGCTCTTGCAGGCTCTGGCCTGGATCGTCATCCCCTTGAAAACCTGGTCCAGTTACCTGAGCTTCGAGGCCACCAGCAGAGGCCAGTCATCTTACTGAGCACCACCACGGCCTGCAGCCTGCCACAGATGCTGGCCAGCCCACCCACCTCAGTGCACACTGCACGCCCGTCTCGTCTCCGTAGGCCGAGTACAGCAGCTCCACCTCGTCAGCCTTCAAGTCGCCAAACACGGAGTTGTTGTGTGTGGAGAGCGCGGTGCTGGCGCTGGAGAGGAAGGTGACTGGGGGGGGTGCGGGCGCCGACGTGAGGGACTCACACACACGGGCCACGTGCACGCCACGTCTCCAGGGACCACGGAGGCCCCACAGAGCCCACGTGCTCCCCGCACCGAGTTCTCAGGAGCCTCCAGGCAGGGGGTCTGTCCGCTGCCTACAGTGTCATGGCCCCCAAGTGGAGGAATAGTGACTTTGTTGGAGGCACTTTAAGTGGCGTCACTGGACCACCAGCACGCGCAGGGCAGCTGAGCGTGGGGAGGAGCCCCCCACAACGGCCGACGCAGAGGCGGGTCCTGCCCTCTGGGCTCCAGCTCCTGCCCCTCCCGGGACGCCCCCGAGCGTGATCAGACCCAGAGCTGGGCCTGACGCAGCAGCCGCTGGGTCGGGGGTGGTGCCTCACCTCGGCTCCTCCGCTCCTCCCGGAAGCCCAGCGTGGTGAAGCCAGGCAGCAGCTTGCTGGACAGTGAGCTCAGGTCCACCGGGTGGGTCTCCTCCTCTGCAAGGGGACCGGGCTCGTGAACAGGCGGGCCCCAGCCGCACGCAGCAGCAGGGGCGTGTGGGAGCACAGCCTGGGGGCCCCTGGAACCATCTGAATTCAGGTCTACACAGCCGGCAACACCCTGAAACCCTGGCTGCCCGCGGTTTCAGAGTGGAAAGCCAACGATCGGCCCACTGCGCGGCAACACAACCCCAAGTCACGCCACGGATCCCACCTCAGGCCTCAGGCCACGTGCTACAGGGGCAGCACGGCTGCCTCCGCCTCCTGACAGGCCTGTGGATGGTTCCCATGGGGACTGGGGCCTGATAGGTCTCCACGTCCCCATCAGAACCTCAATCTCGCGCTCAGAGAAGAACCAGCTTGCCTGTTCTCTTTTATCGAGAACGCTACGATTTACTCCAGCTGACGGTTAAAGTGGCCAGCTCCTGCCCTCCACACCCACAGAGGACCCCTGACTACACTGCATCCTGCCACGTGGGCGATGGGCCATGCCTCATCTACACGTCACCAAGGCGTGGAGGTCAGGGACGGGGCCGGTCAGCAGACAGGGTCGGGTGGGGGGCGGGCACGCACCGTCGGCATCCAGCCCGGCCGTGTTGACCACGCTGTAGAGCAGACTTCCATCCCCATTCTTCTTCAAGTAGCCCATCTGCAAGAGAACAGCCTGAGTGCCCGCGGCCCCAACCCCCTGCGGCCTCCAGGGCCCCCACGCCCCCAACCCCCTGCGGCCTCCAGGCCCCGCCCAGGGCTCCCCCGAAGCAGGACGCCCTTAAGGGGCCAGGAGAACCGTGGCCTCTGAGGACGGCCTGTCCTGAGTAAACCCTGAACAACCACAGAGCTCCCCACCCCCAGAGACCACAGACACGCCTCGTGCCGTGAGCATACGACCCTGGGCACACGTGTGCCACAGAGGAGCTCCTGAGCCGAGCTCCCAGGACCCTCACGACCAGGAGCTTCAAGGACACACAACACTCCCCAGAAACAGCCTTTTCCAGGAGCTGGAAGCCTGACCAACGCGAGCTGGGGCAGAGCCTGGCCAAGGAGACCAGAGGCCCCGCCCCACACACACGGAGCCCGCCTCCATCTAAACTGAGCTCCAGCCGGGAGCAGGGCCGCTTTACAGGCTGGGAGCAGCCGCGTGCACCAGTGCAGGGGAGCCCAGGGATGGGGCGCGGGGGACGGCAGGGCTCCTCACTGCAGCCTCGAGCCCGCAAGGAGCAGAGGACCCTCGGGTGTGGGCAGACCTGAGGTCTCAGTGTGGACGCATGGCCTTTGGTGAACTGAGTCAGGGCAGGCTGCACAGACGGACGCACGGACAGCTGTGGCCGTCCCAGCTCTCTGTGCACCCGGGCCCAGACAGGACGGGGCGCCCTTGTCTGTGAGGAGTCAGTGCTCACTGCGGAAGCGCTGACTCCGGGGCTGAGGAGCCACCACGGCGTACACCAGGCTTGACACACAGAGCTGCCACGTGACCACACGGGGACCTCACACCTTACAGCAGGCACGTGCAACCAGCAGGAAACAGGTGACGTAAAACGTGGTGTGTCTCATATAACCCGACACATCCCAACTGCTACCACTTCACGGTTCTTACGTTAAAACCTCTGCAGCCTTAGGATAAATAGAAAGTTCAACTAGGTTTCCACATACGTTTTGCAAAAATAGAACGTTAGACACCCCGGGTCAAACAAAACACCAGGGTTAACTTTGCCTGTGTCCTCGCTAACAATCACCAGGAAATCTGAAGCCACTGGCCCATGTGATTCCTGCCAAGCCTACCGGATGCCTCCTGTGTCAGAGAGTAGGTATGCAGAGCAGGGCGGGCCCTGAGGACCGGTTCACGCCTGGTCAGACCCGTGGAGACTGCACGGGCGCAGACCCCAAGAACACGGAGAGGACGTGCCACCGCGGAGAGGCAGGGCAGGCTTGGCCTCGGCCCAGAGACAGAGCGCAACCCTCTGCTGGCTGGCGACCTGCACACCACACGCCACCCCCGCTCCCAGGAGGCGGCCAGGGGCAGCCGCGGGGACGAGGCGCTAACCCCCCAGTGACAACGGCACCAGGATATGGCGGCGCTCCAGCCAGACACTCACGACGACCACTGAGGCTCGGTCGTACCGACAGGCCAGCGCCTGGCAGGTGACACGGCCGCCCTGCGGGGGCGCTACCTTGCCGCCGGGCACCAGCCGGCTTATCCTGTCCCGGGCCTCGTCGGCCGCGTGCTCCACCAGTGCCAGGACGTGCTCCTCCGCGGTGCTGTCTGTCAGGCTGCAGGCATTCCCCTCCGGCTCGAACACGCAGCTGTGAGGCGGGGACACACACGAGTCAGGCCTGCCCTCCCGGAGGCCCACCCACGGTGGCAGAGGGTGTGGCGGGGGGCACACGCGCCTGACCCTCCGCGGGCTACGGTGCGTGGGCGCCAGCCGAGCCGAGGGCCCTGGGTCTCAGCCCCGGCTTCCGGTCACCCTAGGGCAACAGGGCCTCGCTGCCAACAGCGTCGCTCAGGCACTGGACCAACAGCAGCAGCAGCTCCGTGCAGGGTCGGGGCGCTGGCCGTGAGCCCGGGCTGTGAGCAGCCCCCAGGCCCCAGAGTGCCCCGAGATGGCAGAGGAAAGAGGGGCAGCTGCCAGCACCCAAGGGAGGGGGTCTCCTCGTGGAAGGCTCTAGAAGCAGAGTGGTGGAACCCCTCCAATGAGTGCGGGGCGAGCCCTCTGGGGTCCCAAGTCTACAGGAAGCCCCTCACAGCCAGGGCCCCAGCTGCAGGAGCCCAGACACAGGCCCTTGCCCGCCCTGACCCGAGCTGTCACCTACGATGGCACCACGGAGCCCCCGAGCCGGGGACGCGGAGCCCTGACCACCGGCACACGTCCTGCACGAGGGGCCCCTCGGGAGTGGAGGGGCAGCGAGAATTCACAGGACACGGTAGCAGCAGCGGCCGGGCAGCAGGCCTGGCGAGCCACACCCGGGACCGAGTGTGAGCGTGGCCGGTGAAGGTGGCTCAGCCCGTGCCCCCGAGACCCGCAGGGGTGGCCGTGACTCCCTACAGGGCCTGTCGCTGCACCAGCACGTGGGGAGGGGGGGCCAGAGTGGAGAACTGCACCCCTTGCGACCGACCCCAGGGCCCAGGCCTCCTGACAGTCTTGGCAGGATGGGGACCGCCACCACGAGCCACTGCACTCTCGAGTGGGCAGTGAGGGGGGTTGCTTCTGTGTGAACATAGGGTGCAGCCTCCGTCCCAGCTGCCTTGAGCAAGACGAGCTGGGATGCGGCGCCCACCAGCAGCGAGGGCATCAGCGCCCGCAGGGCCAGGCGGGTGGGCGGCTCTACCTGATGACTTCTCTACTCGGCCGCTTGGACTTCTTGGCCGTCTCTATGTGCACGGGCACGACCTCGGGGACAGGCTCCTCGGCAGCCGTGTCTTCGTTGCCCAGAAGAGCCGCCTGCTGAGAGAAATCCATGTCCTGCATAAACGACATGCTGCGCTTCAGAGCTAAGAGCCGCTCCTGGAACCAGAAAGCACAGAGCCGCGGGCTTGACCTCTCCCTCCGGCCACAGCACCGACGAAGCAGGGGGGTGGGGGGGGTGGCCGCAGCCTCGCCCGGCCTGGCGGCTAACCCTCCGGGGGCGGGGCGCGTCCCCGAGGCTGGTGAGGCCGGCCCTGGTCCTAACACGTGGCACATGCAGCCTGGCTCACGGGACAGAGGGGGGCCCCGGGGCTGGAGGCGGGGTGCTGGGCTCTGGGAGGCAGCCACACACGCCGAACCCACGAGGCAGGCCGCAAGCCAGCGAGACCCACGCGTCTGGAGCTCCGCCCCGAGCCTGCTGGGGACATGGCCATGGGCAGGAGCAGAGAGGGGGGTGTGTCTGGAGGAGGGGCGTGCTCGCAAGGGCGGCTGGCTGGGGGCTCCCTAGAGCAGAGGGCCCGTGCTGAGGCCGGGGGGCATGGACGGAGCACGGCATTCGCTGTGAGCCTCCGTTCGGGTGTGAGAGCCACGGCGCGGCGGCGGCGGCGTGGCGCCCAGCCGCAGCCCCACGCCCGCCACCAGAGGCCCTCACTTTGCTCATCATCTTGAAGCCGGCGTGCAGGATCTTCTTGGCTAGCTTGTAGTACACGGTGTCCGGCCTGTTGTACGTCATCGCATTGTCGCACATCAGCTTGAAGTCTGCCTGGAAAGGAGACAGTTCCCTGGATGTGGAGCCACACAGACACCAGCAGACTCGAGCTTCCTGCCGAAGCCGCCAAAGGAAGCGCTGAACACCCTGGAGAGCAGACGCGGCTCTCTGCTCTAAAGGCGGCCTTTTCCCTGCCAAAGCCGCCAAAGGAGGCGCTGGACACCCTGGAGAGCAGATGCGGTTCTCCTCTCTAAAGGCCTTTCTCCTACCAAAGGACACCAAAGGAGATGCTGGACACCCTGGAGAGCAGACGCGGCTCTCCGCTCTAAAGAAGACCTTTCCTTTAATCTATGGACAACTTTTCAGCTCATTTTCAGTCACAGCTTATTATAAGATACTAAGTATACTTCCCTGTTGCACAGAGTAACTGCCTGCACGTAGCAGTTTGTGTCTGTTCTTGCTGAAGCCCTGATCTGCTGCCCCCAGCCCTGCCCTTCCAGCAGCCAGCCCTCTGTTCTGTCTCTGTTGTGTAGACAAGTTCATTTGCATCGCCATTTAGATTCCCCATGTAAGTGATGCCATGTAACACTTGCCTGACTCACTTCACTCAGGATAACCTCTAATTTCATCCAAGTTGCTGCAAATGTTGCTGCAAAAGCGAAATAACATTTCACTCTTTTTTATGGCTGAGTAATTCAAGAGTCATTTTTTAAACTTTGAGAAATTCTCCTAACTGTTCGTTGGTCTTCACTCCACAGAAACACTTGCATGGGAAGCTTGCCACACTGTGCCATCCGTTCTGGACGCAGCACACACACTTCACGGGGGTAAAATGCTGGTTCCTCCGCTTCTTTCCTGACCCGCCCCCTTCCCTCTCCTCGGAAGGAACTCAGACATTAACAGGAACAAGAACCAACCACCAGTTCTTTTAAGCAAAGCAGAGGGATAAACTGAGAGGTGGGCACGCCCCCTCTCTGAAGTTTTTCATAGAATTTGGAATTCTGCCTACAGATGGTTACTCTGGTACCATTAGAAACACACTTTCCCCTAAAATAAGTGAGCAACTTACATCAAAGGTAAACGGCCTGAAATGTCGGTACTGTCACCCCAGCCAAACTACTCAGGGCACCCGGACAGGGGAGTTAGCCTCAGGATGGCAACGACTGTTAAGGCGGTGCGTGCCACCGGGAGCCCTTCCCTCGCCAGGCCAGCACTCCCAGGGCTGGGCTGAGGCCACAAAGCCCGTGTCGCAGGTCTCGACTGTGACAGGCTCAGGTCACGACGGGGGACAGGGTGGCACTCTTCACATCTCAGCTTTGTCACTGGGCGACTGACCAGACTGGGCCCACAGGTGGCCGGGTGTACTTCAGGACACAGACGCAGGTAACCACCTGCCCGAACTTGCCAGGAAAACTTTCCTTTTCTCCCACCCACCCTTCAGTCACAGGTCAGCCAACACTTTCAGTGAGTTCTCCAGTAAGCAAAAATAGGAAAGCCAAGCTTGGACAAAGTGAACAGAACCTAAGACAGAAACGCAACACCTTTTTCTAAACGGCATTACTGTCAACACTGACAAACATCTGCTTTGATCTTCCCCTGAATCTGAATGCCAAAAAGCAGCTCTCACCTTTCACAGCCAGCGCTGAAAAGACAGAGAGTCAGCAATAGAGTGCTCAGGAGACAAAAAAACCACGATCCTAAAAAATCTAAACTCCCAGTTAATTACATTAGAAAAATTACATTGCAGTTCAAATCAAACACACCTTCGCTGGACCCAACATGGCCGTTTACGCCACAGCAGCAGCTCAAGAACAAATGTCCACTAGCACGCAAGACGCAGGCTGACTTTCAGACCGAAACACGGAGAAAGTCACAACTGCCCCCCGCGTTTTCAAAACGCCAGCCCAACACAGAAACACCCACAAAGCTGGCGACTGCCAGCAACCGAAGCCGCGTGAAGGCTGCTGTGCGTGAACGTGCACGGAGCTCCCTGGCGACAGCTCCAGGAGGGGCGCCGGTCGAGCCTGAGCTCCGCGGCTGACGGGTGCTTGCTGGCTACGGTCATGAGATGCTCTACCTTGAACTCCGTGACTGACTGGTACCCGTTGGCTGCGATCTTGTCTCTCATGGTGCCGAAGTCCATCGGGTGCTTTATTATCATCGAGTACCCGGGAGCAATTGCATCCGTGACAGGAAAAGCGAAAAATCCATGAGGATCTTTTCTGAAAACACAAATATCACTATTTAAACTGGGAAAACCCTAAGACCTGAGTGTTTGAACAAAACACCTCACAGTAAAAAATCTGATGCAATTAACCAAAATCTAAGGTTGCTTCTTAAAATTAACAAAATTTATGCTCCAGTACTCTTGCCTGGAAAATCCTATGGACAGAGGAGCCTGGTGGGCTGCGGTCCATGGGGTGGCTAAGAGTCGGATATGACTCAGCAACTTCACTTTCACTTTTCACTTTCATGCACTGGAGAAGGAAATGGCAGTCCACTCCAGTGTTCTTGCCTGGAGAATCCCAGGGACGGGGGAGCCTGGGGGGCTGCCGTCTATGAGGTCGCACAGTCGGACACGACAGAAGCGACTTAGCAGCGGCATGCTCTTCCAGACTGCGGTATTTTAGACACACTAAAAACTCCAAAACTACCGTCCTGGGTCCTGCCATGACCCCACCCTCTGGCATTTGATCCCTGGTGCTGACTTGAGGTTCTTGGAACGCTGAGCCCTGCTCCCACAGGCATGCCCACCCCCCGTGAAGCAAGAGCACACAGAGAGAAGAGCTCAGACGCCCCCAGCAGGAGCCCCTCGGAAGCACCTTTTACCTCTGCAGCTGGCGGAGGAAGTGCTCCAGCAGCTGCTGAATCGGCGTGCTCTCGTTTTCAGCTGCCGATTTAAAAACGGAAAAAGGAAAATTAAACAAAAGCGTTTTGCTAACACTTCACCATAAAGAAAACGCCAATTTCGTGGCTTTTATCAATCTATTTCCTGTTCCAGGCTCACACGAGCAGATGAGAAGGTGAGCAAACCCACACGTGGTCCCCACTCAGTGCAGCCAGAGAAAGGGGCAGGACCCAGCAGCAGCCCCCCAACCCCGCCGGAGAAAGGGGCAGGACCTAGCAGCAGCCCCCAACCCCAGCAGAGAAAGGGGCAGGACCCAGCAGCAGCCCCCCAATCCCGCCAGAGAAAGGGGCAGGACCCAGCAGCAGCCCCCCAATCCCGCCGGAGAAAGGGGCAGGACCCAGCAGCAGCCCCCCAACACCGCCGGAGAAAGGGGCAGGACCCAGCAGCAGCCCCCAACACGGCCGCTCCGAGACAACCAAGATGGGCTATCACGTGCCACCCTGTCCCCAGCCTGCACCGCTCCTGGGCCTAGGATGTTCCAGACAAGCTAAGAAGATGCAATCAAGACTTTGAGCAGAAGTCGCCAACGAATGCCCTGATAGCATTCTATCTGTATTCTCTGCTCATGCCTCTGCTCACTAGTAAAACGGGGATAAAACGGGTGTTCTTGTGAGGACTCCGACTATTAACTGCATCTCTGGACGCACAGCAGGAAAGCACTGTTTCCAGGGAACGTGAACACAGAAGTCAGTTAGGTTTCCCTCCACAAGAGTACGTATGTTTATGGTCTTCCTCACTGTGTCCCCGAGGCTGTACCCAGAGCCCCAGATCTGGGGTTATAAATGCTCTTCTCAACCAAGGAACCAGGGTCCTTGGGGCCACTCTGGTCACCAGGGCAACACTGTTGAGCAAGACCAGGAGAGGCCCAAGGAAACCTCATCTGACCACAGGCTTTCCAGGCACACAGGGGAGGGCACAGGGGAGGGCACTCAACAGGGCGGTGTGAATGAGCTGAGTTATTACTAGCAACCGCAGGCATTCCACTGCCTGGAAAATCCCATGGATGGAGGAGCCTGGTGGGCTGCAGTCCATGGGGTTACTAAGAGTCGGACGTGACTGAGCAACTTCACTTTCGCTTTTCACTTCCATGCATTGGAGAAGGAAATGGCAACCCACTCCAGTATTCTTGCCTGGAGAATCCCAGGGACGGGGGAGCCTGGTGAGCTGCCGTCTATGGGGTCGCACAGAGTCGGACACGGCTGAAGCGACTCAGCAGCAGCCGCAGGCATTCCACAGCCACACCCAGCTGAGCAGCTGCTGCCCTGTGCCGACCTGCCTCCCCCACAGGAGGCCCAGTGGCCCCATGTCTCACTGCTCCCCGGGAGTGGGGCTACCAGCAAACACCACCTCCATGACCGCAAGACAATGTCTCCCTGCTCCCCCAGCAAATCAGAGGTGGTCAGACCTCCAGTCAGAGCCAGCATGCCTCCCCCGAGAGGCGCCTGACAGTCTGAAACCAGAGGGAACTCCCCACACAGATCAGAGGGAGCCGGAGCTTTCCAGGTTTCCGCGCCTGAAGCCAGCACAGCTCCTGGGGATCTAAGGGCCCAAACGACTGACGCCAGCGCTCGCCTCCTCCCATCTCCGAGGACCTTCTTGGGACTCTCGCGCTAAGAGGCCAGGAGCTGCAGCAGGCCAAGTCCTGCTCTAGAAGCTCAAAGCGAGCAGCAAGAAACTCAGGCTGGCCCAGCTTCTCTGTGAGGCCTGGGAATGGAGAGCGTGGCTCCTTCCATCCTAGGCGTCTCCCCAAGCCCAAGGGCAGAAAGCCAACCGCTGCTCCCCACGACAAGCCCCCCAGCTCCAGGACACCCCGAATGCCGCCACTCGCCTGGCTGCGTCCGGCAGGCCCGCACCGGCCGGTCGGGGGGCGGCTCCACCTCCACCTTCTTCCCCGGGTCAAAGTCGTCGGCCTCCCCCTCCGTGTCGCAGTGCTCCTTCTCCCGCTTCCGCTTCTTCTCCTCCTGCGAGGCAGGGTCAAGGCAGCGAGAGCAGTGAGGCAGTCTTCAACAGACCTCCCGTCTCTAAGGGGGCGCTGAGAGCGAAAAGCCTCTTCCGGGACCCTTCTCACTGCAGACCCCACCCCTTCAGAGACCCTCCACAGGGGCCGGGCGAGAGACGAGAAACGGGAGGCCCTGACTCTGCGGGGCGCACTCCGCCAGAGAGGACACCCCAGCCCAAGCCCAGAAGCCCTGGCTCCGTCCACCTCTGCCCCAGGGGTTTCGGGCCGCCCTCGTTCACCTTTCGCTTCCGCCTTTCTTCATCGTCAAGGTGCTTCTCCTTCTCCGACTTTTTCTTTTTCTTCTTCTTCTTCTCCTTGTGTCTCTCCCGCTCATGGTCTGACCTGTCATCATAGTAACTGGAGTCGTGGCCGGACCCCGAGAGCTCCGTCACTTCGCTTCCTCCAACTTTGAGGACCAGCTTCAGGGGCTTCTCCAAGGGCTTGTCTGCATAGTCTGTGGACACAGAGGCGGCCTTCACTGTGCGAGCTTGGGGAGGCCGCTCAGCAGCGCACACTGCTACGCAGCCGGCGGCACCTCGGCCCAAGGTGAGGGGACACCGGGAGGTCACTGAGGTCCGGGAAGGTGGGAGGACAGGCCGAGCTGAGGCGAGCAGGGCACTGCCAGAACCATCAGAGAAAGACGGCGGTGAGTGCAAAGGACGGTAGCGGGGGGCGGGGGGAGGGGGGGGGGTCCTTCCCCTCCCCGCCCAGTTATCCTCCACCGGACGAAAGGCGGGTCTCCAGGCCACTGTCGGAGGAACCAGACCACGCCTGGGGCCCCGGAGCCCAATCCCGGCCCGCTAGCTCCGGGTCCCGGGTCGCCCCCTTCCCGCCCTGCCGCAGCCCGCCGGTGCGGGGTCCCTGACACCGGGAGGACAGCGCGCAGGCGGGGAGAGACTCAGGAAACACGGCCAAAGAAAAGGGATGCTCCACGCTTTTCTCCAGGGCGCGCCGACAGCGGGGCGGACGCCTGAGAGCCGCGCCCCCGGGGCCCGGGGAGCGCGCCCGCGTCCCCGCCCTCGAGCCCGGGCCCCCGCCGCCGCGAACACCCGCCCGGCGTCACAAAGCGCGCCGCCGCCTCACCCTCGTACGACGAGCGCCATTCGGCCTTGTGCTTCTTGTGCTTCTTGCCCATGGCGGCAGCGCCCAGGGCAGCAGCGACCCCGCCTGGAGCGCGGCCGCCGCGCGCCGGCCCCGGCCCGCCGCCCGCCTCGCCCGCGGAGCTCGCCGGGCCGCGCCGGAAGCGGCTGCGGCGGCCGGAAGCGGCTGCGGCGGCCGGAAGTGACGCGCCCTTTGGCGCCGGCGCTTCCGGGTAAGGGGGCGGCGCGCCGCGCGCGGCAGGTTTGAAGCGCGCGGGGCGCCGCCTGAGGGCCCGGGCGGGCTGAGGTGGCGCGGCGCTGCGCGAGGCGGCGGCGGCGAAGGGGCGGCCGGCTCCGCGCGGCTTCCAGCGGCGGCGCCGACATGGACGAAGCTGTGGGAGACCTGAAGCAGGCGTTGCCCTGCGTGGCCGAGGCGCCCACGGTCCACGTGGAGGTGCACCAGCGGAGCGGCAGGTGAGCCCGGCCCTGGCGGGGTCCGAGCTGACGGGACCCCGCCCCGGGCAGACCCGCCCTGACAGGGTCGGCCCAGACCCCGGCCTCAGGCCCCGCCGAGCCCGGCGAAGCCGGCCCCGCAGACTCAGTTTTGGGAAACGCCCCTGCGCCCTCACCCTCGCCCACCATCCCCTCTCCCCGGCCAGGCCCTTGGGACGATGGGCCCCGGAGGTGCTGGTGGCGGCGGGTCTCCACGGGGGCCGGGCGCTCTGGGGAGCGGACACCGCCGCAGGGGCCGCTGGAGGGCCTGGGCCCTCGGGGAGGCAGCGAGCGCGGGGGGCAGGGGCTGAGGGCGGACCCCAGCCCGGGAAACACCTCTGGGGCCCCCAGCTGTGGGCGTTCATTCCCGCCCCCCCACCCCCGACTTGCTGCTGTTTCCCAGCTGTGGGCCTGGCACCTAGGCAGCAGTTCCAGCTTGCTGACCAGCAGCCCAGGTGGCACCGACTCCGCCTTCACCCCCTGCCTCTGAGGGGCCTGGGCAGAGTCCTTGGGCAGCTTCCCTGGGTCATACAGCCTGCAGTTACGCCAGCACCTAGTCGGCACAGGATCACTCCCAGGCAGGCCCTCCCACCAGCCCCCTCCCCATGGGTGCGTTTTCCCCATAGTCAGCACAGGATCACTCCGGGCAGGCCCTCCCGCCAGCCCTCCCCATGGGTGCATTTCCCCCACTATGGTCTGTTCTGTTTTTAATCACTCTTTCTTAAGATGTTAGGTTTTTTTTTTAAACTCAGATTTGATTTTATGTGTTTTGTGTTCCTAGCACTGCCAAGAAAGAGGATATAAAGCTGAGTGTTAGAAAGCTACTCAACAGGCATAACATTGTGTTTGGTGATTACACCTGGTCTGAGTTTGACGAGCCTTTTCTCACCAGAAATGTGCAGTCTGTGTCTATTGTTGACACGGAATTAAAGGCTAAAGATCCACAGGTAACTTAATTCTCAGAGCTAAGAAACGGTTAACCCGTGGCCCAAGAACATGCATTTGCTGTTTTGATAGTGTGTTGTATAGATTTATTTGATTTCCTTTCTCGTCACAGCCCATTGATTTGAGCGCATGCAATATTGCACTTCACATCTTCCAGCTGAATGAGGATGGCCCCAGCAGCGAAAATCTGGAGGAAGAGACAGAAAACATAATTGCAGCAAATCACTGGGTCCTGCCTGCAGGTATCTGCGACCATAGCAGTAGGCGGCCCACGCCAGCTGCAGGAGGGTAGGGGGCAGCGCACACCTCAGGCTCCGGATATCGTGTCTGTTGTGTGGAGTTTTAGGGCATTTCAACTGTTAGGAAGTATATCACACGAGAGAAAAGTAGAAATTCCCAGTGTGAGGCTGCTTGGATGGGTCTCAAAGCTAGTGCTAGTTGAGGAGGACGCTGGCGCTCTTCTTTCCTGCCCAGTCGGCCGGTCTTGCGGGACCACTCCTTCCTCCCACCCTCTCTGTACTTCTCTGTGCCAATGGGATCTAGCAGGCTGAATCCCACGTCTAAGCCACGTTAGGCCTGACGTCTTCAAAGCTAGACTCCACCTGCCCTGCGGCCCCGCCAGAGCGCTGGCCTGTGGGGAGAGTGGTGAGTTCAGGGCAGTGCTGGGTCCACGCGCAGGTCCACAGGAGGTTCGTTCTCTGCCCAAAGCCACGTGTGACTGCCGCCTATTCAACATCTTTAACTTAGAAATGACTTTGAAAGTTTAGCTTCTCTGTAACCAGGATTGTAGCTTGCCACCTCTGGAGCAGTTGAGGATGTCAGTGGCTCAGGGTGAACGTAACCAGTAGGTACAAGGCTTGCTTTCCTAACATCTGGTTTTGTCTTTTTCTCTCAGCTGAATTCCATGGGCTTTGGGACAGCCTGGTGTATGACACGGAAGTCAAATCTCACGTGAGTTATGCTTTTTCCTGAAAGGCTTCCATGTTTTAGGTGACTCATTCTTGTGTTCTCTCCAGCACCTCTCATCTCACATGGGCTTCTGGGAGTGCTGCCTGCCAGCAGCCCATGCCCTGGGAGTCTGTCTTCGGTCCTGGGCATCTGCTCTGGGCTTGCTCTGAGTGGAGCTGTACTCTGGGGAGTTCCCCTCGGGAGAAGGGGGAGGGTTCAAAAGTGAACCCACTGGCACTGGGGTCACACTCTTAGGAACCTGTGGGCTGAGAAGGCAGTGCCAAGGGGCAGAGCAGGTGGGCGATCTGAGCGAGTACCACCGTATCTGAGCCCCCTTCAAGGGGAAGAGTCCTGCACACAGATGAGGGAGGGGAGGATGCCAGAAAGTCCGTCCCCACCACCCCTGTCACCCACCCCGGCTCCCCTGGGAGCCCCGGCTGTTCTTTTAGCAAACACAGCTTGTCCAGTGCTGTGTCCTGGAGGAAGGAGCTCACTGACTCGGTGTAGCCCTCAGTTAAGTGATCTTCAGTTTTCCTTTTATCCTTGTAATGGTCACACCCAGCACTGGTCCTCTTAGATTTTGAGGTATCTTCTGAGATACCTCAGTGTGAGAGCCTGAGTGTGCTTGGCGGCTCTGAAGACTCTCCTTCCTTCTGCTCACTCAGGGCACTTTCAGCCTAGCCTTTGCTCTGCCGAGGACTTAGCTTTGCCCTTCCCTTTCCTCATGCAGCTCCTCGACTACGTAACGACGGCCCTGCTGTTTTCAGACAAGAATGTCGACAGCAACCTCGTCACCTGGAACCGGGTGGTGCTGCTTCACGGTGAGCGCTTTGGTTTCGTTTGACAAGAGAAAATTGCGTGGAGTCAGGCTTTTCTTCCTGCCTTTGCCCTGCGAAGAGTTACAGCTCCTTCTTCCTAGTGGGGCCAGGAACGTCGTCCTCTGTGAAGCCAGGCGTGAGCATGCTCTGTGCACGTTGGTTACTTGACCCTTCATAGGGCAGCCACCTGATCATCCCTTGTGACTTTTTATGCTGTTATTCAGCTTTCCCAATATCTGCCTTGTTTCCCCACTGGTTATGGGTTTCTCAGGATAGCAGTTGCCTTGTATTTCTTCACAGTATCCTTGGAGCTTCTCTTGATGGGTAATAAACCGCAAAAGCCCACACTTCACAGAACTCTGTCTAGTTCTTGGAAGAGAATACTGGGGGTGTTGTTGTCGTTATTGTTACTATCCCAGGAGAGGAAAAGAATTGAGAGAAAGCCCAAATTTTAGTGAGGTAAGAGCTATAATTAAAAGAGTGATTAGCTTCCTTATACAATGAAGACTGTAGGCACACAGAGCCCAGGCCTTGCCCGACCGCTCTCCCTGGGTAGCTTGGGGCTCAGGCCCACGTGTGCGGAGCTGGAGTGAAAGACGTGGGCGCCGTGGGCTTCAGGAACAGCAAGCACCAGATCCTTGAGCTCCTGGTGGTTATCAGGAAAGGCTTGTTTGACCTTTGAAAGATGGATTTTCATAATCAATGGATTTCATAGAAGACATGTAGGGACAGGGAGGGTTTCAGTGAAAAGTGAAAGTGAAATCGCTCAGTCGGGTCCGACTCTTTGCGACCCCGTGGACTGTAGCCCGCCAGGCTCCTCTGTCCATGGGATTCTCCAGGGAAGAATACTGGAGTGGGTTGCCATTTCCTTCTCCAGCGAATCTTCCCAACCCAGGGATCGAATCAAGAAATCAGAGTGGATTACGGGCCAAGAAGCTCCTGGTGATGTTTTCCAGCATTTACATTGTCAACAGATTTTCGGTAACTTAAGCGATTCATGTGATGGTAACATTTATAGCATTACAGTCTGTTCCTTATGTTATATCCTGTGAATAATGCAACTACTGTTTCAAAAAATCTGTTACAGCACAAACTTACACTTATTTGTTTGCATTTTGTTACAGGTCCTCCAGGAACTGGAAAAACATCGCTGTGTAAAGCTTTAGCCCAGAAATTGACCATCAGACTCTCGAGCAGGTAACTTTGGTGATTGGAGAGAAGGGCCGTGAGGCGGGCTTGCCCTGCTTCAGCTGTGGTGATGAGGAGCTGCTTCTATTTTTCAATCATCTTGCGTGAATAGTAGGTGACTCAGCGTAATGTAACGGGTCCTTCTGTGCTCACATAGTCTTGAGCTCTGATCCCAGTCTCCTTACATGTGCTGAGACTCACCCTGTGACCAGCACAGGGTCTCTCGTGGTGCCCGCCTGTGCACACTTGGGGCAGCGTCTGCTCGCGTTGGGCCGACCTCCCGTGCTGGCTTGATGTCTGTGTGGACCACCTGTCTGCCGTCCAGGCCTAGCGCTGGGTTCGTCTGCCGCTTTTGAGTGTAGTCCATTCGTGGATCTGTGGTTCCACATTTGTTTACTCCAGGCATTTCATGTAATTGAAGTTATGCAGTATGTAGTAGTCTTTCCTGATTGGCTCTGCTCACTCACCGTGATGTTTCCAAAGCTCTTCCGTGTTACAGCGTATGTGTTGGTAGCTCATTCTGTTGAGTGTGGGCCATTTGGGGATTTAGGGCTCCCCTGTGTTTGGAGACTCCTTGGGCACCGGCTCTTCGGCTAGTTCCCCTGCCCCGCCCCCGTCTGTGGGGCCCCGCCCCCGTCTGTGGGGCCCCGCCCCCGTCTGTGGGGCCCCGCCCCCGTCTGTGGGGCCCCGCCCCCGTCTGTGGGGCCCCGCCCCCGTCTGTGGGGCCCCGCCCCCGTCTGTGGGGCCCCGCCCCCGTCTGTGGGGCCCCGCCCCCGTCTGTGGGGCCCCGCCCCCGTCTGTGGGGCCCCGCCCCCGTCTGTGGGGCCCCGCCCCCGTCTGTGGGGCCCCGCCCCCGTCTGTGGGGCCCCGCCCCCGTCTGTGGGGCCCCGCCCCCGTCTGTGGGGCCCCGCCCCCGCCTGTGGGGCCCCGCCCCCGCCTGTGGGGCCCCGCCCCCGCCTGTGGGGCCCCGCCCCCGCCTGTGGGGCCCCGCCCCCGCCTGTGGGGCCCCGCCCCCGCCTGTGGGGCCCCGCCCCCGCCCGTGGCCTGTGGGGCTGTCTCATGTTGCCCCGCAGGCCACTCGTGCGCTCTGTCATCTTTTCTCAAGTTTTAAAACTTTCCTGAGTTTCACTGTGGATGGTTTCCTGCAGTATCTGGTCTAGTTTTACTTCTGTTCAGCGAAATTCCCATCTCTGAGAATGGTTTTCTTGTCTGGAGATTGTTCAGTTCTGTTTATGCTTGTAAGCTCTGTCTACCAATTCCATCCTCGTTGCCATTTGGGTCTGGTTATGGGTTACATGTTGCTGCTTCTTGGCGTGCCAGGTGATTGTTGAACGTGAACACAGTGAAGTGAAGTGACTGGGTTCTCTTGCTTGTCTTTAACGACCGCTGGGTTTTGTTCTGACAGGGGTTTGGGTACTTGCATTTGGTGTGATCCTTTTGAGGTCTGTTTATAAGCTTTTTCAAGAGTGGTCTCAGTGTGGTCTAGACTTCACCCTCAGGAGGACCCTTCTGGGGTCTCGGTTGAGCCCCTGAATCAGCAGCAAGCACTCTCGCCCCTCGGCCCTGGGTCTCGAGCCCTCCAGCGCTGGGCTCCCTCCTCACACACTGCTGCCCCGTGACGCTTGCTGGGCTTCCTGCCTGCATCTCCTTCTTCCCTGGAACCCTGCCCTGCTCTGTGGCCTCCAGACACCTCAGCTGCTTGAACTCTGGCCTCCGTCTCCTCAGCTCAATACCCTGGCCTTTTCTCCTGGGTCCCCTCCAGTGTCACTCCAGGCAGGAGATCAGGCCGTCGCGCTTGCCCCTTGCCCGCCTCCAGGTTGCAGTCCCCGGTGGTGTTGTCTGGTGCCCTTCTCAGACATTGTTTCTCTGTTTTGTCTAGCTTTCTAGTTGGTTAAGGCAGAAGGTAAATCACCCTTTCAGCCTAGTATGACTTCAGAAGAGGAAATCCTGTGAGATTTACTTTTAAATCTGTTTTGTTTTCAAAACTGTCTTAAAAGTAGGGAAGTTGCTCTGTTTCGGCCCTTTGTTTTATGCTCAGTATCTTGGCCTTTATCTTGACATAGTGAAACACATGTGTGTTTGGTAATCTCTTGAGGGCAGTTTTCTGAAACACTGGAAAGTAAAGGTGTTGTTACAAGAAATGTGATATTTTCCAGTACAAAGATGTGGAAATTGGTATTTATTTTGTGGCAAGAAGAAGCCTCATCGAGCCTTTTTGCTTCATTAACTGAAGTCCACTCTCCTTAACAGTCAAAATGCTTTATGATTAATTTTGTGATATTCCACCCAATCTATATTCACTAGGTTGTCTATCGCCCCCTTTTCCTCTTTTGTAAACAAAATTACTAAATGATGTTTTTCAACTGGAAAGTCAGTGGTACTTTTTAAAGTAATTATTTTTTTCTGTGGACTCAACATGAAAGAAACTGTGAAAAGGATCTGGGAGGTGGCTTCTCTGCTGGCCGTTTCCTGTTTGATTCTAATCAGAACTAAATGCATACAGAGCCCTCGCTGACTCCATGATAGATGGGGTATCAGTGTTGGATTTCAGACAGTGAGTGTCCCGGTTCCCTTGGAGCTTTCCAGGGCTCCAGGTTTGAGGGAAGTGATTTTGTTCTGGAAAACAAATTCTCACATTCCTTTGGGTTTTGTGGAAGGAGAAAAAAATGTTCAACTGTGGGCAAAAGACTTTTGATGCTTATGTTTTGATTTGTTTGCCATGTTAGTACGGGTAATGGTCTAAATTATAAGTAGACTAAAAACAGTATTAAGAATTAATTGTATTTAAGTAGTTATTTTAACTATTGGTGAAGGAAATGCTAACCCAGTCCAGTATTCCTGCCTGGGAAATCCGATGAACAGAGGAGCCTGGTGGGCTACAGTCCAAGGGGTCACAGAGTCAGACACTGAGTGGCTAAGCAACCAGAAAAGCATCAAGTCTTCAGATCAGCCGCTCAGTCGTGTCCGACTCTGCGACCCCCTGGACTGCAGCACGCCAGGCTTCCCTCCATCACCAACTTTCAAGAGCCTGCTCAAACTCTTGTCCATTGAGTCGGTGATGCCATCCAACCATCTCACCCTCTGTCGTCCCCTTCTCCTTCTGCCTTGAGTCTCTCCCAGCATCAGGGTCTTTTCTAGTGAATCAGTTCTTCACATCAGGTGGCCAAAGTATTGGAGCTTCAGCTTCAGCATCAGTCCTTCCAGTGAATGTTCAGGACTGATCTCCTTTAGGATTGACTGGTTTGATCTTGCAGTCCAAGGGACTCTTAAGAGTCTTCTCTAAGACCACAATTCAAAAGCATCAATTTCTTTGGTGCTCAATTTTATTTATGATCCAACTCTCACATCCATACGTGACTACTGGAAAAGCCGTAGTTTGACTAGATGGACCTTTGTCGGCAAAATGATGTCTCTGCTTTTCTTCTGAGGAGCAAGTGTCTTTTAATTTCATGGCTGCAGTCACTGTCCTCAGTGATTCTGGAGCCCAAGGAAGTAAAGTCTGTCACGGTTTCCATCATTTCCCCTTCTATCTGCCATTAAGTGATGGGACCAGATGCCATGATCTTCATTTTTTGAATGTTGAGTTTTAAGCCAGCTTTTTCACTCTCCTTTTTTGCTTTCATCAAGAAGCTCTTTGGTTCCTCTTCGCTTTCTGCCGTAAGGGTGGTGTCATCTGCATATCTGAGGTTATCGATATTTCTCCCTGCAATCTTGATTCCAGCTTGTGCTTCATCCAGTCTGGCATTTCGCATGATATATTCGGCGTAGAAGTTAAATAAGCAGGGTGACAGTATACAGCCTTGACGCACTCCTTGCCCAGTGTGGAACCGGCCCGTTGTTTCACGTCCGTTTCTAACTTGCTTCTTGAGCTGCGTATAGACTTCTCGGGAGGTGGGTCAGCTGGTCTGGTGTTCCCATCTCTTGCCCTCACAGGCAAGTCTGGCTCAGTCTCATGTGGGGTCACTGCTCCTTTCTCCTGGGTCCTGGTGCACACAAGGTTTTGTTTGTGCCCTCCAAGAGTCTGTCTCCCCAGTCCTGTGGAAATTCTGGAATCAAATCCCACTGGCCTCTAAAGTCAAATTCCCTAGGGGTTCTCAGTCCCCTTGCCGGATCCCCAGGTTGGCAAATCTGTTGTGTGCCCTGGAACGTTTGTAACAGTGTGAGAACTTCTTTGGTATAATTGTTCTGCAGTTTGTGGGTTGTCTGCTCAGTGGCTCAGTGATGGAGATAATGGCAATCTCCTCCACGAGGGCCTAGGCCACACGCCGCGCCTCCCAGGTCTGCTGAAGCCAGAGCCCCCATGCCCGCAGTGGCCACTGCCGTCCCCCGGTCTCTGCAGGAGACGCTCAGACACTCACAGGAGGTCTAGCTCAGCCTCTGGGGTCCCGGGATCCTGTGTGCACAAGGTTTTATTTGCGCCCTCTGAGCATCTCTGGCAGGTATGGGGTTTGATTCCAAGTGTGATTTTTGCCCCTCCTACCATCTTGTTGGGGCTTCTCCTCTGCCTTAGATGTGGGGCATCTGTTTTTGGCGGGATCCAACATTCTCCTGTTGTTGGTTGCTCAGCAGCGAGTCGCAGTTTTGGAGTTCTCACAGGAGAAGATGAGCGTGTATCCTTCTGCTCCGCCATCTTAGCAAAACTCTCCTGCTCTAGTTGAAGTGAAGACGCCGTCAGCTTGAGACACTGAGTCTGCTCCAGCTGGAACTGTCGCTGCCGGCGCGTCATGTTAGACTGCTCACAGCTGTCAGTGTGCACCTTGCGGGCGCCTCGTCCTGGGTCGGCAGGAGCAGAGCAGTCACTCTCAGCCTGCTGGGCCCTTGAGCAGCATTGCATTATAGAGACAGAGGTGGTTGCCCCCAGGGATGTTGTGGGACGACTTGTAACAATTGCTCTCCCTCTTTTTTGTAAACCATCTTAGGTACCGATATGGCCAGTTAATTGAAATAAACAGCCACAGCCTCTTTTCTAAGTGGTTTTCAGAGGTAAGTATTTATGCTAATCCAATTCTCTGGATTGTCCACCATGCAGTTGAAAACTTGTCTGGTAGGTTAGGCAAACTCTTTCCTCCAAAAGCTTTAGGAGAGAAATAGATTAAATAGGAACGTGAACAGGGACTCTGTGTGGTCAGAGGAAAGTTCCAGAGCTTAGTGATAACCTGGAAACCACCTGAGGCCTGAGAGGACCCTCTGCTTGTCACCTCCAGACCCGGGCTAGGGCACGGGGCATTCAGTGTTACCTGAGGAGGGAGGGGTCACCTTCTGATGGGACTGCACCCTCAGCTTGAGCCTTGTTTGCCAGCTGTGAACTGAGGCACTCAGGCTGGGTGATGTCACAGCTGCCCCTTGGTTCTGAAAGGCCCTGCTGCAGGCCCCATGTCGGACGGTGCCCCTGGCGGACGGTGGGCGGGGACAGGAGTGCCTGTCGAGGTGCGCCTGGCCGATTTGCACCCGAGACCCAGTCCGCCCAGGACCGCCAGGGCAGGAAAGGGGGGAAAGGGGCTGAGGTGCGAGCATGGCCCTGCCCATGACGCCAGGAGGGCAGGCCTCCAGGTTCCCTGCAGACCTGGCTTCTCTGATTCAGGGAGTTTTCCAAGGGGCTGTCAGGAGATGGCAGGCTTGTGGGGCCCCCTGGGGTCAGCGCAGCCAGGTGGAGCCTGGACGCATGCGTGCACCAGGCAGCTTGCAGCGTGCGAGCTGACAGTAAGGAGTGTTTCGCTTCCAGAGTGGCAAGCTGGTGACTAGGATGTTCCAGAAGATTCAGGACTTGATTGATGACAAGGATGCTCTGGTGTTCGTGCTGATCGATGAGGTGGGTGTGTTCAGACGTCACACTGAGCAGAGGAAGCGCAGGACGGGGTGGCCTTTGGCGTTGCCGGCGCCGCCAGCCCATGCTTGTCCAGCCCCCAAAGGCTGCGTCCTGCAGGCCTGGCCCCGGGGCCTCTCAGGCCCTCCGTGCAGTGTCCACACGCCCCGCGTCCACCCAGCTGACCACCCCGTCGCTCTGCGCCCACAGGTGGAAAGCCTAACCGCCGCCCGGAACGCATGCAGGGCAGGCACCGAGCCTTCGGACGCTATCCGTGTCGTCAATGCCGTCTTGACCCAAATCGATCAGATTAAAAGGTACCCCTGCACACGCACACCCCCGGCCTCACCCTCAGCTTTTCTAGCTCAGAATGTGTCTGGCATTGGGTGTGGACTCTGTTTTCTCTATGTTTGAAGCAGTGTGTGTTACATAAGCTTTTTACAAATTGTGCACTTTTTATGTTATCGAAGTGTCAACAATGCACAGCAAAGCTTTGGTGTGGGGAGAAGGACCCTCTGCTCAGAAAAGGGGGTCTCCCTGACCCCCGGCCTGCCGCTCTGGGAGGAGTGGAGACTTGTCTCTGCGGTCTCTCTCACCTCCCTTGGCTCGCGCGATTCAGGCCCACTCCAGTGACCATTTGTGAAGAGCCCGATCCTGGCACGTGCTCCCAGCTGTGTGTGGGGCCCCGTGTGCACTCCACGCTCACCAGCCTCTGCCCAGACTCTGGGCCCCGTGTGCCTTCCTCACCTGGCTCAGCCCTGCTCACCCTGTAAAGGACTGGCTACCTGTGGTCAGAGGACAGGGGTCGGTCAGGGGGCAGCCGTCCAGGTGCTCCCCGGCCACAAAGCTGCCAGTGGTCTGTGTGCTGCCTGCGGGCCTGGGGCAGCCCTGCCTCGTCCCCGGGACTCGAGCCCAGCAGGCCAGGCGGTGTGCTCCCCGAGGTGCCCCTCCCACTCCGTGCCGGCCCGGGGGTGAGCAGACTGGATGACAGGGCCTCTGGGGAGTTTGGGAGCCGGAGGGGAGGGCTGCTAGTCCTCAGGGTGAATCGCGCAGCTCGGCGCCACAGCTGTCGGGGCAATCAGTGATGCACGGGTGTGGCGGTGCCCCCGCAGGCCAGTGTCAGCGCGGGGGCTCAGGGACGCTGTGCGGAGTGAGGGCTGCACCGCAGTGAAGGGGGCGGGGGCGGTCCATCTGGGGCTGCGAGAGCTGTCCATAGGTGGGGAGCTTGCTGAGCGAGAGCCGGGGGCTCCGCGCTGTCGCAGCCGGAGCCTGGCAGGAGGGGCGTCAGGTGGAGCGCGAGAAGCGGGGCCTCAGAAGGCCTCGCGGGCGGGGGGCAGGCACAGGGTGCGAAGCTGGCTGAACGCCTGGGCCCTGGCGCCGGTCTGTCCTCTCACTGCGTGTGTCAGGGCGGGGGGGTCGAGTCCCTGTGGCCCGGGGTGACCGGGCCCGCCCTCTGCCCGCAGGCACTCCAACGCAGTGATCCTGACCACGTCCAACATCACAGAAAAGATCGACGTGGCCTTCGTGGACAGGGCTGACATCAGGCAGTACGTCGGGCCGCCCTCGGCAGCGGCCATCTTCAGGATTTACCTCTCCTGCCTGGAAGAGCTGATGAGGGTGCCTTGAGTTTTTTTTTGCTTTCCTGAGAACACATAAACTTTCTTGTGGGTTCTTGACTTGTTGGCATAGCTTACAATGGTGGGTTCCGGTGTAGAAGGAGGTGTCACTCAGCCTGCACCCGCCGCCCTACATTGAACACTGCAGTTGCTGGGTCTGCAGCTTGAGCGCAGGGGGAATCACTGACCCGATGCTCCTGCTGCCCCGCCCTCTGTCCCACAGTGCCAGATCGTATACCCTCGCCAGCAGCTGCTGACCCTCCGCGAGCTGGAGGTGATCGGCTTCGTTGAAAACAACGTCTCCAAGCTGAGCCTCCTCCTGAGCGAAATTTCAAGGTGTGTGCTGACCTCACTGTTTCTTTTTAAAAAATTTTTTGAAATGTAGTTGATTTGCAATAAATACTGTAGAGCAAAGCGACTCAGTTATATATACACGGATCTACTCCTTAGACTCTCTTTACAGGTCATGACAGAGTACCGGGTAGGGTTCCCTATGCCCCACGGTGACCGATTCTCGTCAGCCACCTGTTTTACGTGTAGCAGCTTGTATGTTATCCAGAGTTGAAGGGCTGACTCACTGGAAAAGACCCTGCTGCTGGGAGACGCTGAAAGCAGAGAGAAGGGGGCGGCAGAGGGTGGCAGAGCTGGGTGGCGCCACTGACTCAGTGAACGTGAGTTTGCGCAGACTCCAGGGGGTGGTGGAGGACGGAGGAGCCTGGCGCGCTGCAGCCCGTGGGGTCGCAGAGTCAGACACGCCTGAGCAACTCGACAGCAGCGTGTCAATCCCAGCCTCTCAATTGGTGCCTCTTCCCCATACCCCTCTGGTAACCAGAAGCTTGTTTCCTGAGTCTGAGTCAGTTTCTGTTTAGTAGGGAAGTTTATCGGTATGATTTTTAGATCCCACATGTTAGTGGCATCGTGCGGTATTTGTCTTTGTCTGTCTGTCTTGGCTCACTTAGTATGCTCCCTTCCCGGCCCATCCATGTTGCTGAAGACGGCACTCTCGCTCTTCACTGTGGAGTGACGTTGCGTGCGCTCTGGGCCGCGCTGCCCTCCCCCATCCACGTGCTGGTGGGCATCTGGGCGTCTCTGTGCCTCAGCTCTTGTGCGTAGTGCTGCTGTGCACACAGCGCTGCGTGGATTTCCTGAATTTTGGTTTTCTCAAGATGCTTGCCCAGGAGTGGGGTTGCTGGGTCATACGGTAGCTCTGTCTTTAGGTTGTTAAGGAACCTCCATGCTGCTCTCCGTAGGGGCCGTATCAGTTGGCATTCCCACCAATAGCGTAGGAGGGGTCCCCTCTCTCCACACCCTCTCCAGGATTTATTGCTTGTAGACGTTTTGATGATCACTGTTCTGACCCGTGTGAGGTGATGCCTTACTGTAGTTTTGATTTGCATTTCTTTGATGATTAGTGATGTTGAGCCTCTTTCCGTGTGTCTGTTTGCCGTCTGTATGTCTTCTTTGGAGAAAGGTCTGTTTAGATCTTCCACTCGTTTGGGGATTGCGCTGTTTGTTTTTTTGATATTGAGCTGCATGAGCTGCTTGTATGTTTTGGAAATTTAATCCCTTGTCACTTGCTTCACTTGCAAGCATTCTCTCCCATTCTGAGGTGACCTCACTTCTGCAGCCTAGAGAAGCCCATTCCCTTTGGCCACAGGGGTGGTCGTTGCCTGTAGCACCTGAGGTGGTGACGTGGGTTGGGTGGCAGGGGCTGAATCCCAGGGCGTCTCCCCCACAGCAGATGCCCTCTGGCCTCCCCGACCGTGGGCTCCTGGATGGGAGGGTGAGGCCAGCTGCCTTCCCCGTGTGCCCACGGACAGCCGGCAAAGCACTGTGCCAGTACAGGACAGGCTTTCAGATTAAGGCTCTCTGTAGCATCAGTGATTCTTAAACAACGTTTGTTGAGTTTTTACAAATGGCCAAGAAAGGAAAGTGGAGGCTTTTTCTTTGATGAGCAGAGTAAACAGGTAAACAGTCAGGGCCCAGGCCTTGGTGCTGTGGGGAGGACAGTGTGTGACCCCGCTGCCTGGCTGCTGAGAGCCACGGCACACGGGAGGGTCACCGGCACACCTGCCCGAGCCCGTGCTGGTAGCACCGGCAGGTGCTCAGGTGGCCCCCGGGGATCGAGCTGGGAAGCAGAGCAGAGCCTCTGAGGACAGCTGGACTCTGGATAAACTGGGGAGGTCAGGGAGGCCGCGTCCACTGTGTGAGGGCCTCAGGTGGGCTGTGGGGCAGACGCCAGGGGCCAGACACGCTGGCAGGGCATTGGGGAGACTCAGTTACAGTGGCCAAGGCGGGACAGAGGGCAGCAGTGCAGACTTGTGCAAGAATTCAGAGGTGTGAGCCGGCCTGTACCCACCTCACGGTGCCCCAGCCGAGACCATGGGTGGTGTCGGGACCCTGCCCCTCCCGGAGCAGTAGCTGAGGCGTGTGGGAGACTGCCCGCCCCCCGAGGGGCTCTGCGGGGAGATTGGGGGCTCGTCCTGAAGTGCCCCGCGGCCCGTGTGGAGCTGACAGCAGTGTGGTCATGTTCACAGGAAGAGCGAGGGCCTGAGCGGCCGCGTCCTGAGGAAGCTCCCTTTTCTGGCCCATGCGCTGTACATCCAGGTGAGTGCCTGGGCCCCAGCCCCGCCGCCCGCGCTGTCCGCAGGGCTGGCCTGCCACCCTGGCCGACGCGCTGTACGTCCAGGTGAGTGCCTGGGCCCCGAGCCCCTGCTGCCTGCGTTGTCTCCAGGGCTGGCCTCGAGGAGTGTCCCGCCTGCCACCCTGGGGTTTCCACCACCTCCCGTATTTCTGAAGTGACGGGCCCGGGGGCAGTGGAGGGCTGGCGTGTGTCTGCTCACCTCACTGGTGTGTGGAAAGCTCATGCCCAGGGCCTCCCTGCCACCTCAGAGTGCTTGTGCCCTGGAGGCGGGTGCTGCCAGGCCACCCCCACCCCGAGGGCAGACCGCCGAGATGCTGTGTATCCCCAGGCCCCCACCGTCACCGTCGAGGGCTTCCTCCACGCCCTGTCTCTGGCTGTGGAGAAGCAGTTTGAGGAGAGAAAGAAGCTCTCGTCGTGCACATGACCTGGCACCCCCGTCCTCGCTGAGCACACCGCGGGAAGGCACCATCGCTTCCTCAAAGCAGCGGCTGCCCCAGGACAGCTGAGGCCACGGCTGAGACCTGCAGGCTGGTGTGGTTCAAGAAGCGTGTTGTGCTTACACGGTGTTGCTCAAGAAGTGTGTTGCGTTTATGTGCTTTGAGTGCGTGTTTGAAGACAGAACAGCCTGTTTTCTGTTTTGAAAGACGATCATCTGAGCTCAGTGTCTCTTTATAAAGAGCTGTCGAGATGTCCTGATTCTATCCTGCTTCTGGTTGATTGGACCCAAAATGCTGACGTTTTATTTAAAAAGATAATTAATGTAAGTTTTATAGAAACAAGAGAAACTGCATTGCCTTAAAGAAGAATATAATCATAGCATTAAAAAAAAGTACTCGTTGCTCAAGACGAGGCAGCATTTGCTTCCTGCTGCAAGCTCGTCCTGGTTAGTGCGCACACCCTGCAGACTATGCGGTGAGTAGGGGCCTGTCCCTGTGTTACAGGAATCAAGAGAAAAGTTTAAGGCCAGTGCTCTGCTTGGTAGCAGGTACAGCAGCTCTGCTTGTCGGGGAGGGGCAGCTGACGGGGCTGCCTCCCTGGGGACCAGCGTGGCCGGCCTCATGGCGACGTTTCCCGGTGAGGCGTTTGTTGAGGGACGTTAGTCACGGCTTAAACGAAGATTCCCAATAACAGATTTAAAGTGAATTGGCCAATAATTGGTGTATTCCACAGAACCTTGCTTTGCTTTTATCTCATGCTAAAATAAATTTCATATCACTGTTTTATAAAACATTTTTAAAAGAATATGTTACCTTTTGTCTTAAAATTTTTTAAGTATTAAAAATCTTTTTCCAAAATTTTCTCATATTGATTCTCTTAATACTCCAAACGCTTTGAGTTTTAAGTCACTCACATGATGATATAACTTCAGCCTGTCTTAACCCGTGGGGGTGGAGGTGCGCTGTCTGCACGTGGCCGTGCAGCCTGGGGAGGCCCAGGATCGGGGCCAGGCTGGGGTTGGGGACCCAGGGTTCCACCCCTGGGCCATCAGCCAGCCTCGGCTCTGGTCAGGTCCAGGGCTAGAGCGAGCATGGCCTTGGGGGCCAGGGCCTGGCTCTGTGGTTTCCTCAAGACCCTGAAATAGGGTGAGAAGAGAGGTCTGTGCACACGGGGGGTGCTCCATGCTCCACGGTTGCTGCTGAGGAGCCCAGCGTACCAGTGGGAAGAGAGGGCCTGGGAGGGGTTGCCCAGGGCGGGGCCGTGTACAGGGGCGGGCAGACGAGTGAGGGGGCAGCCCTGAGCGGGCTGGGGGCGGGTGGGCGAGGCCTGCACCCCGAACCTGAGGGGTGGTCCATGCAGTGGGCCACTGAAGCCCCGAGTGGGCTGGGGGCAGGTGGGTGAGGCCTGCACCCCGAATCTGAGGGGTGGTCCATGCAGTGGGCCACTGAAGCCCAGAGCGGGCTGGGGGCGGGTGGGCGAGGCCTGCACCCCAAATCTGAGGGGTGGTCCATGCAGTGGGCCACTGAAGCCCCGAGCGGGCTGGGGGCGGGTGGGCGAGGCCTGCACCCCAAATCTGAGGGGTGGCCCGTCCTCCAGGCCCTTTCCCAGAGTTGGGGGGTGTCTGATGCCGCCGTCCACGGACACCAGGGGGCAGCGCTGCTCTGTGGGATGGACAGGAGGGGCCTCGGGGCAGAGGAGGAGTGGCCCGCAGAGGCAGCCACCGGGCTGCGTCCCTGCCCCGGCCTGGTAGGCCCGCCCACACCAGCATGCGTCCAGGCCCCACGGAGGTCTGAGCACGCATGCCTGGCAGCGGTGGGGCGTGGCTCTTCTGACCGCTGCCTCGGTGCCAGCTCACTGGGTTGGGGCTGGGCCTGGTAGGAGGAGGGGTCGCACCCGGGCCCCCAAGTAGAGGCGGGCACAGGCTTGTGGGCACTTTCTGGGCCATGGCTGAAAGCCCGAGGTGCCCGCGGCTGGGCCCTGGGTTCAGGATGGGGGCACGCTGTCCTCCCACGGCGGCTTCTGGATGGGCACGGGCGGGAAAGAGGCCAGAGTGGCAGCCTGGGACGCCCAGGGGTGTGGTGCTGCCCGCCCGGCTTCTGCTGAGTCCCTGGCCCAGCACACAGGCCTCAGGTCCGACCCCTCCGCGGGCAGGGGCGCCTGCGAGAGAGGCCGAGGACACGGCCCGACGGAGCAACCGTCCCCGGCAGGACAACCCGGAGGCCGAGGTGACAGCGACCGCAAGGGTGAGCGTCAGGGTCATGCCACGGAGGAAACACGTGCTGAGCCACAGCCCCTCTGCCCGGCGCGGAGGCGACGCGGGGCGGAAAGGCCCCCGGAGAGCCGACAACCGCGGAGGCCCTGCTGCGGAGGCTGTGGCTCCCGCCTGGCAGCTTCTTCGCCCCAGCGAGGGGGCTGCTCCCGGGGAGGGGGCTCGTGTCCCCGCGGTAGCCCCGCTCCCGGCTGAAGCGTCCTTTCGGGTGGGGAGGGGGGGTTTCCATCCCCTGAGCTCTGATTTCTGACCCTAACTCCTTGCCGTCCAGAGCTGTGGCGCTCGCCCTGGCAGTCCCCGGCACCGCGTGCCCCGGGCCGTCCTGCTGAGGCCGTCGGCTCTGCTGTTGGAAGCCTGTCTCCTCCGGCCTTCGCCATAGGTTAGGACGAGGAGACTTCGTCCCCAGTCGCCTGAGTCCTGATTACTGACCACAAACCTCCTTCCTCTGTCCCCTGACGTCATTCACAACGTGAAACTGTTTTCTCTTCCAGAGAATCATCACTTCAGAGGGGGAGGAAGCTTTCCATTTCGTGTCCCCTGGGCTGCTTGTGGCTGCGAATGACCTTCCCTGTCACCCGGCGTGCCTCTGTGATGGGTGAGCCTCCGTCTGGACCACCTGACTTAGGATCTAGGACCAGGAAACTTCTTTCCGTGTCACCCGACTTGGGTTTTATGACTGGAGTCCTTTCACGTTACCTGGGTGACCATTTGCGACGGGAACTTGGCCCTGAGTCCCTGGAGTTGCCACTTGGGGTCGGAAGCCGCACTTAGGCGGCTCCCGGCTCAGCGTCTGTGGCTGAACCTTCTCTTCCTGCCCCCGGCGTCGACGCTGTGACTGGCAGCCGGCTTCCACCACCTCCTGAGCCACCGCTCCTGGTGCAGACTTTCCTCTCTTACTAGTTCCAAGCAGCAGCCTCAGCGTTGCTGCCTGAGCTGCCGTTTGTGACGGCTCCCTTCTTCCTCTGGCGCGCGAACCCTCATTTCCCACAGGACCTCTTCTGGCCCGGCACCTGAGTCGCCGCACAAGGCCGGAACGTTTCCTGCTCCGTGACCCCTGTTACCTTTGTGACGAAAAGTCTCCTTCTGTGACCCGAGTTGTTGTTTATGGTGGAAGGCTTTTTATAGTATCGGTTGCCATTTCTGACTAGAAGCCTTCTTTCTCTATTGACTCGTTGCCATTCATGACTGAATTTTTTTCTCTCCTGAGTGACCATCTGTGGCCGAACAATCTTCTTTCTCCATAACTTATGACAAGCTACCTTGTCTTTTTATCACCTGGCAACATTTAGGCCTGGAGAGCTTCCTTCTCTCAACTGACGTATCAGTTATGAGTGGAACACTTCTTCTTTGTCACTTGAATCATTAGTTATTGGAAACCTTCTTTCCCGCCTTATTTGTGACCAGAAATCTTCTTTCTCTATCACCTCAGTTCTCTTCTTTGACTAGAAACCCTCTCTCTGTATCACCTGAATGATTACTCATGACTGGAAACCTTTATAAGTTCTCATTTGTGACTCAAAACCCTCTTTTCTAGCCTATGAATTATGGCCTAAACCTGGAAGCATTCTTTCCCTATCGCCTGAGTTACAAGTTTTGATTGAAAAGCTTTCATTTTCTCTCACTTGATAGATTTCTGTGTCACCTGAGTTATTCACAACTGGAAACACTCTATCACATGGTTCATCTTTTACGGCTTGGATCGTTCTTTATCACCTGCGTAATCAAGTAAACGTAGAAAGTTTTCTGTCGTCAACCACTGTTGAGGGTTACCATTTATGACTGGAGATCCTCTCTCTCTATTTCCCGAATCATCATTGATGACAGAATTTTTCTCTCTCACCTGAGTTATCATTTACGGCTGGGAAACTTTCTTTTCTGTCACCTGACTTTTCCTTTGTGACTGGGAATCCTCTATACAACCCTCTTTCTCTCATGTGTTTCACCCTTCATGACTGTGGTTTTCCCTTCTCCATCACTTCACTTTTCATTTATGACATGAAGCCTCTTTCTCTGTCTCCTGAGTCATCGTGTGATACTGGGAAACTTATGACCTTATCAGTTCAGTTCAGTTCAGTTCAGTCGCTCAGTTGTGTCCGACGCTTTGCAACCCCAAGGACTGCAGCCCGCCAGGCCTCCCTGTCCATCACCATCTCCCGGAGCTTGCTCAGACTCACGTCCATCGAGTCGGTGATGCCATCCAACCATCTCATCCTCTGTCGTTCCCTTAAAATTCCATTTATGAGTCGGATTCTTTTTCTATATCTTGATTTTGATGTTTGATGGAAGCACTTTTTTCTGTGACCATGTTATTATTTGTGACTGGACCCTCCTTATTGGTAGGTATCTCTTTCAGGTAAAATTTGTGACTGGAAACTTGGTTTCTTATCTGCTGAGTTATCATTAGTGACTGGAGACACTTTGAGGTATCTTATGGCTAGAAACCTTCTTTTTTTATGAACTAATTTATGATTTATGACAGGAAATCTTTGTTCTCCATTACTTGACTCATTACTTACGACTGGAAGCCTTCCTTATGTATTACTGAGATACCACTGACATCTAAAAATCTTCCAAGTTTTAGCTTATGACTGGCACCTTCTTTTCAATCACCTGAGTTACCACCTCTGACGGGAAGTCCTTCTTTCTCTAATCATTGGTGATTCAGCTCAGTGCAGTCCAGGCGCTCAGTCTTAACAGATGCCCTCAGTTCAGTTCAGGCGCTCAGTCGTGTCCGACTCTTTGCGACCCCATGGACCAGGGCACGCCAGGCCTCCCTGTCCATCACCATCTCCCGGAGTTCACTCAGACTCACGTCCATCGAGTCCATGATGCCATCCAGCCATCTCATCCTCGGTCGTCCCCTTCTCCTCCTGCCCCCAATCCCTCCCAGCATCAGAGTCTTTTCCAGTCAGTCAACTCTTCGCATGAGGTGGCCAAAGTACTGGAGTTTCAGCTTTAGCATCATTCCCTCCAAAGAACACCCAGGGTTGATCTCCTTCAGAATGGACTGGTTGGATCTCCTTGCAGTCCAAGGGACTCGCAAGAGTCTTCTCCAACACCACAGTTCAAAAGCATCAATTCTTCATAGTCCAACTCTCACATCCATACATGACCACAGGAAAAACCATAGCCTTGACTAGACGGACCTTAGTCAGCAAAGTAATGTCTCTGCTTTTGAATATACTATCTAGCTTAGTCATAAATTTTCTTCCAAGGAGTAAGCGTCTTTTAATTTCATGGCTGCAGTCACCATCTGCAGGGACTTTGGAGCCCAAAAAATAAAATCTGACACTATTTCCACTGTTTCCCCATCTATTTCCCATGAAGTGATGGGACCGGATGCCATGATCTTCATTTTCTGAATGTTGAGCTTTAAGCCAACTTTTTCACTCTCCTCTTTCACTTTCATCAAGAGGCTTTTGAGTTCCTCTTCACTTTCTGCCATAAGGGTGGTGTCATCTGCATATCTGAGGTTATTGATATTTCTCCTGGCAATCTTGATTCCAGCTTGTGCTTCTTCCAGTCCAGCATTTCTCATGATGTACTCTGCATAGAAGTTAAATAACCAGGGTGACAATATACAGCCTTGACGGACTCATTTTCCTATTTGGAACCAGTCTGTTGTTCCATGTCCAGTTCTAACTGTTGCTTCCTGACCTGCATATAGGTTTCTCAAGAGGCAGGTCAGGTGGTCTTGTATTCCCATCTCTTTCAGAATTTTCCACAGTTTACTGTGATCTACACAGTCAAAGGCTTTGGCATAGTCAGTGAAGCAGAAGTAGATGGTTTTCTGGAACTCTCTTGCTTTTTCCATGATCCAGCGGATGTTGGCAATTTGATCTCTGGTTCCTCTGCCTTTTCTAAAACCAGCTTGAACATCAGGGAGTTCACGGTTCACGTATTGCTGAAGACTGGCTTGGAGAATTTTGAGCATTACTTTACTAGCGTGTGAGATGAGTGCAATTGTGTGGTAGTTTGAGCATTCTTTGGCATTGCCTTTCTTTGGGATTGGAATGAAAACTGACCTTTTCCAGTCCTGTGGCCACTGCTGAGTTTTCCAAATTTGCTGGCATATTGAGTGCAGCACTTTCACAGCATCATCTTTCAGGATTTGAAATAGCTCAACTGGAATTCCATCACCTCCACTAGCTTTGTTTGTAGTGATGCTTTCCAAGGCCCACTTGACTTCACATTCCAGGATGTCTGGCTCTAGGTGAGCGGTCACACCATGGTGATTATCTTGGTCGTGAAGCTCTTTTCTTTACAGTTCTCCTGTGTATTCTTGCCACCTCTTCTTAATATCTTCTGCTTCTGTTAGGTCCATACCATTTCTGTCCTTTATCGAGCCCATCTTTGCATGAAGTGTTCCCTTGGTATCTCTAATTTTCTCGAAGAGATCTCTAATCTTTCCCATTCTGTTGTTTCCCTCTATTTCTTTGCATTGATTGCTGAAGAAGGCTTTCTTATCTCTTCTTGCTATTCTTTGGAACTCTGCATTCAGATGCTTATATCTTTCCTTTCCTCCTTTGCTTTTTGCCTCCCTTCTTTTCACAGCTGTTTGTAGGGCCTCCCCAGACAGCCATTTTGCTTTTTTGCATTTCTTTTCCATGGGGATGGTCTTGATCCCTGTCTCCTGTACAATGTCACGAACCTCTGTCCATAGTTCATCAGGCACTCTGTCAGATCTAGGACCTTAAATCTATTTCTCACTTCCACTGTCTAATCATAAGGGATTTGATTTAGGTCATACCTGAATGGTCTAGCGGTTTTCCCTACTTTCTTCAATTTGAGTCTGAATTTGGCAATAAGGAGTTCATGATCTGAGCCACAGTCAGCTCCTGGTCTTGTTTTTGTTGACTGTATAGAGCTTCTCCATCTTTGGCTGCAAAGAATATAATCAATCTGATTTCGGTGTTGACCATCTGGTGATGTCCATGTGTAGAGTCTTCTCTTGTGTTGTTGGAAGAGGGTGTTTGCTATGACCAGTGCATTTTCTTGGAAAAACTCTATTAGTCTTTGCCCTGCTTCATTCCTCATTCCAAGGCCAAATTTGCCTGTTACTCCAGGTGTTTCTTGACTTCCTGCTTTTGCGTTCCAGTCCCCTATGATGAAAAGGACATCTTTTTTGGGTGTTAGTTCTAAAAGGTCTTGTAGGTCTTCATACAACTGTTCAACTTCAGTTTCTTCAGCATTACTGGCTGGTGCATAGACTTGGATTACCGTGATACTGAATGGTTTGCCTTGGAGATGAACAGAGATCATTCTGTCGTTTTTGAGATTGCATCCAAGTACTGCATTTCGGACTCTTTTGTTGACCATGATGGCTACTCCATTTCTTCTGAGGGATTCCTGCCCGCAGTAGTAGATGTAATGGTCATCTGAGTTAAATTCACCCATTCCAGTCCATTTTAGTTCGCTGATTCCTAGAATGTTGACGTTCCCTCTTGCCATCTCCTGTTTGACCACTTCCAATTTGCCTTGATTCAGGGACCTGACATTCCAGGTTCCTATGCAATATTGCTCTTTACAGCATCAGACCTTGCTTCTATCACCAGTCACATCCACAGCTGGGTATTGTTTTTGCTTTGGCTCCATCCCTTCATTCTTTCTGGAGTTATTTCTCCACTGATCTCCAGTAGCATATTGGGCACCTAATGACCTGGGGAGTTCCTCTTTCAGTGTCCTATCATTTTGCCTTTTCATACTGTTCATGGGGTTCTCAAGGCAAGAATACTGAAGTGGCTTGCCGTTCCCTTCTCCAGTGGACCACATTCTGTCAGGCCTCTCCACCATGACCCCCCCATGGGGGGCCCCACGGGCATGGCTTGGTTTCATTTGTGATTAGGAACCTTATTTTTCATGACCTGGATTATCATTTGCAACTGAACGCTTTTCTTTGCCCAACGTCTACATCATAATTTATAACAGGAAACCTTTTCCATCACGAGATTTTTCGTTCATAATTGAATAGCCTTTCCATCTATCCCCTGCCTTCGCATTTATGACGGAAACCTGCTTTCTCTAGCACTTGGGTTATCACTGTGAGTGGACTCGTATCCGCCACCGGAGCTGTTGTTACTGAAAAACTTTAGGTCTCAATCACATTACCATTTACACTCGGAGGCCTTCGGTCTCTATCACCTGAGGTAACACTCTTGACAGGAAGTCTTTATCATCTGAGTTACTGTCCACGACCGGCAAACTTTCCCTCTACCAGCCGTGCTGCCCTTTGGACTGGACATCGGTTTTCTCCATTACCGGGGTATGTTTTGGCAGGAGACCATTATCACCTTACTTATGATTGGCGACTAGAACCCTTTTCCTAACACCTGGTTTACCGTTTATGACTGGAAACCTTTCTGAATTGTTTACGACTGGAACTTCAGCCTCAAACACATGGATGATCATTTTTGAAGTTATGTTTTCTTTCTCTGTCACCTTGGTTATAATTTATGACGTTAAACCTTACTTCTCTGTTCACTGAGTGCTCATTTTTGTGGGCACTGGGCAAAGAAGGGTATTCAGCTGCAAGAGAATTTCAGAAAAACGTCTACTTCTGCTTCATTTACTACACGAAAACCTTTGACTGTGTGGATCACAACAAACTAAAATTGTTAAAGAGATGGGAATACCAGACCATCATACCAGCCCCCTGAGAAATCTGTATGCAGGTCAAGAAGCAACAGTTAGAACTGGACATGGAACAACAGACTGGTTTCAAACTGGGAAAGGAGTAATTCAAGGCTGTATACTGTCACCCTGGTTATTTAACTTATATCCGGAGTACATCATGAGAAATGCTGGGCTGGGTGAAACACAAGCTGGAATTGAGATTGCTGGGAGAATTTCAATAACCTCAGATATGCAGATGACACCACCCTTATGGCAGAAAGTGAAGAAGAACTAAAGAGCCTCTTGATAAAAGTGAAAGAGGAGAGTGGAAAAGCTGGCTTAAAACTCAGTATTCAGAAAGCAAAGATCATGGCATCCAGTCCAATCACTTCATGGCAAATAGATGGGGAAACAGTGTCAGACTTTATTTTTTGGGGCTCCAAAATCACAGCAGATGGTGACTGCAGCCATGAAATTAAAAGACTGTTACTCCTTGGAAGGAAAGTTATGACCAAGCTAGACAGCATATTCAAAAGCAGAGACATTACTTTGCCAACAAAGGTCCGTCTAGTCAAGGCTATGGTTTTTCCTGTCCTCCGTCTCTGCCCGGTTGTTGGTCCACTTCCGGGTCTCCTCTGAGAGTCCTCCTGCTCTGCCCGGTTCTGAGTCCATACTTGGATACTTGGTTTATCTCAGGGTCCTCCCAGGTGTGTGCTCGTCTCTCAGCCAAGATGGGCTCCAGTGAAGGGGCTCGTGGGTGGGTTACCTCGTACTCTGAGGTGACGCCCTCCGTTTGACCTCCAGAGAGTGGCTCTGTGCCTATGCAGTCAGGAAAGTCTCCTTGGCTTCAGAATGAGGAACGTGTGGGCCTTGACTCTTCTCTGGGCAGAGTCCAGCCTACCCTGTCGACCGTCCTGCTATCGAAATCTGGAGCGTCCGTCCACAGGGGCTGAGCTGCTCAGCCTGGGGCCCACCTGCCCCCGCCGCAGTGCTGGCTTCCAGGCCCACAGGGAGGCGGGGGCAGGACCCCCAGAACCCCCGGGCCAGGGTGGCCCCTGTGTCTGTCCTTTCCCCGACTCCAGGCAAACCTATTGTGGTGGGCATGAGGAAGCTGGGGGTGGAGGTCTGCGTAACGTATTGAACACACACACAGAGGAAGACATGGCTTTTGAGATGAAATAACCACCTGAGGCTGCCAGACAGGAAGAGCCAGAGCTGGATTTGGGCCCCAGGGAGGTGTGCCCCAGGGGGCGGGGGGCGGAGCTTGGGCCCCAGGGAGGTGTGCCCCAGGGGGAGGGGGCCACACCGGTCGACAGGCTCGGCTCCTCTGGGCCCCCCGTGTTTGTCTTGAGAAAGCGGCTCCTTCCCTTCCTCGTGTGGCTGCTGACCCCTCCGGCCGGCGTCCGGGGCCGGACGTGTGCCCGTCACGCGGCTGCTCGCTTCTGTGCAGCCACCACAGTGCGGCCACACTCGCTGCAGGCTCCCTGTGCACGCAGGCCCTGGTTGGGGGGGGTCCCGCAGTCCCGGGGGGGGCTGGCCCATGTCCAGGATGACAGGAAGGCGTCCGGGCTAAATGGGGTCCTGAGCAGGTGGCCAGTGCCCCCACCCCCATCTCCACGCTCTCACAGAGCCTGGCCAGGGCCCCCGGCGGTGACCTGGAGGCCAGATCAGAGCGGATGTGTGACCTATTGCCCCACAGAGGCTCACTACAGCCCCGGGGGTGGCTGTTCCACTCAGACAGCCTGGGGAGAGGGGCTGCGCCCGCCACTCCAGCGGACCCACACAGCGACCCTCACAGGGGACCCCACTCCAGCAGACCTCACTCCAGCAGACCCTCACAGTGAGGACCTTAGGGAGCCAGATTCCCTCTGAGCCCGGAACACAGCCACTCATATTCATCCAGCACGTCTCAGACTTTAGAAACTCCAGGAAGTTTCCCTCAAGAGCCATCTCTGCTGAAAGCCCCGTCTGTGGAAGCAGTGAGAATAAGTTTCCCTGGCTGAGGGTGGGACGCCAGGCCCTGCACTGGTTCTGTGCCCCCCACTCCCTGCAGCCTTCCCGGGGCTCCCTGCCGCTGTGTCTGCGGGAGCCCAGGCCCATTGTGAGGTCCCCTCAGGAAGGACGAATTCCTTCTCTGGCTCGGGGTGAGTCCAGAAAGCAGGGACCATGGGAGGCAGGGCTGGGAGGGAAACTGCTTCCAGGAAAACCATTTGGTCGGCTTCCCGGAGACGCGGGCGGAGGGTTCTCAGGAGCTTGCAATCCTTCCCCCACATCAAGGGGCAACAGAAGGCCGTTTGGGGTCCCCTGAGCAGGCAGGAGAGTTTTTAGGGCTCAGCCTGGAGACCCCAGGCCCCGCGTTCCCCTGGCAGAGGCTCTCCCAGAGTCGATGCCTCTCGAAGGCCACCTGAGCATCACAGGGACCCAGGGGCCTCCAACCCAGCCAGGCAAGAGTGGGGCAAAGGGGGCAAAGGGGGCAAAGTCAGAGGGCAGCAGCGCCCAAGGACTGAGGCCTCTGTGCCAGTGTTGACAGCCAGGTGGGCCCACAGGGACCCGGAGTGATAGTGACCTGCCCCCCGGGGGGCAGGAGTCACGGCCCACAGCCGTGCTAGGTTCAAGGGGGCAGCTCCAGTCAGCACACAGGTGTCAAAGCCTCCAGGGGTGGACACACCAGGCGTGACCTATGTTTTGTTTGACCCAGGGTTTTCTTTTCATAACAACGCTGATCCATGTTGGGACTCCCGGCCATCCCACAATGGCTGGCCTGTGTCCAGGATGACAGGAAGGTGTCTGGGCTAAATGGGGCCCCTGACAGATGGCTGGTGCCCCCGCCCCCACCTCCACGGTCTTAGCCCGGCCAGGGCCCCTGGTGGTGACCTGGAGGCCAGCATAGAGAGGAAGGAGGCTGTGGTCTTGACCAAAATTTAGAGCGTCTTTCTTTCGAAAGTTTCGCAAAGAAGTGACTGTGTGAACACAGGTCAAAGGGTTGCGTGCCAGGACCAGAGTGTGAGCTCGGGTTGTCGGGAAAGTGCGAGCTCTAAGCCAGGGATAGGGGCACAGACCTGGGGGTCCGGGGGGCAGGTCTCTGCTGAAGCTGAGACGGAGGCATCCAGGGACACTCCCACTGACCCCCAGCCACTGGTCCCTCGTCAGCCTCCACAAGCGGGGAGTCCACCCTCTCCTCGATTTGCCACACAGAGCACTGCTGGCATGGCCAGTCAGCCTGTTATCAGGACGCTCCTCAGAGACTGGAGGCCAGGGAGGGGTGTGAGTGGACGTGGTGGCTGACGGCCGAGCCCAGCATGACCAGGGCTCGTGGGCCTCGGGCGGCATGGAGGCACTGGCCTCGTGGGCTCTGTTCTGGCCCTGGGCGGGGGCACGGCGGCCCCACCTGCCAAGCCTGTCTCCCCTTCTTTTCTGCACAGGCGGGAGGGTGGGCCTGGCCTCACTTGCCCACATTGTCCATCTCCTGCCAGACATCAGATGAAAAATGCTGCGTGGGAATCCTGCCCCCAGCACTGGTGCCCTGCCCACCCTGCACCACAGCTGGCACGGGCGTGGTTTGCACGCCGCGTCGCCCCCCACTGTCAGTGGGGCGTGTGGCTGTGTCCAGCATCTGGCCCGCTCACAGCTGGCCTGCGTGAAGCAGGATGCGTGGATGGGCCTCAGATCGCCCGGGCCTCAGGGCTGCCTCAGTCAGCCCAGGCCCTGCATCCACACAGGCCAATCCGGGGGATTGGGTCACCCTGCTCCTCCTGGGGAGACGGCCGCTCAGAGACGCGAACGTGGGCACACACGACCAGACGGGGGCTGGGCTGTGCAAGGGCCCCTACTCTGCGCCCCGCGTCCCGTGCCCTGCCAGCCCTCCAGCCACCTGGCACCCCAAGCAGCCGCGGGTCAGGGAAATCATGCCAGGAAAGCAGCCTCCCGTTTCTAATTGCATGGTTCGCAGCCTCTTCCTCCGAACAAATCCAGGAGGGCCCCTTGTTGTTGTTGTTGTTGTCTTGGCTGCGCCGGGTCTCTGCGAGCTCCAGCTGTGAGGAGCCCGGGCTCCCCTCTAGAGGCAGTGCCCGGCTTTCCGTGTGGAGCCCAGGTTCCACGGTCCCCGGGGTCAGCGGTTGCCAGGCTCCGGAGCACCGGCTCAGGGGCTGTGGTGCGCGCACTTCAGTGCTTCGAAGCACATGGGGTCTTCCCAGTCCAGGATCGGATTCTTGTGCCCTGCGCTGGCAGGGGGCGCTCAACCCCTGGACCACCTTGGAAGCCCCCTCAAGGCCGTTTCTAACTGAATGGGCCCCTCCATCTGGGAAGGCTCAGCCTCTGAGCTCGGTCTGTGTCGACCCGGCGGGGTCCCCCTTCCTCCTGAGTCCCGGGGAGCCTGGCGTCTGGGTTGTGCCTCTCTCTGCTGGCTTTGCCGGCTGCCCTGATGCCGTCAGCTCCTCAGGCTCTGCATGCCAGCCTCCGTCCACGTGTCCTTTCCGCCTTGTTCAGACTCAGAGTCGCCAGGGCCTCTGTCCTCAGGGTGCCCTCACCGTGGGCAGGTGCGGAGGCCAGCAGGGGAGGGGAAGGGCAGGGCCCGGGCCGGGGTGCGGCCCCCACAGTGACCAGCCTTGCGAGCTCTGGCCACCCCGAGCCGTCCCAGGGTCCAGCTGCCTGCTCCTGAAGGCAGGTGTTGGGCTCACAGAGTCCAGACCAGCACGGGGGCACTGACCCCCGCCTGAGCTTTCGAGGGCAGGCCTGCCACAACCAAGGCACGACCAGCGGGGACCCGGCCCGAAGCCCTGGGCTCCGAGTTCCATGACCTCGAAGGTGCTGTCTGTAGTGCGGCTGCCTCGCGGGGACCCAGGCCCTCTCCAGCCCTCCTCTTCATGACCCTGAGGTCACCACAGGCCTCTTCAGTTCAAACACTCTGGTTTGCTGGTAACAGTAGGGTCCAGAGACGCTGAGTGACTTTTCTGGGGTCACACAGTCAGGAGCCTGGCCTGGGCAGGGCTGGTCTTGAAGCATCTGTGCCACCCAAGGGCGATGACTTGCCACAAGCTGCAGGGTGGGGAATGCGGGTGGGAGGTTTCTGCCCCCTGACTGAGGCTCTCATGCACCCGGAACCAGGGGTCTCTGCTTGCCCCTGACGCTTGGGAGGTGGGGATGCTACGGTCACCAGGGGCTCGCATCTGGGCTGTGGAAGGTGCCCCCACGAGCTCACACCCCCCTCAGCTGGCCAGTCCAGGAGCCGTGCCATCTGGGCACCCCGCCTCAGTCCTGTCTGGAACAGGCACCTCGGGCTCTGGGCGGCTGAGGACGGGAGGCTGGGGCTGGGGAAGCCTGCGAGGTCATCAGGGCATGGGCCTCTGCCCAAGACGTGGCTGGGCCAGCTGGCCCTGCGGAACCTCCATGAGGGATGCTCGCGTCCTGGGCTGAGGGGCGAAGCAGCTGCTTCCCCAGAGTTGACCTGGGAACCACGGGAACCCTGACTGAAGGGGGCAGGTGACGTTGG